>NC_059330.1:8987500-9287500 GCF_018350155.1 Leopardus geoffroyi
CTCCATCTCACAGATGATACCGTGAAGCCACCTAATCAAGGTCACACAGTCCATCAGTGCAGTGGAGCCCAGCCCCCCGACCCCCGGAATAACCGTACAAGGAGTACGAGCTGCAGCCAAGGGTAGGGACCCCAGGTTTTCTACTTGGCAGTGGAAAATCTACTTAGCGCCTCTTGACTTCCACTGCCTCACTTGTGAATGGGGATAACTGAGGCACCTCACTCATGGGGGTTTTGTGAGGATCGAATGACACAGCGGGTGTGACTGTGAACTTGCCCCTGTAGCTGGCACGCTGCTCGTGCTCCACCAACGTCGGTGAGGCCTTCGTGGTCGCCCCTTCTTGTCCTGGGTGGTGCCACCATGGCTGTGTCCCATCACGCGCTCATCACGCCTGGAGGCAGGCAGAGCGAGCCCTCCTGCCCAAGCCAAGTGCCTGCCCGAGAACCTTGGGTTTGCCCACTCCGATCCCCACCACCTGCTTCACTGTTCCTTCCAGAGACTCCCCGAGCACTTTTCTGCCAAGAAGTGTGCCAACACATAAAGTCGAAACCTTTGCAACCTTCAAAGGCCCGACCACAAGGGCATGAATCAGCACAAAAAGAATAGTTTTAACTGCTTTCAACAGGTTCTGTCTGCGTTTGAAGCTGTGTGTCATTTGGCCCTAAGGGAACTCAGAGGGCATAAATGCTCTCTGCTTTTTCCTACAGAAACTTGGGGGCGGATTCCAGGCCCCCTTGTGAGGCTATAGGGAGGCAGGAAGGAGGCTTTGTCCCCCTCTGCAGGGGGCAGATAACTCCTTTGCTTTGTTTTATTTTGTTTCCTTTTGCTCAGGACCTGGGATGCTGACTTGGAACTGAGGGAGCCTCATGACCTCCCCACCCCAGACCTATTTGGAGGCGGAGGGAGGGTCTGGCCTTTTGGGAGCAGTCATGGAATCCTGGTCTATCTAAATGGCTTACACAGGGGCACCTGGGTGGTTCAGTCGGTTAAGCGTCTGACTTCAGCTCAGGTCATGATCTCGCGGTTCACGGGTTCGAGCCCCACATCCGGCTCTGTGCTGACAGCTCAGAGCCTGGAGCCTGCTATAGATTCTTTCTCTCTCTCTCTCTCTCTCTCTGCCCCTCCCCTACTTGTGCTCTCTCTCTCTCTCTCTCAAAAACAAATAAACATTAAAAGAAGTAAATAAATGAAAGGCTTATACAGTGACCTGTCCCAGGGAAGGGGAGAAACGTGATGTGCTTGTTTAAAGGTGATAGGAGACAGAGCAGAAACACAGCCTGGCAGCGGACGACACGGGCAGCCCCAGCCTGATGCGGAGCACGGGGACGCTCCCAGAGAGGAGCCGAGGAACGGGCCTTCTCCGTTGCCTGCAGACTGCCATAAAAGGAGAAAAGGGCTCCTGACTACCTAGTGGAGACCTCTCTGAGTGAGTCACCCCAGGGTAAGACACTGGGATTACCACAAAAGGCGGGGCCGCTTGGGGAGACCTGTATCTCCAGTTAATCTTGTTCCTAGAAAATGACAGGGTGCCCCAGGCTCTGGCTTTAGGGTTTCCCAAGATGTCATCTGTACACACTTCCGGGGGGGGCAGGGTGGACCCTGCACAAAAGCCAGACAGTGGCGCCAATGACTGAAGACAGTCCTAGACGGGAAGCCACTGTCTACATCAGCAAGGTAATGACAAATGTACAAGAGGCACAGTATTTGGAGTGTTGAGACCCGCCATTGCTGGTTATGTGATCTCTCCATGTCAGTGCATTTTTTTTTTATTTATTTTGTTTTTATTTTCTTTTTGAGAGAGAGAGAGAGAGAGAGAGACAGAGATGGAGCGCGAGCAGGGGAGGGGCAGAGAGAGAGGGAGACACAGAATCCGAAGCAGGCTCCAGGCTCCGAGCTGTTGGCACAGAGCCCGACGCAGGGCTTGAACTCACGGACCGTGAGATCATGACCTGAGCTGAAGTTGGATGCTTAACTGACTGAGCCACCCCGGCGTCCCCCCCACCCCCGCCCCCGTCAGATCATTTAGCTTCTCCTCTGGTTCAGGGCCACAGGAATAGGTTAACAGAATTGTTCTTGCGGAAGGTAGCACCCAGAGCTCAGGGGTCAGACTTCAGGTCAGAGGTGCAGGCAGGAATAGCGGAGGGAAGGCGAAGGGAGAAGAAAATTCCAGGTGGTGTCGGTTCCTTTGTATTTCCATCCACACAACGTCGGTTGGTTGTTCTGGAGAGTTTGCACTAGGTAGCACAAGAGTTCTACCTGGGCTGACTTCATTCCTCAGTGGGTTGGTCAGAACCTGCTACATGCCAGTCCAGCCAAACAGAACATCCTCCCTGAGATATACACCCTGGTAGAATGTCTAAGGAAGAACAAGTTACGTAATAATGCTGAGTCCAAAACATTTCTCAGAACTTCCAGAAGAAGTTCTTGTCCTGAGTGGCCTCCAATCATCTGCCTTTTGGCTCCCAGAGAATGGGCCGAGGACACTGCTGGTTCGTGTGGCTCACAGAAACTTGGCTCCTGCCCTACCTGGAGACTGTCCGTGGGCCACGTCCAGTCCTGAACTTTCCGGAACCAGTGCTGAGGCTGAATGTAATGGCCTGTCACTAGTGGACGCATGATCCAAGACAGGTCGTCCCCCTCTCTGAGAACCCTGCCCTGGCCTCATTCCTGGTGACAACTCCGTCCTTGGAACATGTAGCTGTTCTGCTGCCTCAGCCCTCTGGCACTCCAGGGAGCCGTGGAACATTCCTTGGCTTCCTCGTTAGAGTCCAAGCTCCCCGAGGACAGACAGCGTGGTCTCACACTTAGCCCATAGGAAGCAATCAATGATGGTTTCATAAACTTGAGGGAGAACAGGAAAGAAGCACGTGCACTTCCTGGGTCAGGAAGCGTTCACCAGGCATGCACACACGCATGAATGCACGCATGCACGCACGCACGCACCCAGTTTCGTTCTCGTGGCAGCATGCCCGCGATTCAGAGAAGGCACGGGAAATCAGCAGCCGGTGCGCAAGGCCAACTGCACTGAGAGGTCTCAGGAAGCCGGCCCGGGGCGGAGAGAAGTGTCGAGGGGTCCCCATCAGGAAGAGCCGGGCTCTGGAAGCCCAGCAGGACGGAACATAGAGCAAAGAACACCCAACTCCCCGAATCCTGAGGTTTTGCTCCCACTGGCGTAGCCGGAGACCCGAGGAGCCTCAGCAGGGGCTCCCTTGGTTAACGGAGAAATCAGTGGCTCTGTCACTCTGATGCAGGATCTCAGCTGCTTTTGTGTCCTCATGGCTGACCCTGCCGTTTGCACTTTCCTGAAACAATGTGCCTGCTTCAGTAATTAGCCCTCAGCACTACCCAAAGTGACCTTGGCTGCAAAGGACTTCATCAGGCCGGCGCTAGCTGAAGGGCATACCAAGCTTCTGGAACCTTAATGATGTCTAGTACAACTTTCAAAATAGTCCCGGTGGCGGTTACAGCCTCATCAAGCCACTGGGTCTTCTGGGCTGGTCTCTTGGGCTCCTTTCGAGAAAGCTTTTGGCTCCTAAGATTTGGTAGAGCCAACAAGAGTCTGGCTGCACTTAGGACGTAGGCTTGCTCTCTGAGCTGAAAACAAGGGCACAGGATGGAAAGGACAAGAGCTCTGTCGTGCAGACCGGCAAGGCGGAGGTTTTGAACTGGGGCCTTCACCACAAGTCTGGGGGGGAGGGGGGGGGGCTGTTGCATTGTACCTGTAACTGTGACGGCTTTTCGGCACCAAAAAAAATGACTCTAGAGCTCCTTTACCAAGTTTTTATTTCACCTTACACAGCTCTCCCCTAGGATGTCTGAATCCGGGGTTCCGAACACGCTTTACGCAACTGTTCCCTGCCCGGAACTACAATTACCCTCCCTGTGGTGGACCAGTTTTCATTGTTTAAAAGCCAGATTGCGGGGCACCTGGGTGGCTCATTTGCTTAAGTGTCCAACTCTTGCCTTAGGCTCAGGTCATGATCTCACAGTTCATGAGTTTCAACCCCACACATGGTATGGAGGCTGCCTGGAATTCTCTCTCTCTCTCTCTCTCTCTGCCTCTCCTACTCTCAGTCTCTCTATCTATCTCTACCTCTCTCTAAATAAACTTAAAAAAATTTTTTTTAAATATCCATATTGTATCCCTTGCCAGTACAGACACAGAATATTTCTGAAAGGAAACAGAAGAAAGTCGAGATAGTAGTGTTTAACTGAGGAAGGAAGCAAGGGGATCCAGGATGGGAGGGAGACCTTTTCCTGATATGGTCTATTGCAACCTTTGGTGGAGACTGGCTTTCAACATGTACACCCAACACTTTTTCCAGGTAAATATAACAATATCCAGACATTTATACCCAAAGAGAACAGCAGGACACTTTGTACTAATATCTCTATTATATGTGTGGCAGGATTTCGGTACCAAACAGAAAGTTACAATATTGTGATCTTGGTTAGGGTCCTTCACTCATGTTCCCCGAGTAGGGTGGCTTCCCAAAAGCTTCCACGCCTCATCCCGTGACTCAGTTGCCTGTATGAGTTTGGGAAAACGTGGAGGCGATAAAAAGAAATGACACCCCATAGAGTGATCTGAGGATTGGAGGAGAAAATCTACAGAGTATTTAGCACACGGCAATGCTTACTGAAGCCCACTTGGCTCAACTATGTAGAGCTTTTTCCTTTGACCTGTTGATAGAGAGCCTCTCCAGGATTACGAAAGAGCCTCATTCATCCTGGTCATGAGTGGCAGTGACCTGCTTTCCTGACTTGACATTCCCTAACCCTGGAAACACTGGAGGCACTTGGCAAGTGCCTTCCTGAGCTGGAGATGGTGACTCATTGACCCCTGGGCTACAGAGCTTTCCAGAACAATTCCCACTAACCCTGGAGAAAATCTGTGCCTGAGAATGGACACGGAGGAGGGACTCTGGCAAGTAAAGCGTTCTTCCCAGAAAGCCCTTCCCTTTGCTGCCCAGGAACATTGGACTGAAGGAGGAGTTGTGGTGGGTCTCCCGCCCTGTGTCGTGTAAACAGGGAGTTGTCAGCAGTATGAACATAAGGAATGTGGGAGAAAAGTCAACTGCACTTCCCTACTGAAGGAAAAAAAATTAAAAAGCGCTCATGGAGAGTCAAAGCATGAGAAACAAAGAATACACAGTAACTAAACCCATTCTCAAGAACTTCTCCAGGCTATCAGCTGTAGGGCAAAGAAAAGCCAGTTGTTCTAGAAACAGTCTCTCTATCTGATGGGAATAAAATTACAGGCTCTGTGCGTGGTGTCTCTCAGCCTCTCCTGGCGCCCCTATCTGATGAGAAACTTCCATTTTCCCTCAGTTAAGCCGTCCTTGACATCGGACCTGAAGGTAAGAGTCCAATTCTATGCTACCTTGGCATTTTTTTAAGCTCTCAGATCAGACTTCACACCGGGGGTCTCTAGAGGGGCACTTTCTACTGGTCTCCTGGGTGGGGTAAAGGGGAAAAGAGAAATTAGGCGAAAGGTTTGACTTTTTTTTTTTTCTCTTGAACTTCTGCCAAGGTGCGCATTTCATTACTTGCCACACAGATCCGGCCAGAAGGAGACGTCACTGCCCAGAGCTCTCCAACGCCAGCACGCTACACCCAAACGCAGATCCACTGCAGAAAGCTGAGAAATGGCAGCAAGCTAGCAAGTGTGGACACACACACGCACACGCACACACACACACACACACACACACACACCCAGCATGGGGACGGCGGGAGGGAGACAGGACCAGAGTGACCTGCTCCAAGTGCCCAAAGGCAAGTGCAATAGGTATTTACGCTGGACCGACAGCCATAGTGAAGTCGGCAGCCCCAGGAGCTGCAATGCGGGGTGGGGGTGGGGGGGTCCAGCCTCTCCCCGGGACACCATCTCCCCACCTCCCTCTCCTGGATGGACCCCAGCACTCGCCTCCTTGTCCCTGCGGGCGGCATCCAAGGAGACCAAGGCGTGGCCCCTGTGCTCGTCCTGGCCGCACTCCTGGCAGACGCACTGCCCATCGGGGCGGCAGAAGGCGACCAGCGGGCTGCGGTGGGCAGGGCAGGTGCGCAGGTCCCGGTCCTTCACGGGCTCGGTCAGCTGGTGGCTGTGCAGTTTGCTGTTCTCCTGGTGAGGCCGCAGGTGCTCCTCACAATAGTTCACCATGCAGGTCAGGCAGGACTTGACCGCCTTCACCCTGCAGGTGCCGAGACAGAAGTCACATAGGACCTCCTCCTCCTCCTCTTCCTCCCCAGCAGCAGCGCTATCTGGAGCCCCCTGCCCTTCAGAGCCGCCGTCCTGTGCCTCTGGCTCCCCCTGGGGGCTCCCCAGGGAGCCCGTGTCCTCTTCTTCAGCCGGGCTGGCCGACCCAGAGTCTGGGCTGACAGTGGCCAGAGGGTGAGCGCTGATCCCAGGCAGTGGCCCTGGAGCCATGAGGTCCAGCTCGGCCATCTGGAAGACTCTGGCGGCGAGGCTGTCCTTCCTCTGCCCCTCAGGCCGGGATCTGCACAGCCCGAGTCAGACGAGAAAACCACGCCTAACTGACTGCAGCTGTCACAGAGGTTGAACTGTTTCCGCCCTCCCGGAGGAAGCCCAGTTAGTCATTACTCTGCCCGGGGCTTGGCCGGCAGCCAGGGCCGTGATGACGAGGCGAGGCGGCTAGGTTATTCGGGCTGCCCGTGGCCACTCAGAACATCTCCCCATGGGCTCCGGCCCCTCCTCGGGTCCAGCCCCAAAACTTCTATTCTTGCATGAATCATTGGAACCCCATGGGCTCAGCCGAAGACTACGTGTGTCTGTGGCTGCTCCGGAAAGAATTAGAGATTCCTGAGCTCTGCCGTAAAAAGCCTGCGTCGCTTTACGTGGCTTGACAGGTTAAATTTTTTGTTTGCATTTTGTTTTGTTTTGTTTTTTAGTTTATTTATTTATTTTGAGAAAGCGCATGGGCAAGCGGGCTAGGGGCAGGGAGGGAGAGAGAGAAACCCAAGCCGGTTCTGGGCTATCAGCGGAGAGCCCCATGTGGGGCTCGATCTCGTGACCCATGACATTGTGACCTGAGCTGAAGTCAAGAGTCAGATACCTGAGCCGCCCAGGCACCCCTGTTGGCATTTTTTAAAGGGATCTAAAATACATTTTTAGAAGTCCTTACAAGGACGTCAACGATATGGCAGCCCCTTCCCATCTCATAGAACCAGACATGAGGCATCTAGGAAAAGGAGGATATACGCCTCTGACCCTGACCTTGGCCACATCACCTTCTCGCAAAAGTGTGTTCAGAGGGGATCAGAGAGTCAGGGAAGAATGTGTCTCCTTCTACATAAAGCTCCATTCAGACAGCTCTCCCAGGCCATGCCTCCCACCCCATGGTTCCTAGAAAGAGGTATGTCCCAAGAAACAGCCCCTTTGCCCACTCAATAAAGTGTTGCTGGACACAGCGTATGAGTTTCCCCACACTGCCATAACAGGGTACCACAGACTGGTTTGATATAAACAACAGAAATGAATTGTTTCATGGTTCTTTTGGCTAAAGTCGAAGATCAAGGTGTCAGCTGGGGTGGTCTCTTCTGAGGTCTCTCTCCTTGGCTTACAGATGGCCGTCTTCTCCCCATGTTTTCATATGGCCTTCCCTCTGGGTGGGTCTCTGTGTCCTAATCTCCTCTTCTTATAAGGACACCAGTCATATTGAATTAGGGCCCACCCTAGTGACCGACTCTTCATTACCACTTGATTTTTTTTTTAATGTGTTTATTTTTGAGAGAGAGAGAGAGAGAGAGAGCATGAGCATGTGTGAGCAGGGGAGAGGCAGAGACAGAGAGGGGGACAGAGGATCTGAAGCGGCCTCCACACTGACAGCAGAGAGCCCGATGCAGGGCTCGAACTCACAAACCAGGAGATCATGACCTGAGCTGAAGTCAGACACTCAAGCAACTGAGCCACCCAGACACCGCTTCGTTACCATTTTAAAGACCCTGTCTCCAGATACAGTCATCATCTTATGAGGTACTGGGAGTTAGGAATGCAACATACAAATTTGGGAGAGAAAGACACAATTCAGCCCATAACCCATGGCCAGAGGATGAGCCAGGAAGCATCCAACTCCTTAAAAGAAAGGCGCTCCCAGGCATCGCCACTGGGTGGGGATACACAATATTCTTCGTATCTGCCAGATGGGCAGCCATCCCAAACATTCGAGAAATCCAGAGGCTGCTCAGAGTTGGACAGAACAGAGACTGTAAAAATCCTTCTCAGCTGCAGCCCTGTTATATTTTCCACATGCATCGCATATTCACATCATGATTGCCTACAAGCAGCCCTTTCTAGCAATATAAAGTTTCCAAAGTGTCCCTGTCCTGAATACTGTCATCCACTGTTGAAGAGTACCCCCCCCGCCCCCCAAGAAGAGGTTTCCCTGTATTTAACTGCATGGTTGGTTTTTAGACGCCCTCAGCCAGGAGGGAAAGGAACTGGCTTCTGCGGGTTCACACTGTTCTCAGAACTTTCTCCAGTATTTATTAACGGACAAGGCTGCCTTCCTTCCTATCCTTTTTGTAGAAAGACAGTTCCACTGCAGCGGAACTGGTCCACCCACAAGCTTAGAGCCTTTGATCTTTCTCGGGAGGAGGAGGGAAAGTGGCTTGCCTGACCCGTTCCACAGCCTCCAGGGCTGATCAGAGGGCACTGAGACAGCCAGCCTGGTTCCCACCTAGCCTCTCCCCAGCCTCCCATTCTTTCCTTTGCCTTCTCCTTCCCACCCTCTCTCCTTCCTTCCTTCCTTCCTTCCTTCCTTCCTTCCTTCCTTTTCTTTCTTTCTTTTGAAACAGAGACGGAGAGCATGAGCAGAGGAGGGACACAGAGGGAGATACAGAATCCGAAACAGGCTCCAGGCTCCCAGCTGTCATCACAGAGCCCGACGCGGGGCTGGAACCCACGAACCATGAGATCATGACCTGAGCCGAAGTTGGACGCTCGACCCACTGAGCCACCCAGGCGCCCTCCACCCTCTCTCCTTTTACGCAGTTTCCCTGCCTGCCCCATTCTCTACCGCCAACCCTAAAGGGCAGTTGTGGGCATACTCAGCCCTTTTCTGCCTCCCCACTGGAGCCTAAGGTAGCAGAGGGTCCATGGCGGCCTGGAGGACAGGATATCTGAATTTCAGTCCCAGCCTGGCCTGAGAATATATTTTGTCCCCACAAAACGTGAGCTTCCCCATGCATAAAATGAGCATGTCAGCCTCCGTCAGGTCTAGCAAACAGAGGCCTGGTTGGGCTCTCTGGGGGAACTGTGTTGCCTCTGAGTTCACGTCCGAGCTTACTGGGAGAGTGGAGGTCCTCTGGGGGCCTGCGTCTAGCCCTCTGGGGACCACAGGATTCTCCACGGCTTCTAAATCCCCTGCACGCCCCGGCCTTGAAGCAGAACCTTCCAGACGACAGTGGTGGCCCTGAGCTCTGAGCCTTCTTCCTGGGGAGGTGATGTGTTTCACTAGGCCTCTAATACCCTGGCTCAACACTTGGGCACCAGAAGATTGGGGCTGACGTCCCGCGGATCTCTGAAACCCGCAATTCCCTGCTGAACCAAGCGTTCCCCATAACCACCCCTCTCCTCCTGCTGCAGCCCAGGGGCACCCCAATATCCTCAGTCTTTCTCAGACAGTTCCCTCTGCCCACTTGACCTAACTTGCATTGGGCTTGTCCCAAAGTCTCCTGCCACCTCTCAACTGGCTGTGTTCCTTCTCTCCCCTTCACGAGCCAGGGCCGGGTGGGCATCGTCCACGCTCCCCAATCACAACATGCAGATGGCTGTCCCCCCCAGCCCTCCTGTCTACTGCCCCACCCCACCCCCACACTCAGCCGCCAGTCTCTACCCACCTCTCCGCCATGCCCCTTGTTCAGGGGACCCTGCAGCTCCTGGACCACAGCCTCCGTCTCCAACCCTGCCCTGCCGCCCTTCTCAGAGCCTGCACCCCTGCGTGTTTCTGTGGCCACCTCATGGCTGAGGACCTTTTCGTCGGCCGCCCACTCTATGGTCACACGTGGATTTTTTTTTTTTTTTTTTTTTTTTACTGTGGTAAAATACACATGACATCAAACGTGCCCTCCTTAACCGTTTTGGTGACGTTAAGTACATCCACATTTTGTATCGCTCACCGTCATCTGTCTGCAGACTCCTTCCCTCTTCCCCAACTGAAACTGTCCCCATTCAAGCCTAACTCCCCAACCCTCTGCCCCCACCCCAGCCCCCCCGCAGCCAGCCTTTGACGTTCTGCCTCTGTGGATCTGATGATTCCAGGTACTCCCACATAAGTGGACTCATACGGTCTTCCTCCTTCTGGGTCCAGCTTGTGTCCCTCGGCATAAGGTCCCTAGGGTCCATCCCTGGTGTAGCCCGTGTTAGAATTCCCTTCCTTCCTCACCTACACGTTTTGCATTCACCAGAAACCTCTGTCTCCAAAATCAGGAATGGGAAAGTTTACGCCCTGACTATACCTGTAAGCTCCCTCGCTTAAATGCCCCACGGGGTCACCTGGGTGGGTGGCTCAGTTGGTTGAGCGCCCAATTTCAGCTCGGTGGGGATCTCATGGTTCGCGAGTTTGAGCCCTGTATCGGGCTGTGTGCTGTCAGCCCGGAGCCTGCTTTGGATCCTCTGTCCCCCACTCGCTCTCTGCCCCTCCCCTGCTCAAGCTATCTCTCGCTCAAAAATAAATCAACATTAAAAAGAAAAAAAAGCAACGCCCCTCAGAAGAAGGCGCCTCGGGTCCAGCAGGCCAATAACGCACCGCCCCTCGCCAGGTCCTCTTTGTCATCCCCTGCCTCGTGTCTTCACGTACCTCTCAGCTTCTTTTAGATTCCACGGCTCGGCACAAGCATGGTCCCCTTTCCACCCTCCATGTCAGCCTCCTGGCAACCCCCAGAATGCCAAATAGGCCCCCTTTCCACCTTCCTTGAGCCTGCATTTCAAGGTGAGGGTCATTGGAGTAAAATCCCCAATTGCACAGAGAGGTACCCGGTAAATTCAAGATCGATCGATGGTTAATTACCCTCCAGCGCCACGCCCCCTCCCCCCCCCCACCATTGCATAGCCATCCTGCTGTGTTCTTCTAGGTAAGCTGTCTCTTCCCTCCCTCACTTCTCAACCCTCTTCCTTCTTCCTACCTCCCCTTTGTGCAGAGGACCTGGGCTCATGCTTTCCGTGCAAAGTGCAATCGAAGCCACTGCTCCTGTCGCCTCTCCCCTCCCCCCGCCCCCTGCAGTGGCAGCGCGGTCTCTAGGTCTATAAAAGTCTAAGTCCTTCCTCAAGTGCAATGGACTCTCCCCTCTTCCACTCGCCTTAGCAGGGACTCTGCCCTTCCGTTACACTCCTTCCTGCACCCTTATTCTGGCCCTCTCCACTGGATAGCTGCCATCAATTTGCAAACATACTCTAGTATTTTCCATGAAAAGAATTTTTTTTTTCTCCTGAACTTACGTGCCCTTAACAACTCAGACCCACGGGTCTCAACTTCATGCCCCGCCCCCAGCAAAGTCTTGCCAGACCACTGGCCTTTTTACCCTGCCCCCCACTGTTTATCCAGCACCTGTCACTTGAGTGAATGAGTGAATGACTATGTATCATTTGTGCTATAGGTCTGCTGAACGCGTGCATGAATGAATGAATGAATGAATGAGGGACCCTGTATGGCTCGCCTGCCCCTACAGGCTCCTCTGATCTGCCTAAGGTCCCTTCTAACTAGAAGGTGGACTCTTTCTGACCCTTGTCCGTTTCCTGTTCCAGGCTCTTGTGAGGAGCCGGGGCTCTAACCGAAGCCATCTGCCTTCCACGGTCACTGAGAGAGAGTCTTGCTTGACCCCTCCAGCAGCAAGAAGTGACCCCAAAGTTCTGGGTGCCATTCTCTTCCCACCCCTGACTCTGGTCAGTTCAGCTCTGACCTCCAAGTCCTGCGGGGCATTGTGACGGCTGCTGGTTGGTTTCCACCAGCAGATGATTTTATGCAATTCACTGAGATCAATTCAGGCAGAGGGATGGTCCTGTGGCGGCGAGGCTCGGTCCAGGGTTAACTGGACACCACTCACATCCACCCCAAACTTTTGCCCTTGTATATAGTAGAGTGTCTCTCTCTTCTTTACAAAACTAACATGATGTTGCCTAGGTAGCCTTTTCTGAGTCAGACCTGCCTCCAGGAATGTGAGAGCCAAGTGGTGGTTTGGTATTCCTTTCCAGAATTAAGGGAGGTTTCCCTACCTAGAATTTTGAGGATTCGAATTCTAACAAGCCATTTTCTAACCAATTTGTAGCTAGGCAGGTCATTATTAATCTTTCTTCTCCAGCTGACTTTGTGACAAATAATCCCACAAACTGGCAAACTCCCTAAAAGGTATGTAAACAATAAATGCCAACTGATTCCCTCCAGTTTGCTGGTTTAAGGTCATCACCTTGGGGAATCTGGAACAGTTCAAGAAGAGTTTTCTCAACCCAAGGACTCTACATGGCAGTTTCTGGCTAAAGAAACTCCTCAAGCTTTTCTCCTCAGCAAACAGCTTCCCATTTGTCTCTTCAAAAATCTCACCAGAGGCGTCTGGATGGCTCAGTCAGTTGAGCGTCCGACTCTTGATATCAGCTCAGGTCATGATCTCATGGCTCACGAGTTCGAGCCCCGTGTCAGGCTCTGCCCGGACAGTGTGTAGCCTCCTTGGGATTCTCTCTCCCTCCCTCTCCCCCGCTCTTTCTCTCTCTCAAAATAAATAAACTTTTAAAAGAAAAAACAAAAATCTCACCAGATTTTTTTCATTTGCGTGTCTGCTGAGCCACACAGAGCTGTGATTCACAAATGTAGATAATATCTGTCCATGAGCCTGTAGAAATTAAGAAAAATCAGTCCATCAGACTGAGAAAATACAAATAATATAATGAAATCGTCATAAATCTGAATTTGATTGATTGTAAGGGATTACACTTTATTGAGCTTGTGTCCTGTGCCCTTTTCTGGAACGAAACCCCTCATCTTTTATGAAACTCTGGTGATAACAGCGTGGGTGGAGGTATCCGGAAGAGTTACGTCTAAGACAACCCTCCAAATTCACTCTGCCATTTTTCTGCCAAAGATTCCAACGTCTGGGAACCACGGAACCAGAGGATAGATCATTCTTCCAGAAACCAGCTCAGAATGTTCCTGGTTCACCTGGGGATGGGAGTCCCATGGACTTTCTGGCCTGGGATCGTTATCAGCAAACTGATCCCCAGCCCCCCTTTTCTCCTAAAATCAGAAGATGGCCTCTTGGATTGTGTTTGGTGGTTGGTTCTTGCTGGCAAAACAAGAGAACAAACTGAAAGGTAGAACAGAGCTTAAGGACCGGAACGATCCTGGCACTTAGTTTTGGCACATAATGGTTATAAGCAGTCCTTACCCCGACCCTCTAGCCTCCTATCTCTTTGTGGTCCCCTCGGGAAGGAAGGGCTGCCCCAGGGTGTTGCACAAGCCTTCTCTAAGTCACAGGGACATCCATGTTGGTTCCGAAGACAGGGTTGCACACTCAGATAGGGTCTGTCTTGCCCAGCGCCCAGCGAATGCCTGAAGGCCTCCTGCTTTGGCTGGAAACAACCAGCCCAAATCAGCTTCAACTCCCCTCTACCTACAAACAGCCTCCAACTGTCGGCAACGCAGAATTTCCTCTGCCCTTCAAGTCCCTCTAGCCAGACTAAAAATCAAAGTAACACGAGGCCGATAAAAAGGAGATCAAATTAGCTTTTGTACACACGGGGCATCCAGGCAGACTTGGAAATTGCAAAGACAGTCAGGCAAAGTGAGGTGTGTATGTCATTCTGAACTAAGGAAAACGGGGTAGGGAGGAGTCTGGGGCTTAAAGGGAAAAGAAAATGCAATTCAGAGGAAGACGCCAAAGAGTTAGTTAATGTTTGGTAAATAAGTGTTTGCTGGGCCACTCAGAAAAGATGCCAGGTCCCTCTTGTCCACTGTGCACCATGCCTCCCCATCCATATTATTGTGCAGCTCTCTGCTCTCCTGGAGCTTTTAGGCTGAATTCTCTTAGGCAGTTGTAGGGGAGGTAAAAACCTTCTCCTGAATCTGCTGGGGTTTTTTACTGCATTTTTTTAAATGTTTATCTTTGTGAGAGAGACAGAGAGAGAGCACAAGTGGGGGAGGGAGCAGAGAGAGAGAGAGGGAGACACAGAATCTGAAGCAGGCTCCAGGCTCCAAGCTGTCAGCACAGAGCCCAAGGCGGGGCTCAAACTCACAAACCAGGAGATTGTAAGGGTTAAACTGTAGTGTAGGGCTAACCTGTAGCTTGAGAGATAACAGCTTCGTTTTGACACTGAAGGTTAAGAGATAACAGCCTTCCTTTACTCTTGTAAATTACACTTCATACTCTTGTAAATTAGGCTTCACCAGCTAAGGAAACAAAAGTTCAAAGCATCAGAGGCAGGGTCAAGGAGATCCACTGGTTGCAACTTAACGGCAGAAAGTCTAAAATAATCACCCCATCCGGGAACTGTTTCTAACTCATCTGGGAACTATTTCTTTGTTCTGTTCCCAGATGATGATAAAACGATGTGATCGGCTATAAAAACTCTGTACCCCGGCTGTTCGAGGCTGCACTCTGATCAAAAGTGTTGGTCCCGATCGGTCGGCCTTGCCTCTCATTGCAATAAACTTTGTTGTGACTGTCACTGGCGCCCCTAGCATTCTGTTTCAGGAGTCGTGTGGATGCGACAAGATCATGACCTGAGCCGAAGTTGGACACTTAACCAACTGAGCCACCCAGGAGCCCCAACTGCTTTTTAACTCAAGGTAATCTCCGTGCCAAAGTGGCCCATCTTGGGGAGGCCTGCCCTCGGCCCCTATACAGCAAAGCAAGTACATCAAGGTTGTTTCTTCCCTAAGCCACAGAAGGGCTAGTACTGGGTTGCTTCTTGTTTGCCAAAGAGGTTCCTTCTTGTACCAGGTTCCTTCTTGTTTGCCAAAGAGGTGTGGCCAGGGTGCACCTTGACCACCTCTTCTCAAACCCTGGGGCCACCAGGGGCCAAAGCTGGACCTCATCATGGGGAGTCTCCAGTGGGCTGGAAATGGAGAGCTGAGGAATTTGACCATACTCCCCGGTTCTTAATAGATTTCAGACCCTTCTGTGGTATACAGTTAGCGCATTCATCTGACTATGCTCTGTTGAATCTCGGTATCAACCTCCGTAACAACTCCAAGAACCGTGGTATAATAAAGCCCAAAGCAATCACGCAAGTTAAATTCTCATGATCTTTGTGGGTTAGGCCTACAGTGGCAAAATAACCTGCCTGTAACAAGAGAAATAAATCTTTTTTTTTTTTTTAATTTATTTATTTTCAGAGAGAGAAGGGGGGGAGGTGGCACAGAGAGAGAGGAAGAGAGAGAGAGATTCCCAAGCAGGCTCTGCACTGTGGGCACAGAGCCTGACATGGGGCTTGAACTCACAAACTGTGAGACCCCAGCCCGGGGCAGAAATCAAGAGCCGGATGCTCAACCGACTAAGCCACCCAGGTGTCCCATGAGATCAGTCTTTTAAAGTAACGAATGTTCTCCCTTGCCCTGGAGATGGAAGATGGGTTCCCAGTTTGGCTTCCCCAGAGACCCTAAGCCGACTGTTGTTTTGGTTACTGCTGGCTTTCTGGAAGTTAGATAGCCCGTCCAGGCCCAGTCAAAATGGGAGCCGAAACAGCAGCTCAGTAAAGCTAATGGCCAGGGCAGTCAGGCTTCTGGACGGGGAGGAGCCAAGCAGTGTGCAGGGCCGGGATGGGGGGGGCCTCTTTGATTTACTAGTGAGGTGCAGACCTTCAGAGATGGAAGGAACCTTAGAAAATCATCTTCTCCACACTCCTCCTTCCCAACATTTATGAATAAGAAAACTCAGACCCAGAGAACACAAGTGTCTGATGTCAGATAAATAAAAAAGATGTACCGATGGCAACATGGGGGAGCCTCAGCATCCTGACCCCCCAGAGAGCAGAGTGAGTGGAAAATAGGGGCACCTGGGTGGCTCAGTCAGTTGAGCGTCCAACTTCGGCTCTGGTCATGATCCTCACAGTTCGTGAGTTCGAGCCCCACATTGGGCTTCCGTACTGACAGCTCAGAGCCTGGAGCCTGCTTCGGATTCTGTGTCTCCCTCTCTCTCTGACCCTCCCCAGCTTGAGCTCTGTCTCTCTCTCTCTCTCTCTCTCTCTCTCTCAAAACTAAATAAGCATTAAAAAAAAAAAAAAAAAGAAAGGAAAAGGAGTCAAAGCATTGACCACAGTCTGTGTGCCTGTGGGCATGTATGGGACTAGAAGCGCTGGTTCTGATCAAAGCAGGGCTTAAAAATCACCCAAACCCAGCAACTCCCAGGGAGCTGCCAGTCAGCCCAGAGGTGGACACAGACTTGCCAAGAGACAAGGAGAACAAAAATGGGCATCTGGGCTGCGGAGAGTGAGTCTGGGATGCAGTGGGAGCCCATGTGTCATGAAGGGAAGGAAACATTCTCCCACTACCCTCAAGGTCTCCTGGCTGGACCAAGAATTAAATTTGCATGAGACAGATTAATGGGGGGGGGGGGGGAGGGCAGGGGAATCAAGGTTTTATCATGTGCACAGGGAGACCCAGTGCACTGTCTGGGTCTAGTGAAACTGAGATCTAAAGAAATGACCAAGGCAGGAAGTTTTTATACTTTTTTTTTTTTTTTTTTTTAGACAGAGACAGTAAATCTGTGAGGAATTGACAGGACAAAGAAAAGTTAATTTGGGAGCCTCGATTAGTGAGAAATTCTAAGCAGAATTTGGGCTGGGGGAGTAAATGAGTAAAAAATAACAAGGGTTGTTTATACAGAGTTTCTCACTCTAAAGTTCCCACCTCTGGTGGTAAGGGTATCTCTGACTTCCTGATACAGGGAGGGTGCCTTTCACACAGGAGATTTATTCTGCTTTCAGGGGGAGGGTCCCTCTTGAATAGGCTGTCTCTTAAGTAACTTTTACTTAAAATAACCAATATATCAAAGTGGCACTTCTGGGGGCAGCCGGCCCTTGGTCCCTATAGTTGTCTACAAAGAGAACCAGGCCTGGTCCCATGGGTAAGCACTGCCAGGCACCACACAGACAGGGAAGAAGGGGTTTCCCAAGGAGAGAGGAAGCATGGGAGAAATGGGGTCCCTGCAAGAAGCCAGAGCTGCCAGAAGTTCCAGAACCTTCCTTCATCAGCTCAAGCAGAGAGTGGTAAAGAGGACCATGAGGGGGCCTGGGCAGCACAAATAGGGCATTCAAAGTAATCCAGAAAATGTATGGCCCTAAGCTGGCTGATGCATCTCTGCATGTGGGCTTGGATGAGGCTCAAAGTCTGTACACTATTGTTAATACTCCTATCAATATCAGTGCTAAGGGCTTTGCGTATCTTATATGAGCTAATCTTCACAGCCACCTCCAGGGAGAGGTGCTATTCCTATTCCTATTTCGTAGATGAGGAAATTAAACTAATAAATTTAAGCCAATTGGGCTTGAATCACCTGCCTCCAGCCGCTATGCTGGCTTCTGAACGAGCCGGGATTTGAACCTAGCGGGCTGACTCCGGAGCCTGTGATGCTAACTGAACACGTCTACAATCTCTTTGAGAAAGTGAGTTTTGTTAGCTCTCCCCCAGCAATCTTACAATCAGTTCCATTCATTCATTCATTTATGAGAAAGAGAGCATGAGCGAGGTAGGGGCAGAGAGGGAGAGAGAGAATCCCAAGCAGGTTCTGCACTCTCAGCATAGAGCCCGGTGCAGGGCAAACCCACGAACTGTGAGATCATGACCTGAGCCAAAATCAGCCACCCAAGCACCCCTATTTTTTTTTTTTTAATAAGAAGTAAAGACTACTGACCTACATTCCCTGAACAAAGGAAGGAAAAAAAAATTTTTTTTTTCTTTCCAAAGCCAAAACCTGCCCCTCCCTCCATGGATTCTTTGTGGCCATCCGAGGACAATGATTTGGTTTCTCTATAAATAATAAACTCACTGCCTGGGGAAGTCCTCTCCCTGGGGGAAGATGCTAGGTTTCAGGAGCCACTGAAGCTTTCGTCTTAATTCCACTCCCCCTGGGGACCCTCCTTGGCTCAAACGGTTTCAATTTCCACCTCATTGTTGCAAACCAGATGGTTGCAGAATGCTCTGTATTTCTGCAAGCTGACTGGGTGGAGGGAGCCTAACATCTGTGCATTTGGCTTTCCTGGAATTGAGGGGGCAGCCTTCCTCCAAAGCAGGATGCAGACTCAGCGACTAAATAAAACATCAAGAGTGCTCAAAAGAAGACATCGGATCTATTACCTCCGTGAGAGTAAAATAAAGACTGTCTTGTGTTTTAGTAGGAAGGAAACAAGCTTATTAAACAGGGGACTTGAGTGTTTTTGTTATGGGAGGAATCCAGATAGAGTCAGAAGTGTCAGGTGGTTAACTGTCTATCCCTCTGGCCTAGCACCTACCAGCTGTGTGACCCTGGTAAGTATTTTGACCTCTCTGAGCCTTAGTGTTCTCATCTGTCAAATGGGGATGCAGTATCTGCTCCTACCAATTTCCATTTTTGAAAACATTTTTAATGTTTGTTTTTGAGAGAGAGCGGGGGGAGGGGAGGCAGAGGGAGAGGGAGACACAGAATCCTGAGCTGTCAGCACAGAGCCCGACGCGGGGCTTGAACCACACACCATGAGCCCCTGACCTGAGCCGAAGGCGGACGCTTAACTGACTGAGCTGCCCAGGCACCCCAATTTTGTGAAAAAATTGAAAAAGACATCCTATAAATGCAAGTAGATTTATACACACCAGGTATTTGATGAGCTAAGGCTCCCTCAAAGGAGTTTTGTTAAGCTGTGACACAAGAAACAGGCCAAGGATGACGTTCTGTAGGCAGAGAGGGTTAGGGGTCCCCAGAAAAAGACAAGACACAGCTTTCTTAACATTTTAGGCCCCCAGGCATTTTGTGATCCATGCTTGACTACTTGCTGGAACACATTTCCTCCAGACCTTCCTGGGATATGTTAAAATTTCAGAAAAACAGACCTCAGTAATTAATGATTTTAAGGGAATAGAAAAATGTAAAAACAAACAGCCACTGCCGATGCAGTTTGAAGCCGGGTGCGGGAGCCAATGGCCAAGAATGAATTCTTGAGCCGTTTTTTGGTGCAAAAAGGTGTTTTTATTATAGCACAGGGACAGGACCTATATGAGCAGAAAGGGCTGCATTGTAAGTGAGAGGACTGGCTGATTATGTAAAATTTTCTATACTGTGGAGGGGAGGGTGATGTTAGGGCTCCAGGAAATTGAGTCTGTAGGTTTCTGAAGGTCTGGTTATTGCTAAGATGGCTTTTTTTCTTGTAAATCATTAAGACAGTGGCAAACTGGGGGGCGCCTGGGTGGCTCAGTCGCTTAAGTGTCTGACTTCGGCTCAGGTCAGGTCACGATCTCCCAGTTTGTGGGTTCGAGCCCCGCATCGGGCTCTGTGCTGACAGCTCAGAGTCTGGAGCCTGCTTCAGATTCTGTGTCTCCCTCCCCAGCCCTTCCCCCGCCCCTCCTCATTCACACTCTGTCTCTCTCTCTCTCTCAAAAATAAACAAAAATAAAAAGACAGTTGCAAACTGATGGAGATTCATGTCCTGGGTGACTGTGATCTCTATCAGCTGACCATTTGTTTGTCCCCTGCCTTTGTTTTGGGGCAGCCGGGAGTGCCTGAGGAATGTCACACATATCCCACTTGGTTGGGGGGGGCAGGGGGATTGCTGGGTTGCTGGGTGTTAGTTTGTGCTTTGCCCTCAGCTGGCTTTTTGCTCCCTCATCAACTACCAGATCAGGACATACCTAACCAGTATCAGAGACAATAAGTGGGTGGTAAGACCGGCCCCCAGTGCTATTTCAAAAGACTGCCCCTGAAGCACATCCTTGAGTCATTTTTGCAGGATTTAAACGCCCCCTGAGCACTCAAACACCAGACTGACTGGAGCCAGAGAACTGATGTCCCCGGCCCTTGCTGGCCCCACAACTTCAGTCTACCAGGACCTGGACTCTGTCAACTCAGGGCGATTTTTGCCCCAGTTCTAGATTGCCACCATCTATCTATTCATGCCTCGCCATGAATATCCACACACCCTTAGCTTAAGACTCCCCGATTTTGTTGTTCCAGGAGGCGCTGCTTTGGGCAATCGCCCCAGCGCTCTCCTTACTTGGTGCAAGTAAAACCCTTCCTTCTCCTTCTCTTTGGCTTGATTGTGTCTTTTGGCTCCACTCCCACCAAGAGGCGAACCCTGTTTCGGGTGACAAAATCTGGCAACCTAGATGGGACCTCTCACCTAATCCCCTTGAGCTGTGCTGGCTCCAAACAGGTGACGCGGTGGGCAACGAGAGCCGGTCACCCGGCCACCTGGTCTATGTCGCTGGGGGTCCCGGAGGAAGGGCACTAAGAGAATCCGTCCCGATTGGCACTCCGTGCAATGGGTTCAGCGGCCATTCTGGACACTGTGATCAGAGTCCCTTCAGAGCGGTGACAGGCAATTACCCCACAAATCCCACAAATCGGCTTTCTGGCTCCGCCCCTATCTCAAGCGGGGAGAAAAGGAAGGGCTTGAGGTCTGGGCAGAGATCTGGTCTGTTCTGGAGGGGGAGTCTGAGGGATCCCAACACTTCTTTGTACCCTCGAGTCCTGGAGGCCGATTGGGGGATACCTGATCCTGAAGGCCTCAGTGAGATAAATCTCAGATTCTGGAGATGGAGAGGCCCCCGTCTGGTAGACCCAAACAATGGAGTGTGCACTTTTAAATTCTCAGTTGTAAGAGATTTACTCACCAACTCTCTAGGGAAGGAAATTTTCAGTGGGCTAAGAACAGTCGAATCTGTGGCTCCACCAACCTTTATGAGAGACCCTTGGCAGGTGGAGACAAGCCCTTAACAGAGATCCAAGTTCAGGGGAAAGGTTTTTTTAAAAAAAGAAGAAAGGGGGTGCCTAGGTGGCTCAGTCGGTTGAGCAGCCGACTTCGGCTCAGGTCATGATCTCACGGTCCGTGAGTTTGAGCCCCGTGTCGGGCTCTGTGCTGACAGCTCAGAGCCTGGAGCCTGTTTCAGATTCTGTGTCTCCCTCTCTCTGACCCTCCCCTGTTCATGCTCTGTCTCTGTCTCTCAATAATAAATAAACATTTAAAAAAGACAGAGAGAGAGAGAGAGAGATGAACGAACATCACTTCCACCAACCTCTTGAGAATGCATTTCCCCTACCGCTCTGGACTCGTGTATGTGGCTTCTAGATCTCTATCAGGTTTAAAACCCTACCCTGCCTGGTTCCCAACCTGACATTCACACTGACCTGTTGGCTTTGTTACCCTCGCTTGAGAACAGGGGCATCTGTAAGCTTCATCTCGGAAATATGGTGTGCGTCCGTCTTAGCGATCTGGGGAAAGTGTGTTCATTCTGTCCCCATAGGCTAGAAACATACCTGTGGGGTAGAACCACGGACCTGGGTAAGGTCACGTGGGGTTGAGGCATACAGAGCATGCCCTCTAGGGTTACAGGGGAGCAATGACAATTATAAACCTGAGTCACGAGGACTTTAGGTCCTGTACCACTATTCACTCTCTGCGAAAGGGAACGTGTGTTTTGGCTTCAGAAACCAGCATGTAAAGAGGGACAGGCAGGCAGGACGGTAGTATTTTAAGTCATCTACCCGCCATGACGTGTTTGCTTCTGGCAAATTGTTCTGTTTGCTTTCCTAAGATTCTGCCGAGCAATTCCTTCAAAACCAGTTTTTCAGTGCATAATGGCATGAGGAAAGGGTCGCGGTGCATTATGTTTCTAAAGGAAGATTATAGGGGCGCCTGGGTGGCGCAGTCGGTTAAGCGTCCGACTTCAGCCAGGTCATGATCTCGCGGTCCGTGAGTTCGAGCCCCGCGTCGGGCTCTGGGCTGATGGCTCAGAGCCTGGAGCCTGTTTCCGATTCTGTGTCTCCCTCTCTCTCTGCCCCTCCCCCGTTCATGCTCTGTCTTTCTCTGTCCCAAAAATAAATAAACGTTGAAAAAAAAATTAAAAAAAATAAAATAAAATAAAGGAAGATTATAAAAGGGACGGTACGCCAGGAGCCTAATTATATCAAAAAGAAGAGCTTCAAGGGCATGAGCACGGACACAGGTGGAAGAGGGCTGCAAGCGGAAATTATTGCAAGTGGTTACCTTTTCACGCCTTCTCGTATCTCCCAACGTTCAAAATATCAACCGATAATTTACATGAGCGGAGGACGGCATCCGTCAAAAACAAATCCGTGTGTTGACACGCCCCCTCCGGCAGTTCAGTGATGGTATGCTCACGAGTGGTGCCGCCCAGGGTTCCGACGTCAGAAGACTCGGGTTTTTATGCCAGCTCAGCCCCGTTTATTAGCCACTTCCAGCCCTGAGGCTGTTTTATCGGCCCCAGGGTTTTTCCACTTATAAAACTAGGAGTAGTTGGCTTTGTATAACTCACGGGGTGAGTGTAAGCTTCCAGATTTTAGAACAAGGTAAAGTATCAGAAACCTAGATAAACGAATGGGTAACATGCAGGTGACAGATGCCACGTTCTCCGGGTGGCCCCCGCGGATGTTACTTTTCAGCCTGCCTTCCCTGCTCCTCTGGTAACCTGGCTGTTAAACTGAGAGGCTCTCTGAGGCCTTAACCCGAGACCTCCTCCTCTTCCCCACCTCTCTCTCTCTCTCCCTACGTGATTCACTCATTCCTAAGACTTCAGTTTCCGCTGGTGCAAACGACTCACAGGTTGATGTCTCCAGCCCAGACCTGAAATGTGAGATTCCATATGACGTATGAGAACCTGGCTTTCTCACGGGCGCCTCGAACCTAATGCATCCAAAATTAAACTTTCCGGATCCCACCACAACAAAGCTGGCCCTCTTCACGGTTCTTTTGTCTGAGATGGCCACCAGCTCCTGGCCAGATGTGCAAACAGAAACGTGGGGCGGGTGGGGGGGGGAACCCTAACTCTTCCCTTTCCCTCATCCCCCATACCCATTCCATTACCATTTTACATCCCAGATACCTCCAGAACCTTTACCCTTCATGTTTTCCCTGCCATGACTGTAATCCAAACCACCGCGGTCTCTTACCTGCATTATGGCCACAGCTCCAAACCAGGATTCCTACATCTGTGAGTTCTTCCCTCCAGTCCACTCTCCATATTGCATCCAGGGAAAGCTTTCTTAAAAATCACCGTCACTGATGGGGTGCCTGGGTGGCTCAGTTGGTTGAGCGCCCCTCTCTTGATTTCAGCTGGGGTCGTGGTCTCAGTGTCATGGGATCAAGGCCCACATCAGCCTCCGTGTTGAGCACGGAGCCTGCCGGAGATTCTCTCTCTTTCTTTCTCCCTCTGCCCCTCTCCCCGGCTCACACACACTCTCTCTCTTTCTCTCTAAAATAAAATGACATAAATTTTAAAAATAAATAAAATCTTTAAAATAAGATAAAATGAGCCTCTTGTAGGCATCATATAAGTATTATTTTTTAATCCAGTTTAATGACCTCTGCCTTTGGCAATGCGGGGGAAGGAGTGGAGTGGGAAGGGGGGGAGGAAGAAAGCTAGTGGATTTCATTAATGGGTTAAGTATCATAAGCATAAAATATGTGTAAGGACTTGCCTTCATCTTCCAGAAACTCTGGATGCCTGCCAGGAACCCAGTGGTTCCAAACGTGTGGTCTGGACTCCTGGGGCCCAGGGAGACCCTTTCAGGGAGTGTGTGAGGTCAAAATTATTTTCATGTTATTACTAGGATATTATTCACATTTTTCACTCTGTTGACATTGGCACTGGTGATGCAGAAGCAATAGTGGGTGAAACTACGGGGGGCTTAGCATAAATAAAGTCAATATTGGGGCGCCTGGGTGGCGCAGTCGGTTAAGCGTCGGACTTCAGCTCAGGTCACGATCTCGCAATCCGTGAGTTCGAGCCCCGCGTCGGGCTCTGGGCTGATGGCTCAGAGCCTGGAGCCTGTTTCCGATTCTGTGTCTCCCTCTCTCTCTGCCCCTCCCCTGTTCATGCTCTGTCTCTCTCTGTCCCAAAAATAAATCAACGTTGAAAAAATAAATAAAATAAAGTCAATATTACCGAGTTGCACTAGCAGTCACAGGGCTCTCACGCACACAGAGATCTAAAAATAAATAAATAGGGGCGCCTGGGTGGCTCAGTCGGTTAAGCACCCAACTTTGGCTCAGGTCATGATCTCGTGGTTCGTGAGTTTGAGCCCCACATCAGACTCTGTGATACCAGCTCAGAGCCGGGAAACTGCTTCTAATTCTGTATCTCCCTCTCTCTCTCTGCCCCTCCCCCACTCACACTCTGTCTCTCTCTTTCTCTCTCTCTCTAATATGAGTAAACATTAAAAACTGTTTTAAGGGGTGCCTGGGTGGCTTGGTCGGTTAAGCGTCCGACTTCGGCTCAGGTCATGATCTCACGGTCCGTGAGTTCGAGCCCCGCGTCGGGCTCTGTGCTGACCGCTCAGAGCCTGGAGCCTGTTTCAGATTCTGTGTCTCCCTCTCTCTCTGCTCCTCCCCTGTTCATGCTCTGTCTCTCTCTGTCTCAAAAATAAATAAACGTTAAAAAAAAATTTAAAAACTGTTTTAAGTTTATTTGTTTATTTTGAGAGAGAGAGAGAGAGAGAACAGGGGAGGGCAGAGAGAGAGAGAGAGAGAGAGAGAATCCCAAGCAGGCTTCCATGCTGTCAGTGCAGAGCCTGACTTGGGGCTTGATCCCACGAACTGTGAGATCATGACCTGAGTGGATGGAGATCAAGAGTCGGATGCTTAACCAACTGAGTCACCCAGGTGTACTTTGTATAGTATCTCTTAATTGAGATTTGTCTCATGCTCTTCTCCTGATTACACTGGGGTTATGGGGAGGTTTTGGAGGAAGACTTTAGAGGTAAAGTGCCATTCTCGCTGCATCCTCTCAAGAGCATGAACAATTAACAGGACGTATCACTGTTGTTGTCACTCTTGATTACCTGGCTGGGAGGCTGTTTGTCAGTTTTCACCACAACACCATTTATTGAACGGTCTCCTTTTTAACTGAAATGTTTAGTCCGTTTACACTTATTGTGATTATTGATATGGTTGTCTAACTCTATCTTCTTGGTATTTGTTTTCCCTCATCCCTTCTATTTTTTCCTCCTTTGTTTCTACTTTTCTGCCTTTCTTTGAGTTATCTCAATATTTTCAGTGCTCAATCTTATTTACTCTATTGGCATCTTAGTTGCAATTCTTGTTATTATATTTTGAGTGATTTTTCTAACGTTAACAACATGTGTCCTTATTAATAGATCAGGGGGCGCCTGGGTGCCTCAGTCGGTTAAGCGTCCGACTTCGGCTCAGGTCACGATCTCACGGTCCGTGAGTTCAAGCCCCGCGTCAGGCTCTGGGCTGATGGCTCAGAGCCTGGAGCCTGCTTCCCATTCTGTGTCTCCCTCTCTCTCTGCCCCTCCCCCGTTCATGCTCTGTCTCTCTCTGTCTCAAAAATAAATAAACGTTAAAAAAAAAATTATTAATAGATCAGGTTTGGGTGCCCGGGTGGCTCAGTCAGTTGAGCGTCTGACTTCGGCTCAGGTCAGGATCTCACAGTTTGTGAGTTCAAGCCCTGCATCGGGCTCTGTGCTGACAGCTCAGAGCCTGGAGCCTGTTTCAGATTCTGTGTCTCCCTCTCTCTGCCCCTTCCCCGCTCATGCTCTCTCTCTGTCTCTCAAAAATGAATAAACACTAAAAAAACTAAAAAATAAACTAATAGATCAGGTTCTTTTTTTTTTTTTTCAACGTTTATTTATTTTTTTGGGACAGAGCATGAACGGGGGAGGGGCAGAGAGAGAGGGAGACACAGAATCGGAAACAGGCTCCAGGCTCTGAGCCATCAGCCCAGAGCCCGACGCGGGGCTCGAACTCACGGACCGCGAGATCGTGACCTGGCTGAAGTCGGACGCCTAACCGACTGCGCCACCCAGGCGCCCCTAGATCAGGTTCTTTTAAAACCAACGTTGTACCTTGTTCCTCTCCACACTTGACGATTCATGTAAACTATTCCACACTTCCTACTTCATTTCACATTCTACACACTTCACACCTGGCTCTTTACATTTCACAAATGGATAACCCAGCAAATATTTCATTGCATTTATCCCCACTTTTATCATTGGTGCAATTGTCGTTACATCTTTTATCTCTACATCTGTTATAAACCCCCACCTCACAGTGTTATTGTTTATACTGTAAACACTTTTTTAAAGAAAATGGGGCACCTGGGTGGCTCAGTCGGTTAGCCTCCGACTTTGGCTCAGGTCATGATCTCACAGCTCATGAGTTTGAGCCCCACGTCAGGCTCTGTGCTGACAGCTCCGAGCCTGGAGCCTGCTTCGGATTCTGTGTCTCTCTCTGTGTGCCCCTCCCACGCTCGCACACACGCACATGCACACTCTCTCTCTCTCAAAAATAAATAAACATTAAGAAAATATTTTAAAGAGAGAAAACATAGTCTTTTGTATTTACCTACTTTTTTATCGTTTCTGGCGCTCTTCATTTTTTCCTGCCGTTCTGAGTTTCCACTTCATTATCATATCTCTCAAGCCTGAAGGACATTTATTATTTTTCATTGTGCAGTTCGTTTAGCAACAAATTCTCTCAGCTTTTATCTGAAAACGCCTTTATTTTTTCCTCACTTCCACAAACATTTTGTTTTTTAAGTAGGTTCTATACCCGGCATGGGGCCCGAACTCACGACCCTGAGATCAAGAATCACGTGCTCCTGGGGCGCCTGGGTGGCGCAGTCGGTTAAGCGTCCGACTTCAGCCAGGTCACGATCTCGTGGTCTGGGAGTTCGAGCCCCGCGTCAGGCTCTGGGCTGATGGCTCAGAGCCTGGAGCCTGTTTCCAATTCTGTGTCTCCCTCTCTCTCTGCCCCTACCCCGTTCATGCTCTGTCTCTCTCTGTCCCAAAAATAAATAAACATTGAAAAAAAAAAAAAAAAAAGAATCACGTGCTCCATCGACTGAACCAGCCAAGCACCCCTCAAAGAATATTTTTTGATAGATACAGAATTCGAGGGTGGCCATTGCTTTTCCGAACTTTAAAAATATTTTACTGTTTTCCTCTGGCCTCCATAATCTCTGATGAGAAGGGAATGGGTCCTTCTTTTCCTAGTCCCTGAATATATATTTTCCTCTGGCTACTACAAAGGTCTTTTTATCTTCAGTTTTCAGAGGTTTATGATGTGTGTTAGATAGACAGGGAGGGAGGGAGAGAGAGAGAGATCTGTCTTACTGGCTTTACTGAGCTTCTTAGGTCCATAAGTTGGTGTTTTTCAGCAAATTTGGGGAGTTTTCAGTCATTGTTTCTTCAAATGCTTTTTTTCTGCCCACATTTCACTCACTTCTCCCTCCTCCTGGGCCTTGAAGTACCTGCATATTAGATTGTTTGACATTGTCCCCCATGTCTCTGAGGCTCTGCTCAATTTTCTTTAATCCCTTTTCTGTGGTTTCTCAAACTGATCTGTCTTTAAGTTTATTGGCTCTTTTATCATCTCTAATCTGCTGCTAAGCCTTTCCACTACATTTTTTTGTTTCCATTATTTTTCTTTTCAATTCTAGAATAGAATTCTAGAATATCTAGAATATTGATAGATATCTAGAATATCTAGAATATCAATTCTAGAATATCTAGGGGCACCTGGGTGGCTCAGTCAGTGAAGTGTCTGACTCTTGATTTCAGCTCAGGTCATGATCCCAGGGTCACGGGATTGAGCCCCACATCAGGCTCCACGTGGAGCATGGAGCCTGCTGAAGATTCTCCCTCTCTGCCTCTGTCCCCCATTCCTGCTCATGCTCTCTCTTTAAAATAAAATTTTAAAACATTTCAGATAAAGCATTAATAAGCAAAATGTATAAAGAGCAACATCAAACTGATAAAAAAGAAAACTTGTATAAAAATGAGAAAGGGAGAGGCACTTGAGTGGCTCAGTTGGCTAAGCATCTGACTCTTGATTTGGGTTCAGGTCATGATCTTGCGGTTCATGGGTTCAAGCCCCGCATCAGGCTCGGCACTACAGCACAGAGCCTGCTTGGGGTTTTCTCTCTCCCTTTCTCTCTCTCTGCCCCTCTTCCACTCACTCTCACTCTCTCACAAAAATAAACAAATTTTTTAAAAATGAGAAAAGGATGGGGCGCCTGGGTGGGTCAGCTGGTGAAGCACCCCACTTCGGCTCAGAGTTCATGAGTTTGAGCCCCACTTCAGGCTCTGTGCTGACAGCTCAGAGCCTGCTTTGGATCCTCTGTCTCTCTCTCTCTCTCTCTCTCTCTCTACCCCTCCCCTTTTTGCTCACTCTCTCTCAAAAATAAACATTTAAAAACAAACAAACAAAAACAAATACTATGTATCTTGAAAAACAATGAGAAAAGGAAATGAATGGGCAATTCTTGGGCTGATAAATGTGAAAATAAACATATAAAATGATGAATGCCTAAGAATGCAGTACAATATAAAATATACATTAAAATAATAAAATATTGATAGTATAATGTAGGAAAGAGGACGGGGAAATAGGTACACTGTGAGAGTACAGATTAGTATTGCCAACTCATCAAGATTCTAAATGTATGTATTCTAAATCCCAGCTCTCATGTTTCCAGGAATCTATCCTACAGAAATAACAGCAGGACCACAAAACTGCTTGGATCAGCAAAAAAATTGGAAAGAACCCAAATGCTTATCAGTAAGAGTATATATAAATATAGTGCATGCATATATCAGAACACTAAGCATCCATTTAAAAAATGAAGTAGACTTCAATTGCTTATCTCCACAGGATCATGCTGAGGATTAAAAGTGAATTGCAAAACAAAAGAAACAGTAAAATACTAGTTATATGTGTGTGTGCATACACATATACATAAGAATCTGGTCAGTCAGGTACACATCAAACTTAATTCTAAAGGATAGGAATTGGGGCGCCTGGGTAGCTCAGGCAGTTAAGCACCCGACTCTTGATTTCAGCTCAGGTCGTGATCTCACGGTTGACGAGTTCAAGCCCTGATTCAGGCTCTACGCTGACAGTGTGGAGCCTGCTTGGGACTCCCTCTCTCCCTCTCACCTGCCTGTGCTCTTTCTCGCTCTCTCAAATAAATAAACATTTAAAAATAAATAAATAAGGAGTGGGAATTGAAGGGGGAACAGAAGAACGCTTACTTTTTATTTTATATACTTCTGTATTGTTTGAGTCTGTTGCAAAAAATATTTCACTTTTGGGTTTCTTTTTAAATTTTTTTAAAATGTTATTTTGTTTTTGAGAGAAAGAGAAACAGAGTGAGCAGGGGAGGGGCAGAGAGAGAGAGGGAGACACAGAATCCAAAGCAGGCTCTAGGCTCCGAGTTGTCAGCACTGAGCCCGACTCAGGGCTCGAACTCATGAACTGCGGGATCATGACCTGAGCCAAAGTCAGACACTTAACCGACTGAGCCACCCAGGCACCCCCCAAAACATTTCACTTTTGTAATTTAAAAACAATTTGTGTGGGGGCGACTGGGTGGCCCAGTCGGTTAGGTGTCTGACTCTTGGTTTCAGCTCAGGTCATGATCTCGTGGTTCGTGGGTTTGAGCCCCACATGGGGTTCTGCGCTGACAGTGTGGAACCTGCTTGGGATTCTCTCTCTCTCCTCTCTCTCTCTCTCTCTCTCTCTCTCTGCCCCTGCCCCAGCTCGTGCTCGCACGTGCATTTTCTCTCTCTCAAAATAAATAAATACACTTAAAAATAAATACATAAATAAATAAATAATAAAACGATTTGTGTGTGTAAGATTAGATAGACTATTCCAGTCTACTACTACGGGTGAGGTCCTTTAACGTCTCAACAGCAGGCATGACTGCCACCTGGTGGTCACCTACAGCCATGGTAAATTGCCTAGCTGAGGGTTTTTCAACCTCCGCACAATTGTCATTTGGAGCCAGATAAATGGAGGTGGGGGGGGGGGGGGAGGTCTGTCCCCTGCATTGTAGGATGTTCCGTAGCATCCCTTGCCTCTATCTATGTTCTAGATGCCAGTGACATCCTGTCTCCAAGTTGTGACAACTGAAAAGGTCTCCAGACTAGTAATTGTCCCCCCCAGGAGATAGGGCAAAAAATCACCCTGGTTGAGAACTCCTGATCTAGAATGGAAGTCTCGTGAATATACAAAATGTGCTCATTCGTTCACTCACAAAATCACAGTAGACAAAATGTCTTTCTGAGATACTTTGTTTTTTTTTTTTTTAAGTTTATTGATTTACTTTTGAGAGAGAGAGAATGAGAGAGCAGGGTAGGGGCAGAGAAAGAAGGAGGCAGAGAATCCCAAGCAAGCTCTGAGCTGTCAGCGCAGAGCCCGACGCGGGGCTTGAGCTCACGAACCGTGAGATCATGACCTGACCTGGAACCAACAGTCAGCCGCTCAATCACCTGACCCACCCAGGTGCCCCTCTGAGATACTTCCTAACGTCAGTTGGGATCAGTGATCTCTTACCCATGGTTGCTCTCACACAGAATTCTTTGCAGAGCTTTGTGATATTCTGAGGTTTCAGTTCAGTAGCAGGAAAAGCGATTCTCATCCAGCGAGTCCCCAAGTGCCTCAGGCAAAGCCTGGCGCACACGTCCCACACTGCACTCACAGACCTATGGCAGGAAGTCACAGCAGCCCCAGCCCAGTGCTCCAGTCAGTAAGTGCCACCAAACAGTCAGTAAGCCGGTCCCCTCCTGTCCCTCACTCAGCCCGCTGATTTCCCCCCTCTGGAATCATCTCTCTGTCCACTGTACCCATGGCATTACTCCCTTATGGTCTATATGTCACCAAGAAGTATTTGGGGGGAAAAAAGTCTGTAGATGGGCTGCCTGGGTGGCTCGGTCGGTTGAGCATCTGACTTCGCTCAGGTCACGATCTCGCGGTCCGTGAGTTCGAGCCCCGCGTCGGGCTCTGGGCTGACAGCTCAGAGCCTGGAGCCTGCTTCAAATTCTGTGTCTCCCTCTCTCTCTCTCTGCCCCTCTGCCCCACTTACTCTCTGTCTCTCTCCCTCTCTCTCAAAAACAAACATTCTAATTTTTTTTTAATTCAGTTCTGCTATTGACTAACACCCCGCCCCCCAAAAAAACACACACAGAAACAAAAACATAAAGCAAACATGGCCTGAGCATATTATTTAATCTCTCCAGACCTCTATCTCCTTGTTTATAAAACACAAGATCTATACTAGATATCTGAAGTTCCCTTTCAGTTCTAAAATCCATGCTTAGAGAGGACTGGAAATGAGCCACTATAGGCTTTGCTATTCCTACTGAAATATAAGTATTTTCTCCAGTAAGGATTTTCCTGTATACAATTAGGCTGGTGTTACTGGAGTCTTTTGTATACTTACTTAAGTTCCAGGATTTGGTGTCCTATAAAATCCACAATGCTAAGCATAGAATTCCAAGCCATAGCTTCACAATACATTGATTGTATTTCTAGAGTGTGTGGTTTGTGCCAGTGTGCGTTATCAGATATCAATAATCTATGGGTAGACATTGTCCCAAATATTCCCACTTTCATTATATTTATATGTTCTGTTTTATTAACATCACACGTGCATTGTCTGATGCAGATTAAGGTGAACCGAACACAGAAGGCTTTGCCGTATTTTTAGGATTTCCCTGGGGTGAATCTGCAGATGTAGAGTAAAAGCCTAGCGACGACGGGTCCCCGCAAATTCACGGCCTTTTTAAAGTTTCTTTTCGGTGTGAATTCTCCCACGAAGAGTGAATGAAGCTAAGACCAGAGGCTTTGGCACCTTTGCTGAGTTCACATCCTTCTCTCTGGTGTGAGTGACGGAGTGAGGGGTAACAGGTGTGTCACAGCCAAGGGTCCTCCACTTTTAAGATATTCGCAGGGTTTCTTTGCCGTGTGGATTATTTTATATCAATTAGGTTTCAGTGATTACTGGGGGCTCTCCCATACTTACTACCCTATGTGGCTTCCCTCTAGAAAAAGTGTTTTTTAAGTTTATTTATGGGGGAGGGGGGCGGCGCTGGGGACCAGAGAGGGAGGGAGGGAGGGAGAGAGAATTCCAAGCAGGCTCCGCCCTGTTAGCGCAGAGCCGATGGGGGGGGAGGGGGGCTTGAGCTCACAAACCGTGAGCTCACTAACGGTGAGACCGTGACCTGAGCCAAGACCAAGAGTCTGACACTCAATCCACTGGGCCACCCCGGCACCCCGAGCATGAGTTTTGGTGTAGAGTAAGATATCTGTCTATATCTATATCTAGACCTACATATATAAAATGGCTGAGAGCTATGCACATATATCATGGCTCGTACGTTATGCGCTATATAAAGAATATATAATGACCGAGCATTACCTTATATTTGGGAGCTAAGCAGCAGTACTGGATTTTAAACCTAACGTTAAAATCACAGTGCTAAAAAAAAAAAAAAACAAACAAAAACACATTACATTCCTAGCATTTGTGCAATTTGGGGCTTTCATGAGGACAACTGTTAATTGCCTGAAACCTCTCTTGAACAAACGACTTCTCTGCATCTTTCCTGAAGTGTTCCTATACATTTCTAACTAGTTCTTTTTTTTTTTTTTAATTTTTTTTTTTAACGTTTATTTTATTTTTGAGACAGAGAGAGACACAGCATGAACGGGGGAGGGGCAGAGAGAGAGGGAGACACAGAATCGGAAGCAAGCTCCAGGCTCTGAGCCATCGGCCCAGAGCCCGACGCGGGGCTCGAACTCGCGGACCGCGAGATCGTGACCTGAGCTGAAGTCGGGCGCTTAACCGACTGAGCCACCCAGGCGCCCCTCTAACCAGTTCTTATTATCTTCACAGTCTTCTTCTTTTTTTCATTTAATGTACTTTTACTGAAAATGCCAGTAGAGTTAACATACAGTGTTATGTTAGTTTCAGGTGTTCACAGTCTTTTTCAAACATGGAGCCCAAAGAGACATTCCCCAGAACCTTTCCACTACTATTTTCTCCTCTATGGGACCCCAGGGGGGCACGATTCATATAGATTATGGTGTGACTGTCACTTGGATCCTTTAACAGTGGTCCTGCTAACAGGATCAGCTGGAGTTAGAAAATAGAAGCTCTTTGAGAGTATGGGTTATGGAGACACTCAGGAAAATTTCAAAGTATTTGAAACGCCTACGAAATGCTGCCCTTTTTTTTGCTCGTGGTAAGTAGATGGAACTGACAGAATGTGACTAATAACTGTTTTTTTTAACATTTATTTTTGAGAGACAGAAAGAGATGGAGTGTGAGCAGGGGAGGGGCAGAACGAGAGGGAGACACAGGATTTGAAGCAGGATCCAGGCTCCGAGCTGTCAGCACACAGCCCAGTGCGGGGCTTGAGCTCACGAACCATGAGATCATGACCTGAGCCGAAGTTGGATGCTCAACCGACTGAGCCACCCAGGCACCCCATCTCTTTTTCTGATAAAATAGAAAAAAAACCCAGTGGTGTGTTAGAGCCATCGGCACCACTCCCAAGAGCCAATCACGCCCATTTCTTCCCAACTCAGCGCTATTGGTAACTTGAAATCAGGCAGGAGGGGACTATTTGCACCCCAGAAAATGGCAAACACTACAAATCGGTCTCTCCCCACTATCCCTCCTGAGAGCTACTCATTGAAAATTTACCAGCACACCAGTGGGTATACAGAGTGCCACATGTGCCTCTCAGTGAGAGAGGCCACATCTTTGCAATGAAGAACATGTAAGATCAAGATCCCCCAGCTTATATGTGGAGTCTAAAAAACAAAACAGGGGCGCCTGGGTGGCTCAGTCGGTTGAGTGTCCGACTTCAGCTCAGGTCACGATCTCACGGTCCGTGAGTTCGAACCCCGCGTCGGGCTCTGGGCTGATGGCTCAGAGCCTGGAGCCTGCTTCCGATTCTGTGTCTCCCTCTCTCTCTGCTCCTCCCCCGTTCATGCTCTGTCTCTCTCTGTCTCAAAAATAAATAAACTTTAAAAAAATTTTTTTTTAGAAACAAAACAAATGGGTGCCCAGGTGGCTCAGTCGGGTAAGTGCCCAATTCCTGATTTCGGCTCAGGTCATGATCTCACTGGTTCGTGTGAGCCCTGCCTTGGGCTGTGTGCTGACAGCCCGGAGCCTAGTTCTCTCTCTCCCTCTCTCTATGTCCCTTCCCCACTCGCGCGCTCTCTCTCTCTCTCTCTCTTAAAATAAATAAATACACTTAAAAAAATACAAATCAACAGGGGTGCCTCCATGAGTTTGAGCCCCGCGTCGGGCTCTGTGCTGACAGCTCGGAGCCTGGAGCTTGCTTCAGATTCTGTGTCTCCCTCTTTCTCTGCCCCTCCCCTGCTCGAGCTCTGTCTCTCTCTCTCTCAAAAATAAATAAAAACATATGTTTATTTAAAAACACAAATGTTTTTACGTGGGGGAGGGGCAGAGAGAGAGGGAGACACAGAATCCAAAGCAGGTTCCAGGCTCCAAGCTGTCAGCACAGAGCCTGACATGGGGGCTCGAACCCACGGACCGTGAGATCATGACCTGAGCCGAAGTCAGACGTTCAACTGACGGAGCCACCCAAAGTTTTTTAAAGTTTCCCTAGCTTCAAATCCTCTAAAATGGAAGCACGCTTGGTTTATTATGTTCCTAAAAAAATAATCAGGAAGTTTGTCCCTCAGGGTCTAAATAAGGTGAAAGAACATGGTCACTGAAATTATCCTAACTTGCCATCTCTGCCCTCTGTGAACAAGAAGAGATGAAAACACTCTTCCCCTTGGCCTAGATCCTACCCTCATGGTTGCCTGGCCTATCCACTGAGATACCCTTGTCATAACCAGTCCTTCCATTTTCTTCCCCCATTGGCTAAGGGTGCAACACCAGCTGTGGGGGAAGGTAAACAGGTGACTTCTGGGTGGGCAACTTGACAACAGGTGTTCAAAATATGGGTACAATTTGACCAACAAATTCCATTTCTGGGACGTTACCTTAAAGATACAATCAGTTAGGGGCACCTGGGTAGCTCAGTCAGTTAAGCATCCAACTCTTGATTTCAGCTCAGGTCATGATCTCACGGTTCAGGGGATCGAGCCCCGGGACATGCTCTGTGCTGACAGAGTGGAGCCTACTTGGGATTCTCTCTCTCCTTCTCCCTGCCCCTCCCCCACTCGTGTCACACAGGCTCTTTCTTTCTCTCTCTCAAAATAAACATGTAAAATGAAAAGATACAACCCGTTATATCGCAAAGACGTACAGAAGTACCGGGCAGTTAACACTCCCAAAGCAAACCTCAACCAATGAGGAATGGAAGTTGGTGAATATATATCCAGCTTCCTGGACCCTCGTTGGGACAAGTCTGAGATGCGTTCTACACAATCTCTCAGGGGATCCCCAGAGGCACTGAGCCTCAATGGTCATCTGCTCATTAACTGCCCTTTATAGACTTTTCTACCTGTTTCACTTCCCCAGTCCCTCACCATGCTTGTTAGGATCACCTCCAAATTAACTATTTACCTCCAAACACTTGTCCGAGTCAGCTTTGGGGGAAGTCCATGCTAATACTGTGTGTGTGTGTGCACGTGTGTGTGTGTTTAAACCCAAACCACTAAGTTATTCATGGGTCCTCATACTGACTTATCTTTCTCCTCACCACACACACACCCAGGAAAAAAGTAAGAAGGAAAAAAATGGGGGGGGCCCTGGGTGGCTCAGTTGGTTAAATGTCTGACTCTTGATCTCGGCTCAGGACATGATCTCAGGGTTCGTGAGTTCGAGCCCTACGTCAGGCTACGCACTGTAGCCACCGTGTAGAACCTGCCTGGGATTCTCTCTCCCTCTCTCTCTCTGTCCTTCCCCACTCACACTCTTTCTCTCTCAAAAATAAATAAACTTTAAGGAAAAAAAAAAAGGAAGGAAGGAAAAAATGAGGGTTATTTTTTAAAGCATTACTCGATACAAACCAGTCCGTAAAGTTACAGACCAGACCCCACCCATCCCTGAGTGAGGCCCGCCGTGGGCTTAAGGCCAAGCTGGCATTCTTGGTAGACAGACCTTTGGGTTATTGTGCAAACCCAGCATGATTGTGGGGTGCAGGGGCTGTTTGTCTTGGGGGCTGACTGCCTTCAAGAGACAAAACATTGGTAGCCTCAATGCTCATCATTTTAGGTTGATTTCTGTGGCCTAGAAAGGGTCTTTTTGGCTAGGGCCAGCCCACGGTGATCCCTGCAGTCTCTGAAGGCCTGCAGCCCACACAATGGCTAAAATATGGCATGTTATGCCAACTACTCACTTTGAAGTGGGCCAGGCTCCTAACAGGGCCTGGCGATCCAACCTGGCTAATCACTGGGAGGAGGGAAACTGAGGCAGGAGGCAGATACCTGGGTTTGCAGAGGGATAGGTTCAGCCCAGGCCCCAAACACCCCTATCCCAAGCTATCAAGGTGTGCAGTAGGAAGGAGCTACGCTGCCAGGGGGTGGGACACAACTCAGGCTCCCCCTGGGGTGTTGTTCCCTTCCCCTGTGTTGTAAGGATCCCTCCTGCCTGGGAGGTTGTTCTTCAAAGGGTGCTGGACCCAAAGTGGCCACGGTCAAGTGCTCCCACCCCAACGGCCTGTTACAGGGTCTTCCCTTGGAGGAAGGGGAACCATGCCCCACCTCCTTTCCCATCCCTCCGTCTCTGCAATGGGGGGACATTTACCCGGGAAGCAACTGTGTGGCTTCCTAGCCAATCAGCAGGTGTAGTGTTTCCTCCCCGCCCCCCCTCCTACCCTCCTAGTCCCCGTTTAGTCTCCATGACAACTCCCAAATGTCCCTCAGTACCTGCCCCCCCCCCCACCCCGGTGCGGTCAAGTCAATGTCAAAGAGCAGCTACGCCAAAACAGGAAAGGCAGGAGAAAGGTGATTAATTTCTGTCTTTATCACCTAAACAGGTAGGGCTGTCTAAGGGGAAGGGTTTCACGCCTCCACCTGGTTCGTGAACGAGAGATTACAGTGAGAAAGGTTGGGTTCGTCCAGAAACAGGAACAAGACACCAGTGAACTAAGTGCGTGTGAGCATTCCCAAGAAAGAAAACCTGAGGACACATTTTAAAAGTGAAAAATAGGGGCGCCTGGGTGGCGCAGTCGGTTGGACGTCCGACTTCAGCCAGATCACGATCTCGCGGTCCGTGGGTTCGAGCCCCGCATCGGGCTCTGGGCTGATGGCTCAGAGCCTGGAGCCTGTTTCCGATTCTGTGTCTCCCTCTCTCTCTGCCCCTCCCCCGTTCATGCTCTGTCTCTCTCTGTCCCAAAAATAAATAAACGTTGAGAAAAAAAAATTTAAAAAAAAAAAAAAAAAAAAAAAAAAGTGAAAAATAATCACCAGCAACTCTTTTTCGGGGTCCACGAGGAAAGCAGGCTAAAGGGATACAAAAAAGGAATCTCCTCCCCAAATAGCAGAGAAGTTGGACAACCTTCATAGCCAACATAGAAAGCAAAGAGCCTTTCGTGAGAGGGAAGGGAACTAAAGCATTAAAAGACACTGCCTGCAACTTGGATCAGCTTTGGAGGAAAGGACTCCCCTAACTCATCTGTGATTTTCAAGCCTTTTCCTCCTCTGTTGGAGACCTTTCCCCTCCTCACGAGCAGGGGATAATGACATAAATCCACACAACACTGGATTAGGAATAATTTCGAAGCATCACAGGAAGCACAGGCCATACTCTTAAAATGACGAGAAATAAAAGGAAAACAAATCTCAAGGATTTCTGCGTTCTTTTCCTAATTTCTTGGAACTCATCTCTGGCCTCTTGAATTTACGCCACAGAGATGCCTCTGAATCCCTTCTCACGTGTGGTTATTGCTAGGTCAATCACCAAATACAAAGGAGGGCTAGGGGGCACGATTCAGAAGGCTCTCTTCAGAAAGAACAATCAGTACTCTTTTTTTTTTTTTTTTTTTTTTTTTTTGAAATGCAGGGCTTGAACTCACAATCCTGAGATCAAGAGCCCAATGCTTAACCAACTAAGCCACCCAGTCCCCTGCCTCTACTCTTAAGAGGCCCCTGAACTTGTCACAGTCATGAGTCGTAAGGACCATGTAGGAGCTGTCAAAAACGTTGGCCTCTCTAAAAAGGGCTAGTTAAGAAAATTTGGGCTGTTCTATCCAAGGAAAACCACTCTCTGATTTTCCAGTATGCTATTTAATACCTTATTACACTTAGAGCAGTTGCCTAAGTAGGCATCATAACCTGGATTATATTAGAGAGGGCACCTTGGTCCAGAACACTCTCCTTTGGAGCCTGGATAGGAACAAATCCCAGACAAGACTGTCCCATCCAATGAGGCTCCCTTCGGATGGTATCTTTTTTTTTTTTTTTAATGTTTATTTATTTCTGAGACAGAGAGAGACACAGCATGAGTGGGGGAGGGCAGAGAGAGAGGGAGACACAGAATCCGAAGCAGGCTCCAGGCTCTGAGCCGTCAGCACAGAGCCCGACGCGGGGCTCGAACTCACAGACCGCGAGATCATGACCTGAGCCCAAGTCGGACGCTCAACCGACTGAGCCAGCCAGGCGTCCCTGGACGGTATTTAATGTGTAGCGCACTCTCACTCAGAGCTTAGCCTCTAAGCCAATATAGAAGCTCTCTACTCTTGGCAGCTTGTCTTCCCTAAGGCTACCAGGTTGTGTAACATGGAGAAAAGCAAGTTCTGAGATCTGTAGTCCCATCCAGTCACTTATGCATCCGCATCCTTACCTAGCAAGTAGTTCCATTAAGTCACCACATGCCCTGGTGACTGGCATGCCCAGCAGCCTTCCTCAACTGATCTCAGGGCCACACATACATCCCACACGTGCAAAGAGGCAGCATCGCAAAAGGGTTAAGAGTCTTGAGCCAGACTACCTGAGTTTAAGTCTCAGCTCCACGCCGCTTCTGAGTAGGCCGGTGACTTTCCTTTTCTGAGCCGTGGTGGTCTCATCTAGAAAACAGGGATAAGAGTACCTATCTAAGAGCACTGTTGGGAGAAATGAATGAGTTGGTGCATAGCGGTGCCTGAACAGTGCCCGGAGTATAAAAAATCTTCACAAGTATTAGCTATTATTGCCAGGGAAATCTTCTGAAAGGGGTTTGGGGAGACCTAAATAAATACAAACAAAAAACAAATGGCAGTTTGGTCACTGACTTCTGCCTTACCTTATGCTTGTAAAAGGAAAAGAATGGATTTTTTTATTTTTTTTTTTCTTTTTGAGAGAGACAGAACATGAGCGGGGGAGGGAGAGAGAGAGAGGGAGACACAGAATCTGAAGCAGGCTCCAGGCTCCAAGTGGTCAGCACAGAGCCCAACATGGGGCTCAAACTCTCAAACCATGAGATTATGACCTGAGCCAAAATCAAGAGTTGGACGCTTAACCGAGTGAGCCACCCAGGCACCCCAGTATATGAATTTTTAAAACCATGTGGGGGCACCTGGGTGGCTCAGTTGGTTGAGCACCCTACTCTTGATTTTGGCTCAGGTCATGATTCCAGGGCTGTGGGATCAAGCCCTGTGTTGGGCTCCGTGCTGAGCATGAAGCCTGCTTAAGATTCTGTCCCTCTGCCCTGTTCTTGTGCGCTCATGCTCTAAACTTAAAAATTAAAAAAAAAAAAAAAAAAAAAAAAAAAAAAAAAAAAAAAAAAAAGGTGTGCAGGTATTTTGCTTAAAGTCAACAACAAAAGACCTAACATGATAGTTACTTTCCTCACGGGGAGAATTGTGTTAAAGCCGGAGAGAAAGCCCAATACGAAGATTGAACTAAAAATAGATTTTATAGGCATATATGAGGGATATAATGAGTGGCACAGGTTTTCAGAAGAGCAGATTATTTTCAACTGTGGTTGTCAGGGACAAGGTGACACTTTAAGTTGGGTCTTAAAGAAGACTAACTTGCAAATTAAAGAGTGATAATGTAACAACTGCCTCTTTTTTTTTATTTTTTTAATGTTTATCTTTGAGAGAGAGAGACGGAGTGTGAACATGGGAGGGGCAGAGAGAGAGGAGACACAGAATCCGAAGCAGGCTCCAGGCTCTGCGTCGTCGGCACAGAGCCCAACATGGGGCTTGAACTCACAAACCGTGAGATCGTGACCTGAGCCGAAGCCAGACACTTAACCGACTGAGCCACCCAAGCGCCCCACAACTGTCTCTTGATTAAAAAAACAACAACGCTAAAAAATAGTAATGCCTCCTCAGAAAAGGCAGAAAGTCCTGCTTTAATCAACAAAGATCTGGTCCCGCGATCCTCAAATCAAACCTGGAGTCAACATACAATGAGCTCATCACAATAGTGAAATCTATCCAAGCTTCTTGGAGGAGTTTGAGATATAACATGTATATTCATTTTCCCTTTATTCAACACAAGTAAGTCAACCATGAGTAGTTTTAACCACATAAATTTGTTTTAACAATATAAACTTGTTCTAAACCAGATTATCTATGATGAGGCCTCTGGAGGTAGGGCAAATGTTTCTCCACAATCCAAACCACTGGCTCCAAAGAAGAGCTTTTGAAAGGACCTTGCTACCTAAGGGGTTATTGAACATTATTTTAAGGGCTCGGTTTCTAATAACAGATACTGTTATGGAGGACTCTTTTCCCCCACCTGGAATTTCTGAAAGTACTAAAAAATTCATGTATTTCAATGATTATTTCCAGATGTCACCATTCCATCAGAGTATTTTGTCTTACAATTTTCGGAACAAAATATCCTTTTTTTTCTCTATCTTCAGTTGTGCTTTTCAGCTCTGAAACTCAAGCCCTGTTGAACTTGAAGCTGTAGCTAACACTATATAAGCACTTTAAGTAGAAGGATAGGAAAGTCAGTGAGAAGGGAGAGTTCAAAGGAGCCCTTTTAGTGAGGACAGTATTGCTAGGGGTAGGAATAATTGTATAGTAAGGCAAAGATTCATAGAAAGGTCGCTGAATATGATCCACCATGAGTCGATTGAACTTGGACACGGCAGTATTCCAGTCAGTACAAGGAGGAGCAACGGGCTCAAATCTGAACTAGAACTCCTTTGCGTGTTGGAACAGCCTATCCCTGGGGCCAGGGGAAAAAAAAAAAATCACTTCCTGGTGACATTAGTCATTTTCAGGTACAGATGAAAATACACACATACACGCACACACAGAAAGTCTGATGGTTGGAGTCTCTTGGGCTACTCCAGGTTTCAGACCAGCGTTTCTCCTGTGGATTTGTGGTATTCTGGCAGCTAATTCTTTGCAGGAGGAAATGGGAGCATTTTCAGCATTTGGAAAAAAAAAAAAGGATCACAATTATAATAACCCATGAGAGTATGATTCTTTGGTATTTAACAAAGTGAAGAGTCTGGATGACACGTTCAGAGTGATTCTCCACTATGAAGTCTTTCATGCCTAATGAGGGCTGAACTACACCTGAAAGCTCTCCCACATTCATTACACTCACAGGGTTTCTCTCCAGTGTGAATCCTCTGATGTTGAGCAAGATGGGCACTTCTGCTGAAGGCTTTCCCACACTCAGGACAATCAAACGGTTTCTCTCCAGTATGAATCTTCTGATGCTGAGTAAGAGACGAACTCTGGCTGAACGCTTTCCCACAATCTTTACAGGTGTAAGGTTTCTCTCCTGTGTGGATTTTTGTATGTTTTATGAGAGTTGAGCTCTGACTGAAAACTTTACCACATTCCCTACACGTGTAGGGTTTTTCTCCAGTATGAGTTCTCTGATGGCGAATAAGGGCCGATCGATCACTAAAGGCTTTCCCACAGACATTACAGGTATAAGGTTTCTCTCCAGTGTGAGTTCTCTGATGTTGATAGAGGTGTGAGTCTGACTAAAGACCTTGCCACATTCACTACATTCATAGGGTTTCTCTCCAGTGTGAATAAACTGATGGACGATAAGGGACGAGTTGTGGCTAAAGGCTTTCCCACATTTACTGCATTCATAGGGCTTCTCTCCAGTATGAATAAACTGATGTTCAATACGGGATGAATTGTGACTGAAGGCTTTACCACATTCGTTACATTCAAAAGGTTTCTCTCCAGTATGAATTCGCTGATGTTGAATAAAGTGTGTTATCTTAATAAAAGCCTTCCCACATTCATTACATTCATGGGGCTTCTCTCCAGTATGGATTCTCTGATGTTGAATAAGAGAGGCACTATGATTAAAGGCTCTCCCACATTCATTGCATTCATATGGTTTCTCTCCAGTATGAATTCTCTGATGTACTGTAAGGGCTGAATAATTACCAAAAGCTTTTCTACATTTACTACATTCATAAGGTTTCTCTCTGTATTGGGTTCTCTGATGCTGAATAAGAGGTGCATTCTGAATTAAGGCTCTTTCATGCACATTATATTCCTTCCCACCATGAACACTCTGACGATGTTTGGTAAGGTACGAGTCCCAGATATAGCCTTTCCTATCTTCGTAAGACTTCTCTCCAATATTGGTTTTCTCATGTTCAGTGTGGTGTATGCCATGGCCAAAGGTCTTCCCATACTGATTACATTCCAATTTTTTTTCTCCACTATGAGCTATACAATGTTGCACATATACTGAGTGATCACTGAGTAGTTTACTACATTCATTACACTGAAGAGCTTTCTCATTTGTGCTATCTTTCTGATGTCTTGCTAATTTTGAATTCTGTTTAAAGATCTTTCCCTGAGCATCACATATATATGGTCTCTCTTCTTTAGGATGTCTTGATTGTGTAACAAAGTCTGACTTTGGACTAACACGTCTGCCAGATTCAATACATTTGGGGTTACTCTCAGCTACAGAAGTTCTTTTCTTGAAGATAACCATTGCTTCTTTCCAGAGTCTATCTTGAGCATCCTCTCTGAACTCTGTATATCCCCAGGCTTCTTTCAAACTTGCATCAGCCTCTGTGTTTTTCTCCATACTTATCCCCTGGTATGATTCTTCTTCAGAAAATACATTCTTTGGGCTTAATTTTCTGGTCTCCAAATCTGCAGGGGAAAAGTAAAAATGTTCCCTGTACTAGAAGAAGGAAATGGCTACAGCAGGAATGAGGTAATAATTGCATAAATACTATTGGTCACGAATATAAGTCTAGTAGTCAAAAAATAATTTACGGTGGGCACTTGGGTGGCTCAGTCGGTTAAGCGTCCGACTTCAGCTCAGGCCGTGATCTCAAGGTTGGTGAATTCAAGCCAAGCCCCGTGTCGGGCTCTGCGCTGACAGTTCAGAGCCTGCAGCCTGATCCAGATTCTATGTCTCCCTCTCTCTCTGCCCTGCCCCCACTCACGCTGTCTCTCTCTCTCTCTCTCAAAACTAAACATTTTTTTTAATTTATAAAATTATGAATTTTATTTATAAATAAATAGATAAATAAAATAATTTATTGAATACCTATTATGGGCTAGGACTCAGTGATGAACAAAGACATAGTACAAATCTCTTTTGAGATTTGTGGTCTATTGGGGAAGATAGGTATTAATCAAATAATTTCAAGAATGATGACACTGTAAAATAATGTGTTATGGAGATTTCAACTGTGAGGTGATCAGTGTAGGAATGATAGCTGCCCCTAGCCTCTGAACTGCTAGAACCTTCCCTTGCTTTTGCTACTGTCACCACCAGCAGTCCCCAGGCCCCTCATCCGGAGTTCACTACAGCTAGGGTCATTCTTCAGTGCTACATCTTCTGTTCCCACTGGTCTAGTTCCACAGTAACCCTCTTTGATGATGTCTGAGCTTGCTATCAGATTCAGTAAGATCATTTCCCATATTGTCCTTTGCTACCATGAATGTTACCATTTGCCAGAGATCTCCTTTAGCTTTCACTTTTTTCCTTCTCTCTGGGCCTCCAAAAATACACACACACACACACACACACACACACACACACACAATCAAAGACAGAGAGGGTCAAAGCTCAGGAGAACGCAGAAATTTTAGGAGGATCAGGGATTAGGCTTACTACTGGTACTAGTTCAGCTTCCTTATAAACTACACGTGACATACATTTTAATTGTAAAATTGGGGCTTCGTAGTTGGGGATCTTGTAAGTAGTTGTTCTACCTTACTAAGTGTCGAACAGGGCATACATGTTTTGCAAGCTGGACCATTTTCAAAGTAATCTTGTATGTGGCTTATATAATGTAGGAAAATGAAACTTAAAAGAAAGCAATGGAAGTTAAGCAGGGGACAAGAACAGTAGCAGGGGGACGAATCCACTATCGGAATAGCCGAAAAGAAGGAATGACCTAGTAAGTCCAATGGATACTCTTCAGGTCTTCTTCTCTTGATCTCATAATGCTATGAGCACCTCCTCTCCTTGAAATGTTCTTTTCTGTTGGCTTCAGGGACACAATCTGACCTGGTGTCCTCCTACTCTGGCCACCCTGTCTTAGTATCCTTTTTGGATTTTCTTTCCTTCATTTACATTGATAAAATTTGTATGACATATCTTTACTGCCATCACCCATTATTAAAAATTATTACCATTTTATTATTTTGATACCATTTTCCTCCTGTGTTTATTTTTGAAAAATTACGCACGTGATATAGATATATACATAGACAGACAGATAGCAGATACTTAAATGTGTATGTTCATTGGGCTTCTAGGTTCTCTTTCAACTTTTCATGTTCTATTTCTCTATTTTCGTATTTCATCCACTCCCGCGACTTCAATTACCATCTATTATTCTCAGATGATTCTCAAATCTGTACAACCAGTTATGATCTCTTTCCTTCACCAAAATCCATTTGACATCTCTTTCTTATATTTATCTACTCTCCAGACACCCCTATTTAGGCCAGAGTTTCTCAACTGCAGCACTACCGGCATTTTGGCAAGACAAGTCTTTGTGTGAGAGGTTGTCTTGTGCATTATAGGATATTTAGAAGCATCTTTGGCCTCTACTCACTAGATGCCCATAGCACCCTCCCAGTCTTCAGACATGTCACCTGGGGGCAAAACTGCCAGTCTTTCAGAACTACTGGTGTAGACCTACCATTGACTCTTCAAACAACTCAGAATAAACAGAACTTATCTTCCACGCCCATCCCCAAACTTGCCATTTCTCATGCGTTTTCCATCTCAGGGAAAAGAACTTCCATCCACCTACATCACCAAGCCAGAAACCTGGACATCACCTTTGTCTGTTTCTCCCTCACCTCCCACATATACTCGGCAAATTCTATCAATTTTACAACCTTGAAATTGGATGTAAGATCACATTCCTTAAACTTACATTCAAACTCCCTCATACCCTTCATACTTTTTAGGGAGGACAAAAACCAGGTGCAATGAAAACAAAGGAAATGAAGGAGAGACTCCAGCAACTAGACAGGAAAAGGGAGTGACCTCATACAACGCCTGGAGTGAGGCACAACAGTGATCTCTGCATCGAGTGTCAGGGCTGTAACTTTAAGGAGGAAGTACACCGTTCTTTGAGTCTGGGAAGAAGTAAGAGTTAGGCTAACAAGACTCTGATCATGTCCAAATGAAGATGAGACTTGAGGAGGCCTCAACATTTTCTATAGGCCGGAGAATTTGGGGAAGAACCCCTAACTCGTATTTCAAATGATGCTGTCTGCCTTGTTTCCACTTACGTGTGCAGCTGCTGCTTAGTACCTCTCCCTCCTGCATCCATGGATTTACTTCTTGTTCCAACTGGGAGATGATATCAGGTTTAGAAAATGGAAATCCTACTCAAGGAAAAGAAACGGAATGTGATGATCGGTTTCAAAGACCGAGGACCACCCCATTTTCAACCCTACTCTTGCATTTTTAAGGGCAGAAAACAAAATAACTAATTGCCAAAAGCAATTAAATATTTTCAACCAAAGTGGGGTGAGAAACAGTTTAAGGATCTGCTCTGGAAACTGGAGGGAAAAGTTAACCAAAGCCTCCTTTGTGATCTTCCCCTAACAGGAGCAAGGGAATCTTTAGAAAGCAAGGGCATCCCAAAAGGCCTACCTGAGGTGAGGACCCAACCTTACCCAAGGAGACCAGGTTCCTGTAGTTCTCCAGCATTACATCCCTGTACAAGACTCTCTGCACAGGGTCTAGTTCTCTCCATTCTTCCTCAGTGAAGTTCACAGCCACATCCTTGAATGACACAAAGTCTTGAAACACCGGCAAGTGGTTCTGAAGGGATGGATGAATAAGGCAGAATTAGGGGAGATTGACGGAATGGAGAGGAAATGGATCCAACCATGTTCATAGTGTCAAAAGCATACTGACTTGTAGGTTAAGGAGTCTTAAAATGTATATACCCTTTTGACATGCCAATCGTATAACCAGAAATCAATTATAGGGGCGCCTGGGTGGCTCAGTCGGTTGGGCATCTGACTTCGGCTCAGGGCATGATCTCACAGCTTATGGGTTCGAGCCCCACATCAGGCTCTGTGCTGACAGCTCAGAGCCTGTGCTGACAGCTTGGAGCTTGCCTCAGATTCTGTGTCTTCCTCTCTCTCTGCCCCTAATCCACTCGCATTCTGTCTCTGTCTCTCTCAAAAATAAATAAACATTAAAAAAAAAAAAAAAGAAATCTATTATAATAAAATGGTCAGAGACATGACAAAAGGGTTATAAACAGATTCTTATCTATTTATAACTTACGATAGCACAATAGTTCTAAATAACCTAAATGTCTGAAGAGAGTGGCAGAAACTGCTAACTACACTTCCCCTCCTCACCTTTCTATGTAGACAAACGTTCCCAATCTCCTTTGCAGTTAGATGGGGCCACGTGACTGAGTTCAAGCCAAGAGAACGCACCACATGCAGGCCTGACTCATACATTCCTCCATGCTGTTCTCCCCTTCTGGCTGGCTAGTATGGTGATGAACCCAAAAGTGAATTTGGGAGCCATGTGGTAGAGATATCAGAGCTTCAGACAGCTCAAGGCCCTGAATGGCGACACTATCAACCCACTGACCCAGTCATGGTTGATGAAAGAAACTGATGAAAGAAACAAGAGCAAGAAAGAAACTTCTATCTTACCGCAGCCCTTATACATTTGGGGTCTATTGGTGACACCAGTTACAAGTTAGCCAATCCTAATTAATTCAGAAACTAGCACCTTGAAGCGGAAGGTATCATAACAAAAACCTCAAATATACCGGGGCATTGGCTGACATTAAGGCAACGAGTTTGAAAGAAATGGGTATTTAAGGCTGGAATGATGTAGACTCTTGACACACACTGGCAAAGTAATTAAGAGCCATGAAAGCAACACCAAAAGTTCACTGAGCCTGTAGCTCTGGGGGAAGAAGTAGGAAAGAGCCAGAAGGCTAGCTTGTGCAGGAGGCTTCTGGATATACTTGGCAAAGAAAACAAAGACTTGCGCTCTGGAAGGAATTTACCGACTTTCAAGCTAAAATAAAATGGAGTCCCCAAATTGGGGGCTTCACATGGTTGGAAAAGCAAACTGTTTCTACACCTCATACAAGACGAAGTAAATCTCAGAAAGGCTTTGAGCGACAAAGGCCCATTAAAACTTCTCAGCTAAACAAAGTAACTTAACCCAATAAAAAAGACTGAGTTAAGGATAGGGTGTTCCCATTCAAGCCTATTGTTCAGCAAGCCTTAAGGTTATCTTCATTAAGAAAGAGACACAGTAGGGACACTTGGGTGGCTCAGCTGGTTAAGGGTCTGACTTCAGCTCAGGTCATGAGGTCATGAGGTCATGATCTCCTGGCCCATGACTTCAAGCCCTGTGTTGGGCTCTGTGCTGACAGCTCAGAGTCTGGAGCCTGCTTTGGATTCTGTGTCTCCCTCTCTCTCTCTCTATTTCTCTCTCTATTTCTCTCTCTCTCTCTCTCTCTCCCCCTCCCCTGCTCACCCTCTGTCTCTCAAAAATAAATAAAAACATTAAAAAAAAATTTTTTTTTAAAGAGACACAGTAAGTAAGAAACAGAAGTATACCAAGCTTGAGAATCAAATCTAGGAAAGAACTTTGGGTGTGATTATTAGTACATGGCAAACAGATCAGAAGCTTCTTAAGTTCTTTAAGTTTTTATATCCATGATTTCAATGGACTTCCTTTCTTCCTGTCTCCTCAGTTCTAAGCTGCTTATGTCACTGACTTCCCAAATATTTCTTCTCAAAAATCTACTCATCCTTCAGGCCCCATTTCAAATCTCACTGCTTCTATTAGCCGGGGGCTCCTTAAAAGGGCTTAAAAGTGCCGACTGAATGAATAAAGCCTTCCCCAATCTCTCGTAGCCAGACACACTTGCTCACTCTCCTCTGAAATCATACATTTTCCCTAAAGCACTTGGAGGAGGCTCTCCATAAATTTACTGATCTGTGCCACACAGATTTGTGTTCATGTCTTTTTACCCCACAGAGAACATTCTAAGCAGGTGGATACCATAGATATTTCATGGGTCTTTGCTGATCTAAGCCAAACGCCTCAAGGGGACAAAAGGAGGCCTGACTCTCACCCAACCGTGCTCCCAGACCTCTCCCTCCCCATGCCCTCTATTGCCAACTGATGGGAGAGACCACGTCGTTGGCGGTCCATCCCACCCTCTTGATTCTATCTTTTAAAACTACTGATGCGGACAGGGCTGATGAGCTTCATGTGAAGAGAGAGAAACTTATTTGCTTCAGGAATTAAAATGAAGTTTCAGGGGCGCCTGGGTGGCGCAGTCGGTTGAGCGTCCGACTTCAGCCAGGTCACGATCTCGCGGTCCGTGAGTTCGAGCCCCGCGTCGGGCTCTGGGCTCATGGCTCAGAGCCTGGAGCCTGTTTCCAATTCTGTGTCTCCCTCTCTCTCTGCCCCTCCCCGGTTCATGCTCTGTCTCTCTCTGTCCCAAAAAATAAATAAACATTGAAAAAAAAAAAAATGAAGTTTCAGGGAGGACAGGAAAACCCCAGACTCACCTGAGACGTTGCTGCCCCAACAGCAGCCATATTCTCCTCAAGAGACCTCTTTTAGAAAAGGGCAGAGTCCCAAGATGGCAGAACTGGAAGGAAAGTATGAAAAAGTAATACAGTTTATTTTTTTAACTTTACTCATTTATTTTGAGGGCGGGGGGGGGGGGGGGGGGAGAGAATCCCAATCCCAAGCAGGCTCCGCACTGACAGTGAAGAGCCGGACAAGGGACTCGAACCCACGGACCAGGAGATCATGACCTAGGCCGAAACCAAGAGTCAGACGCTTAAGGGACTGAGCCACCCAGGTGCCCCAGGATCCCATTTATTAATATGTATCTCAGACCTGTTATTTTGGAAATAGCCTCTTCTGACAAAAAGTACCTCTGACCTTGGCCTGTCACATGGTTTGAAGGATTCCCGCAGACATCCACATTATGAGGCTTCCCAGATAACCTTAGAGAGTAGACTGAATGTAAACTTAGGGAACGGTACGATCATTAACTGGGTTCAGGACATACCTGAGCCTGTTCCCTGAGAATGAGGATCCCTGTGACACACACCACAAAAAGCACACACTGTTAGGCTTGGCAGGAAGCTAGCTTACAGATCTCCTGCCTCCTTTATTCATAAACAGAGAAACTTTCCAACTTCACAGAACAAGAAAAAGGGGCCACAGAGGAAAAGGGCAACGGTACCCAACCTGGCGGTCAAGGGCACCGGAAGCATCAGCTACCAGATCATGAGTGTTCCAGGCCCCCATCAAGTCTACAGCCATCCTAGGTTCGTTCCATCACACAGGCGATCCACTAAATCATCGTCCATCATCTCAGCCTCCCCTGCATCCCAAGCACCCAACATAGTATACCAGACGGCAACAGGCCCAAAGTGTTGGGAATGAATTAATGATCCCCTAACTTCTTTGTCGGACCCCATGCCCATCAAGCACCCTCCTGTTCGCAATTGCCTTCCCCATTTTGATTTTTTGCCTACTGGGAGAAAACCAATAATATTAACTTTGAGCACTTCTTTGAGCTTGTCTCTGGATGGGACGGTTACACATCATTTATTTTACTCCATATGTAATTCGGTTGTCCTAATACTCTACAGTTTATTATTCAACTCTCACCCTCCACCACCACCAAAGAGGAATACGTAAAGCCCCTTGTGGATTTGTTTGGGGAAGAAATAGGAATTTCAAGCCCTTATCAAAAACAGTTTAGAGTTTCATGATTTAAAAAAAAAAAAAAAAAGTATGCCCACCCCTAAATGTTTTTTCACTAGAACACTGTCTCTGGAGGCCGCCTGCCAGCTTTAAATTCTGGGCTCTGCACGGCTACAGGCAGGTTTCTTCTGTGCTTCAGTTTCCTCATGTGAAAAATGGGAATAATAATAGTATCTGCTGCGAAGCATTGTGCATTAACGTATATAAAGGGTTCAAATCAGTAAGCATTCAGTAAAGGTCATTTGTCAGTTAATTCTTATTACTATTTTCTGCATATCACCACTAACCAAACTTTTATGGGATTTTCTTTCTAGCCTTTGTTTTATGAAAACAGAAGGCATAATCAATGTATTTGGTCATACCCCAAACCCCGACTTCCCCACAAGATGCCTGTCCCCTCCCCGTGCTGAACGCTGAAAGATAGGGTAGAGACAGGAACCGGTAAGTTTCAGGGCCTTGAGGGGCACCTGGGTGGCTCCAGGGGGTTAGGCGTCCGACTTCGGCTCAGGTCGTGATCCCACAGTTCGTGGGTCAAGCCCCACGTCGGGTTCTGTGCTGACAGCTCAGAGCCTGGGGTCTGCTCTGGATTCTGTGTCTCCCTCTCTCTGCCCCTCCCTCGCTTGCACTCTTCTCTCTCTCTATTTCTCAAAAATAAATAAACATTAAAAAAAATAGTTTCAGGGCCTTGAGAAACCAGAGGGGCTGCAGGCAGGATGTCTGAGAAAACGAGACCACAGATAGACCGTGGAATCCCCTTCTAACCTGGGCCATCCCTTTGTATCTCCCTCTTTAAGAGAGAATACTTCAGAGAGTCTGAAAGGAGTCCTACCAGAGCGGGCCCAAGCCCCTAGAGCTGCACCTGAGCTCCCCCAAGTGCTAGAATGCCAAATCAATTCATCAGCCTCTCCCTGCCCATTTCCTTCTCTCCATCCAAGGAGTCTGGCACGCCCCCTTGTCCTCCTTCGGAGAGGCATCTGGTATAACAGAAAGAGGATGGAGGGTGAGAGGTCTTACCCTTTGGAGCTTCAGGTAAAAAGGGAATGATGTTTGTAAAATTACTACTACTCACGGCACTCACCATGGACCCGACGCTTTCCATAAATCACTTGTTACAAATGGGGAGGGAAGTTGATGACGCGTGTCAGACCTGCCCACACACATTTTACAAGGCTGCTGTAAAGACAAACCAAAATGAGGTTATGTGCGCACACTGAAGGTGCCCAGCTAACAGCAGAAGCCTGTCTCTCTTGTAGATCTTACCTCTGTTCTGGGGTTTGCGGATCTGCTGCTCCAGAACCACAGCCTCCACACCACCATCTCCATAGAGCGACCTCACCCAAAGCCTCCATGCGTCCTCCTGGGGATTTACCAACATTCTCCCAGAAACTCCGGCAAGAGATTCTGGACTGAATTCTTCTTTTTCATGCTCTGAGACCCCCCTCGTCACAGTAATCAGGGAGTCTGAAGCAGTCCATTTTGAGCGAAGACTAAAGCCAAGAAGTTCAGCCGTCACTCAGGCTTCAGGAAGCCCTATTCACAGGGGAGTCTCAATGTAACCTTTACCCCGGGGCCCTGTAGAGACAGACATCCAGGAACATAGATCATCACAGACAAGTGAAGACACCGTTACCAACATGCCTTTAGGACACACAAGTGCAGGCCATGATGGCAAGCGGCCCACCGGGAGTGTAAGGCACCCGGGTTCTCATTTCTACGATGTACCAGCTGGCTCGGTGACCCAGAGCAAGTAACTTTTCCTCCTTGGGTTTCAGTTTCTTTTTACGTACAAGTAGGAAGGGGGATACCTACTATTAATAATGGCTACTACTGGGGCGCCTGGGTGGCGCAGTCGGTTAAGCGTCCGACTTCAGCCAGGTCACGATCTCACGGTCAGTGAGTTTGAGCCCCGCGTCGGGCTCTGGGCTGATGGCTCAGAGCCTGGAGCCTGCTTCCGATTCTGTGTCTCCCTCTCTCTCTGCCCCTCCCCCGTTCATGCTCTGTCTCTCTCTGTCCCAGAAATAAATAAACGTTGAAAAAAAAAATATTTTTTTTTAATTAAAAAAAAAAAAAAAATGGCTACTACTGATCCAGCCCTTACTTAGTGCCTGGCGCTGTCTCAACTGTCCCATATCAAATTTCCATCTAACCTTCACAATCACCACTTAAAAGGTAGGAACAGTAAACTTCACTTGACGGATACGACACGGGGGATGCAACGTTCGGTATGCTTACGGTTCCATCAGTATGCAATAACCGCTTTCTCGAGCTGTAGACACACAGATCCCTTACGTCCACAGCGTCTCACGTCAACACCGAGTCTACGCAATGGTTCCACCACGCCGTGGGTTGCAAAGGCACAAGGGCAGGCGCGCGTTGGTCTCCGACCTGGGAGCACGGAGAGCCTTGGACCCTACCTGCCTGCCTTCCAGGCAAGCGCTTCAGGCTATGCGGGCGCGCAGCCCGTTTCCCAACAAAGGACCTGAGGTATCCCAGACGTTAAGCACACGTACACACCACCGTCACGTACACACAAAAGCCAGAGCAGAGGGGCAGGGTCGAGGTGGCCGAGCCCAGACAGACGGCACCCCGACTCCAGAAGAAGGGATTATGGTCAGGTCAGCAGGCCCTGGGAGAACCCCAGTGGGACGCGGTGAGACGCCCCCCCCCCACGCCTGACAATCCACTGCTGGACACACACCACCCCCCCCACCCCCCCACCCCCCGCCTCGTCCAGCGTCTGCTCCTCCCCGGTCCAGACACCGAGCAGGTCACTTTAAGGGAGCACCGCTAGGACAGAGTCGCCGCGAGCAAAGCCCGTGCAGACAAAGGAGCCGGAAGCGGAAGTGTGCGCGGAGGCTTCTGGGAAATGTAGTCCCTCCCTGCCCCGCGCGGGGACGCCCTGCCTGGGCCGTGGCCTCCCCGGCTCCCGCGTGTGCTGCGCTCAGAGACAAGCCGTCGCACGGCCCTAAGAAGGGAGGTTAACGTTGGCGGCCCCGGGAAAACTGGACAGGAACCATTGGGGGCGTCTACTAAGCCATCTATGACTGTCGAGGGTATTTGGGGGCGGGTCGGGGTGCATCCGAAGAGCAGAGGTCTCGTCCGGTGGGCTGGTCCCTTTGGTCACTTGTCATAGAATGAGTGGAGCTGCAGCCCTGCTTCAGAAAACCCGACACAGCAGTTCCACGCTGAGGTTCCGCGTCATTACCGGAATCCGGGCGGATACCCTGTGCTCTCACATTCTGTGGCCAGATCTTCGGTGGTTCCGACGCTCCCACATCCTCAGCCCAGAGCACGCGGTCGTTTGACGGCCTTTAGGGTTCCTGTCACCCAAGTGTAGTATTCTGATACGTGGAGAAGTGGGACCCTCCCCGGGCGAGGAACAAATCTAACGTGCAAGGCTGTTCTTAGCACCATGACGTTTACATGTCCCTGTCCAGAGATGTGCAGCATTGTCCCCGTTAGTTCCTGTTTGCTAGCCACTCTCATAGGCATGACAGTCCTCTGGATCCCTTGGTTGATTGATTTGATATGTATACAGATGCAGTTAATTTAGTTTCTTGGGGGTAAATTCTACAGCCAACCTCTCCATGATAGGCCCATCAGAATGTACTTCTACTCGGTTCTACTGGGACAAGACTGAAGCTGGTTGAGCTGTTGGTGTCTTCGTTGTCACTTCCAGAAGCAGAAGGTGCTGAGAAGGTGAATACTCCAACTTCTAGAACAAACCCGCAGGCTTACCACGGCCTTTACCACCCACCCCGCTTCCATAGAGGAGGAGAATCTCTATGCAAATACAGCCTATTCGGTTTTCATATCTATGCCCTGGATCCTGTCTTTCTAAGCTCTTTTCTACCCAGAATACAGTGGGAATCCACAAAAATCCTACTGTAAAAAAAGCAAACCATGACATACTTGTGCTGGGATTTCAGAAGAAATGCTGAGGCCTCTGTTATTTTGGGGGAGGGGTGTTTTTTTAATGTTGGTTTACTTTGAGAGAAAGACAGGGAGAGAGCAGGGAAGGGGCAGAGAGAGAGAGACAGAAAGAGAGAATCCCAAGCAGGCTCAGCACTGTCAGCACAGAGCTGGACGTGGGGCTCAAACCCATGAACCGTGAGATCATGACCTGTGCCAAAACCAAGAGTCAGATGCTTTACCAACTGAGCGACCCAGGCACCCCTACAATTTGGGATTCAGTAGGGAGATCCCACAGAACATTCTACCAGCTGGACTCTCCCATCCCCACACTATCTCCACCCCCAAATCCCAAAGCCCCCGGTTGTCTAATGGTCTGTTTTAAATGTGTGAGCTGATGGATGCAACAAGAATGGAAAATTGTTGAAAATTGTTGACAGTGGATGACAGATAAATGAGGGCTTATTAAGCTATTGCCTCAACTTTCGTGTGTTTGAAATTTCCATAAATTTTAACAGTATAAATTAAGTTAAAAAATAAAGCAGGTTTGATCATATCTCTCCTATACTCAGAGAATTTTTAGTTGGCTTCCCATTGCAGAATAAAATCCAAAGTTCATACTACTAAGGGTTCTTGTAATCAGTTTAGTGCCACACCACCAGCATTTTTAGAGAGTGCTATAGAACGCAAAAGAAGAAAAACACTAGAGTGCATTACATGTAGTAAGAATATGTCTTGTTCGATGCAGTGTTCTGTGTATGTGCGTATTTGATTATGATGGTGTGTGTGTGTGTGTGTGTGTGTGTGTGTGTGTGTGTGTGTGTTCTGTGGGTCATATCAATAAGGTTTCAAATTATTGCTGTAGTGATCCAATCTCCAACCTCACATCTCTCTCCCGTGTCTCTTACCACTACTTTACCCTCCACCCCCGTCCTCAATGCACGCCAGCCTCCTGGCTATTCATTAACATGCCACACTTAGCCCCAGATACCCCCATAGCTCCCACTCCCTCACCTTTTGCAAATCCTGTTTGAATGTCCCCTTTAACACCAGTTAAAGGGGAGCCCTAGAATGCCATTCACTATCTCCCTGATCTACCTTTATAATTCCTTTTTTTTTTTAAGTTTATTTATTTTGAGAGAGAGAGAGAGAAAAAAAGCCTGCGTGGGGGAGGGGCAGAGAGAGAGCATCCCAAGTAGGCTCCCTGCCACCAGCACAGAGCCCGACTCAGGGCTGGAACTCACAAACTTTGAGCTCATGACCTGAGCTGAAATCAAGTCGGTCACTCAACCAACTGAGCCACCCAGGTGCCCCCGCCCCCGCCTTTATACTTTCTTAATGATACTTATCTCTACTTGACATACATTTATGGTTATCTGTTTACTACCTTCCTCTCTCCTCTCCAAAGGGAAGCTCCTCTGTTTTGACCAATGTTGTATCTGAAGTAGACACTTAAGAAATATCTGTATTGTCCTGGGCATTCTTTATTAGGTTGACACCTAGGTATTTTTGTTGAGCTTGTGACCGGCATCATACAACATTGGCCCCTTCCACCATGTGAGGACACAGCAAGAGGTCCACAGTCTGCAGCCTGGAAGAGGACTGTCACCAGAACTCAACCACACCAGCACCCTGATCATGAACTTCCAGCCTCCAGAACCGTGAGAAATCAATTTCTATTGTCCGTAAGTGACCTGTTGTATCCTGTTACAGCAAAACAGGCTAAGACATGTTTGTTTTTATTCTTAGAATTTGAGAAGTAGGCATTATATCAAACATTTAAAAATGATACTTGGTGGCGGGGGGAGGGGCGCAGTGCACCTGGATGGTTCATTCGGTTAAGCGTCCGACTTTGGCTCAGGTCATGATCTCACAGTTTGTGGGTTTGAGCCCCATGTTGGGCTCTGTGCTGACAGCTCAGAGCCTGGAGCCTGCTTCAAATTCTGTGTCTCCCTCTCACCCACTAGTGTGCTCTCTCTCTCTCTCTCTCTGTCTTTCAAAAATAAATAAATGTTAAAAAAATTATTTTAAATGATATTTGGGAGTGCCTGGGTGGTTCAGTCGGTTAAGCATCTGACTCTTGATTTCAGCTCAGGTCGTGATCTCACGGTCATGAGATCGAGCCCCATGTTGGGCTCCACACTGGGCATGGAGGCTGCTGAAGATTCTCTCTCTTCCTCTCCCTCTCAAAAAGTATAAATGAAGTATACATTAAGTTAAAAAATAAAGCAGGTTTGATCATCTCTCTCCGATACTCGGAGAATTTTTAGTTGGCTTCCCATTGCAGAATAAAATCCAGAGTTCATACCACTAAGGGTTCTTGTAATCAGTTTAGTGCCACCCCGCCAGCCTTTTTAGAGAGTGATATAGAACACAAAAGAAGAAAGACACGAGAGTGCATTACGTGTAGTAAGAATCTGTCCTGTTCTCTCCCTTCTCAAAAAGAAAAATATCTCAAATATGGTCATGGTACGAATATTATTAAGAAAATATAATATATTTTAATACAGCTACACAAAAATCATTACCTAAATTATAGAGCCCTCGGCAGCAGCTTTTAGTATTTTCCCAAAGGGAAGTATTGTATTTCACTGTAGATTATTTTTGTGTTCTACAGAGCACCTGTGCATACACACTCCAGGAGGAAAAACAATCCGTGTTGCAAGTTGCAACTAGCATAGCATGGAATTGTTTTTTTTTTTTTAATTTTCACTGGTAGTTTACAGCCGAAAATCGTTTCGTTAGGAACAACATACAGAGTCTTGAGTAAGACCATCTTCATCATCCTGAGTTCTATTTTTTTTTTTAATTTTTTTTTTCAACGTTTATTTATTTTTGGGACAGAGAGAGACAGAGCATGAACGGGGGAGGGGCAGAGAGAGAGGGAGACACAGAATCGGAAACAGGCTCCAGGCTCTGAGCCATCAGCCCAGAGCCTGACGCGGGGCTCGAACTCACGGACCTCGAGATCGTGACCTGGCCGAAGTCGGACGCTCAACCGACTGCGCCACCCAGGCGCCCCCATCCTGAGTTCTATTTTACAAAAGAAATCTATCTGGAAGAAATATAGTGACATATAGTAGCTTATGGTGTACTTGTTTCCCAGATAGGAAAAGAAGAAAGAAATTAATACTTAATGGCTGCTTTCCAAGTGCTCAGTTCACCATGCTTTATATGTATATTATGTTATTGCTTTATATATATATATATATACACACACATATATATATATATATATATACACACATATATATATATATACATATATATATATATATATATATATATATATATATATAATCTTATTTACTCTAAGAAGAATGTTCCTTTTTTTTTTTAAGTTGTATTTATTTGAATAATCTCTACACCCTATATGGGGCTCAAACTCACAACCCTGAGATCAAGAGTCACATGCTCTTCCAACCAAGCCAGCTGGGTGCCCCGGAATGTTCCCATTTTAAAGATAGGGCTGAGGTGCCTGGGTGGCTTAGTCGGTTAAGTGCCTGATTTGGCTCAGGTCAAGATCTGACAGTTTGTGGATTCAAGCCGGTATCGGGCTCCGTGCTGATAGCTCAGAGCCTGGAGCCTGCTTCGGATTCTGTGTCTCCCTCTCTCTCTGCCCCTTCCCCACTAGTACTCTGTCTCTCTTTCTCTCAAAAATAAATAAACATTACAAAATTTAAAAAAATAAAGATAGGAAATATTTCCTTTTTTTTTTTTAATGTTTATTTTTGAGAGAGAAAGCACAAGCAAGGGAGGGGCAGAGGGACAGGGGGACAGGGGATCTGAAGTTGGCTCCATGCTACAAGACAGCCCGTTATGGGGCTGGGATTCCAGAACCATGAGATCATGAAATCAAGAGTCAGACACTTAACTGACTGAGCCACCCAGGGGCCCCTCATCATCTCCTTTTAAAGACAAAAAAGTGGAGGCTCAGGGAGTTACAGTGAATAGTCCAAAGTCACACCAGTGGAAAAAAGACATTCAAGCCAAGAACCAGGTACCATTTAATCCACAAATCCCGTGATATGTTCACTATGTTCTGCCTAATTGAGATTATCATTTTCTGATGAAGATATAAATATACAGACTATTAAAATATCAAAGCCCTTGGTCTGGTTGAGCTATAGCTCATGTAGAGTCCCCTTCAGCTGCCTCCCAGAGACTATTTTTGGGAATAGAGGCACTACTGAGTGTTTAAGAGCCGGGGTTGTAGAATCTGAAAGCTTGCATTTGAATGTGGGCGGCTACCATTAATAAATCTTTCTATGTCTGGGTTTTCTCATCTGTGAGACGGAGATAATAGCATCCAACTTAGCAGTTTGTTATTAGGAGTGAATGCAGTAATTCAGAGCTCTTAGCATGATTCCTGGCGTGTAAAAAATGTTCAGTAAATATTAGCTAAATTGATTTGTGTAGGAAATTTTATTTTCCAACAGTAAAGGGAAGGAAAAAGCTTTGGGAAGAGAGGAACCTGAATAAAATGCAGTGGGATAGAATGGTCCCTGGGATTTAGCGATTAGATGGTAAAGGCCAGCAGTCAAAATGCTGTTCTGGGGCACCTGGGTGGCCTAATCAGTTAGGCATCTGACTCTTAATTTCAGGGCAGGTGAAGATTTCACAGGCATGAGATCAAGCCCTGCATCAGGCTCTGTGCTGAGCAGGGAGCCTGCTTGGGATTCTCTCTCTCTCTCTCTCTCTCTCTCTCTGCCCCTTCCCAGCTTATGCTCATGCACTCTCTTTCTCTCTCAAAATAAATATATATGGGGAAAAAAAATATTTCCCTATCTTAAAAAAAAAAAAAAAAGACAACCTGTCTTGTTGAGAGGCTTTATATAAAATCAATCAGTAGGAGAACCCCTCCACATCCAGCTGACCAGCAAAGAAAAAGCCATCCTTCCCCACCTCTTCATGAACTTAGTACCTTCTAAACACTGTGAAGATTGGCAACTTGGGAGTACCAAGAGGTAGAATAGTAGAATAGTCCGTGGTTTTCTTTACTACTGGCAATAATGAGTCTCCTTCAACATTTGAGCAGGCCGTGAATGTTCTCCAGGGGAGCCAGAGCATGAACAGGAGAATGAGGTGAACCCCCAAGTCTGGTTTATGCCCGTGTAGCTTCTAGAACCTCACTGTGCACTCCCAGAAATGCCTGGGGTGACCTTGAAGGAGGGAATACAAGAACAGAAGGCAAGAGCAGCAATTCGGGATTATCAATTGTAACATGGTATAATAGCATATCTTCATGGTGTAAGATCTGACACTTTTGGTAGATTTTAATATTTATATACACACATAGGTTTATATAGATGGATATATTGGCATCATGATCTCTTTCTTCTGCAAATTCGTTAATTAGCACCCCCCCCCCCGCCGCCAAATAAATGTAATATAAGTGTATAATGCGTTGGGAAAGCGAATTTTGTAGAGCAAAGATTTATCTAAATGACAGAACCCCTGACTTCCACAAATTATTTTTAGGTTGTTAGAAAATAGGAGAAAAAAGAACTCCCTTTAAAAAAAATTTTTTTAATGTTTTTATTTATTTTTGCGACAGAGACAGAGCATGAGCAGGGGAGGGACAGAGAGAGAGGAAGACACAGAATCGGAAGCAGGCTCCAGGCTCTGAGCTGTCAGCACAGAGCCCAAGGCGGGGCTTGAACCCACAGACTGTGAGGTCATGACCTGAGCCGAAGTCGGATGCTTAACCGACTGAGCCACCCAGGCGCCCCAAGAACTCCCTTTTAGAAGCTTATGATATAAATATGACACATGCACATGAATGCATACTGCTTCAAATAATAGTAAAACATGCCCGTGTACCTATTACCCAGCTTGACATTCTGTGACCTGTATGTTACTTTCTGTGACAGTTGGTGTAGAGGAATGTTACTGGTATCAGTAAACCAACTGAATCTAGAAACTTGGCTAACCGATTTTTTACAGTTTTAAGGATTTGTTGCTTCTTTCAGGTTTTCTCTGTAGATATTCGTATCCTACTACATCATCCGCAAAGAACTAAATAAAATACATATGAACCCATTTAACCCTCACCTGTATAACTCATTTATCTTCACAACCATCAGGAAAGTAGGTATTATTTATTGTCCTCACTTTACAAAAAAGAGAAATAAGGTATAGAAAGGTTAAGTAACGTGCCTGAGGTCAGACAGTATGCAGCAGAGTCAAGATTTTAAATTTAAAACCTGGCAGTCTGGCTCTAGGGTCTGTATTTTAACTTCTATGTATATAAGTAATTGCCATTCAAATTTTGTCTCTTCCAGCATCCTACCCAGCCCCTCCCCCTCCTATACTGGAGAGTACTGTACTCCCTCTTCTGTATTTATTTTTTTTTTAATTTTTTTTTCAACGTTTATTTATTTTTTGGGGGACAGAGAGAGACAGAGCATGAACGGGGGAGGGGCAGAGAGAGAGGGAGACACAGAATCGGAAACAGGCTCCAGGCTCTGAGCCATCAGCCCAGAGCCTGACGCGGGGCTTGAACTCACGGACCGCGAGATTGTGACCTGGCTGAAGTCAGACGCTTAACCGACTGCGCCACCCAGGCGCCCCTGTATTTAACATCAACAGTGCTAACATTCTCGTCTCATTCCCTCCCAGGCTGAAGGGACTACTCCTAAGCACCTGTGTTAAATTCACATTTGATCTGGGCTTTTGGTAAATAGATTTTACCAAGTTAAGGAAGCTTATCTGAGTTTTTTTTTAATAATTTTTTTTTTAATTTTTTTTTTCAACGTTTATTTATTTTTGGGACAGAGAGAGACAGAGCATGAACGGGGGAGGGGCAGAGAAAGAGGGAGACACAGAATCGGAAACAGGCTCCAGGCTCTGAGCCATCAGCCCAGAGCCTGACGCGGGGCTCGAACTCACGGACCGCGAGATCGTGACCTGGCTGAAGTCGGACGCTTAACCGACTGCGCCACCCAGGCGCCCCCTGAGTTTTTAACCTAATCATTTATAGATAATGAACTTCACCAAATGAAGTTTCGGCTTCTGTTGATTTCATCATTTTATTTAATCATGTAATCATTTTATTCTTATCCTTTAGAGTCCATTAATGTAGCAAATTGCATAGCTACATTTCCTGATGTTAAACTCTATTTGACCATGGTACCAGCCAAATTCATTTGCCTTGAGATACTATAGATATAGGATTTTTGCATCTATATCGAAAAGTTGAATTAGCTTATATTTGTGTTCCACATAGTGTCCTTATCCATTTTAAGAACAAAGATGATCCTGAGTCACTAAAACAAATGCAGCAGCTTTGTCTCTTTGTTTTCCTGTTTTTAGAACATCTTGTACAAGATAGAGATTTGTTCCTCGAAAGTTGGGTAGAATTTGCAGTATGGTCTCTTATTTCAATTTCTTTTATGGTAATTGATTTCCTGAAGTTTCCAATTTAATTGTGTACCAATATTTTTTCATTTTATATATATATTTTTTAATTTTTTTTTCAACGTTTATTTATTTTTGGGACAGAGAGAGACAGAGCATGAACGGGGGAGGGGCAGAGAGAGAGAGAGACACAGAATCGGAAACAGGCTCCAGGCTCTGAGCCATCAGCCCAGAGCCCAACGCGGGGCTCGAACTCACGGACCGCGAGATCGTGACCTAGCTGAAGTCGGACGCTTAACCGACTGCGCCACCTAGGCGCCCCTCATTTTATATTTTCCTAAATTTATCTACTTTATGTTTTCAAATGTATCGTTTAATAATTTCTGTTGTGTCTCTATTTCTGCTGCTTATTTGATCTGTCTGCTTTCTTTTTTATTCCTTTTTTTAAAGTTTGTTTGTTTGTTTAGAGAGACAGAGCATGTGCACAAAACCGGGGGAGGGGCAGAGAGAGAATCCCAAGCAGGCTCCACATTGTCAGCTCTGAGCCCCTACACAGGGCTCAATCTCACAATGAGATCATGACTCAGCTGAAATAGAGCTGGACGTTTAACAGATTGAACCACCCAGGCACCCCCGCTTTCTTTTTTTAGATTCATCGTTCTCTCTGGAGATTTGTGTAACTTATTAATGTATTCACCAAACCAGTTTTAGGGTTTTTTTTTTTATTAATTAATTGTTTTTAAGTAATCGCTACAGCCAACATGGGGCCATAACTCACAACCCTGAGATCAAGAGTTGCACACTCTTTGAACTGAGTCAGGTAGGCACCCTACCAGCTTTAGGTTGAAAAGAACAATCCAAATAGTTTAAAGCTAAGTTCTCTCTTCCCGTATTGTGGATCTTTGACAAGAAATACAATTGCTGAGAAGTCTGTTTTGCTTGCTGTTTGCTATGAGCATTGTGAGACCTTTCCTGGATGTAACCCGCTGTGTAGTAGAATGGGTTGTAAACCTTCCTAAATGAATGTAGTCTGATATGTAATGAAATGAGTAATTGTAGTAATTGTACATAAACTAACTGGCGTCCTTCGCTTCTGTAATCTTGCTTGCTTAACACATTCCTCCCCTGCCCCCTTTTTTCTCCTCCCACCACAAGTAACGGACAAAGCCTTCTCGCCGAAGGACAGACCAAGGACGCCCAATCTGAAAATAACAAATGTCCTTACTTTAAAATTTACCAATCAGGACCCTCACTCACCTATGCTGTTTGTCCCTGTCTATAAAAACCCTATACCGACCCTGATCGAGGCCTCTTAGCGTCACCGGCAACGAGTGCGCAGAGGTCCAGGTTCGAACCTGCAATAAACGCCCCTTGCCGCTTGGCTTTGACTCACGACTCTGGTGGTCTTTTGTGGGAGGTTTAGGAACTTCGGGCGTTACAAGGTTTTGATAATTTTCACTACTGGTTTTGGGGTCTAGTAGTTCATTTATTTTAACTCTTTATTATTTCTATATTTCTTATTTCTTTGGCTTAATCCATCCTTCTTTTTAGCTCCTTGAACACACTCCTTAGCCCACTTGTTTCTAATTTTTCTAAAATGTGTTTAAAATTATATGTGTATCTCTGGGGGTTCCTGACTGACTCAGTTGGTAGAGCTTGCAACTCTTGGTCTCGGGTTTGTGAGTTCAAACCCCACGTTGGGTGTAGAGATTACTTTTTAAAAATCTCTAAAAAAAATTATATGTGTATCCTTTCAAGTATCCTTCTAGTTATGCCCTCCAATATTTGAATGAAAATTTTCAGTGTGATTCAGTTCTATGTATTTCTTTATTTTCTTTCATTATTTTCTCTTTAACCCAAAATTTATTAGTAGTATATTTTATTTTGTTCTTAATATTCAGAAGTAGAGAATTTTTAGCTCCCTTTTCAATTTTTATTTCTATTTTATCACATACAAAGAAGATAGATCTGTGCTATCCAATATGATAGCCAACAGCCACATGTGGGTACGGAGAACTTAAAATGTGCTTAATCTAAATTGAGGCGTGCTCTCAGCATACAATACACAACAGATTTAGAAGCCTTAGGACAAAAATGTGAAGTGTCTTATTAATAAGTTTGATACTGATTAAAAGTTAAATATATTGGGGTCGCCTGGGTGACTCAGTCGGTTGAGTGTCCGACTTCAGCCCGGGTCACGATCTCGCGGTCTGTGAGTTCGAGCCCCGCGTCAGACTCTGGGCTGATGGCTCAGAGCCTGGAGCCTGCTTCTGATTCTGTGTCTCCCTCTCTCTCTGCCCCTCCCCCGTTCATGTTCTGTCTCTCTCTGTCTCAAGAATAAATAAACGTTAAAAAAAATTTTTTTTAAAAAGTTAAATATGGGGCGCCTGGGTGGCGCAGTCGGTTAAGTGTCCGACTTCAGCCAGGTCACGATCTCGCGGTCCGTGAGTTCGAGCCCCGTGTCGGGCTCTGGGCTGATGGCTCAGAGCCTGGAGCCTGTTTCTGATTCTGTGTCTCCCTCTCTCTCTGCCCCTCCCCCATTCATGCTCTGTCTCTCTCTGTCCCAAAAATAAATAAACGTTGAAAAAAAAAAAAAATTAAAAAAAAAAAAAAAAGTTAAATATATTGGATATGTTGAATTATTTAAAAAAAATTTTTTTTATTTATGTTTTGAGAGAGAGAGCGTAAGTGGGGCAAGGGCAGAGAGAGAGGGGGACAGATGATCCAAAGCAGGCTCTGCGCTGACAGGCCGACAGTAGCGAGCCCAATGTGGGGCATGAATTCATGAACCGCAAGACCATGACCTGAGTTGAAGTCAGATGCTCAACCCACTGAGCCACCCAGGTGCCCCTGGATATATTGAATTAAATAAGTATATTTATTTAATGCATTTTGCCTCTTAAAAAAAAACTTAAAAAATATGACTATTAGAAAATTTTCAATTACATATGTGTCTTGCATTCTATTTCAATTATCTATAATATATGTAGTGACATAGATATGATACTCATTTTGTTTATTTATTTATTTTGAATTTTTTTTTTTTTTAAGGAGTCTCCACACCCAGCATGGAGCCCAAATCAGGGCTTGAACTCACGAGTCTGAGATCAAAACCTGAGTTGAGATCAAGAGTCAGGTGCTTGGGGCAGCTGGGTGGCTCAGTTGGTTAAGCATCTGACTCTTGGTTTTGGCTCAGGTCATGATCTCACGGTTTCATGAGTTTGAACCCCGCGTCCGGCTCCATGCTGATGGTGCAGAGCCTGCTTGGGATTCTCTCTCTCTCTCTCTCTCTGCCCCTCCCCCACTCATGCTATCTCTGTCTCTCTCAAAACAAATAAACTTAAAAATATATATATTAAAAAAAAAAAAAGAGCCAGACGCTTAACTGGCTGAGCCACCCAGGCATCCCTGATACCTAATTTAATTGAGGCATCTTCTGTATTTGAGCATATAGTTAGTTTTTCTGAATAATGCATGTATGCTAGAATAGAATGTGTATCTGTTTGTTGCATGACAAGTTGCTGTAAATCTATTATCTTGGGCTTCTTAATCCTGTTATGAAAACCATAGCTCTCCTTCCTCTTGTCTGCTTGGTGTATAATTTCTCAGGGGTTTTGTAAAACTTTCCTACTACCATTACTGACTTTCCTGTCAGTCATTCTATCTACTTGATCTCTCATTCATTTTTTATAAGTATATATTGGGTTCAGACGAGAGGATACGTAGACTGATTTCTCCCTGATCCTTCCTGCTGAGTTCATTATAAGTGCTAGAAATAACAAACGAGAGCTCTGATAGGTAGAAAGAGGAGAGTGGACTGGGTAGAGAGACAGACCTCAGGACTAGAGGAACCCCACGGTGGCAGAGCAACTCACAACCCAAACCTAGCATGAGAAGGTGGCCCAGGTAGGCTCATTCTTCTCCCAGATCAAATAGAGGCCCCACCTACAATACCAGAGGAGCCTGATAGCACTGGAGGGGGAACTTATTGGAAGGCCCACTGACCATAAGAACCAGGGAAAGCATTCTCTTTCCCTACAAGCCTGACTCTCCTCACCCATCCAGAACACCAGCTGTATGGGGAGCACCTGCAAGGGGGGAGGGGGGAGGCCTGTCACAATCACACAGCCAGGAAGCCTCTTTGTCCCTTGGACCTGAAACTCCCCTCCCCCGCCTAGAGCTGAAGTAGGAGGGAAGTGTCACTTAGAAGAAATGGCACTGACAAGGGGGATCCCACCACTACAACTGATTGGGAAGCTTCCGTGTTCCCCCAAGCCTGAGACCCCTCTCATGCACAGAGAGAAAACGGGCTTTAATCTGCACATACTGGAGGATCTGACCAAGACAATCAGCTGGCCCAGAAAGCACTCTCTGACCCAGCCAGCCCTGGGAATCTCCACCTCCACACCCAACACACATCCACACTCACATCTGGAGACACCAGGTGGCTGGACCAGCAGGGGAATGCCACCACATGAAGGGCCCAAACTAGGAGCACTCTTTTCCCTCGTGAGCTGGAGACCCCTTTCCCCACCTTAGCCCAGCCTGCGGAAGCTCTTTCTATCCACTCTGGCAGCACCAGCAAGGACCAGTGGGAGCCCCAGCCGGATCCGATAAACCAAGCAGACCAAAATAGTATCACAAAGGCTCTGAATGTTAAATGCTTATTGAAATCACAGCCCACAAAAGTAGGCCAAGACTTGTATGCTAAACCTAAACAGGGTGACAGCGGTCTAAAACAGAAGATTTAAATAGGACCCAGAGTCTCCTAACGTAATCGACAGAATATCCAGGAATCAATACAAAATCACTCATCATACCGAGAACCAGAACAATCACAACCAGAAGGAGAAGGAAGAGACAGTTGACACTGTCAGCGCTGAGAAGAATCAGATGTTTGATTCATCCAACAGGGATTTAAAGGAGCCATCATTTGAAAAAAATATTTCAGTAAGAATTTACAAATTCTCTCAAAACAAATTTAAAATTTTTAAACCGTAGCAAAGAAAAGAGGTTATACAGAAACAAATGAACATTATAAAACTAAAAAATACAAATACTGAAATAAAAACCTCACTGGATAGGCTCAATAGTAGAGTGGAGATGACAGATAATAGGATCTATGAACTTAGGTACAGATCAATAGAATGAACTCAATCTGAAAAACAGAAAAATACACTGAAAAAAAAAAAATGAACAGAGCCTCAGGGACTTGTTGGGATAATGACAAAAGATTAAGCAATGTTAACATGAGTCCCAAAAGAAGAGGAAAGACAGAGTGAAGCTGAAAGAGTATTTAAGGAAATAATGGCAGATAAGTTCCATAACTTGGTAAAAGACATAAATTTACAGATGCAAGGAGCTGAACAAATCCCAAATAAATAAACATAAATAAATCTTGAACAAGACACATCATAATTAGAATTCTGCAAACCAAATGCACAGAAGAAATCTTGAAAGCAGCAGAGAAATGTCACATTACCTATAGGGGCACACCACTGAATGACAGCAGGTTTCTCATATTTGAAACCATAAAAGCCAGAAGGAAATGGTACATTTTCAAGTGTGTCAATTTGAAGGGAAAGAATTGCCAACCATGAATTGAATACCCAAAGAAACTATCCTTCAGGAATGAAGAGGCAATCCAGACATTCTCAGATGAACGGTAACAATGAGAATTTGTCACTTAGCAGACCTACCCTTAAAGAATGGCTAAGAGGGGCATCTGGGTGGCTCAGTCGGTTAAGCGTCCGACTTCAGCTCAGGTCACAATCTCGCGGTCCGTGAGTTCAAGCCCCGCGTCGGGCTCTGGGCTGATGGCTCAGAGCCTGGAGCCTGCTTCTGATTCTGTGTCTCCCTCTCTCTCTGTCCCTCCTCCATTCATGCTCTGTCTCTCTCTGTCTCAAAAATAAATAAATGTTAAAAAAAAAATTAAAAAAAAAAAAGAATGGCTAAGAGAATTTCTAACAACAACAACAACAAAAACAACAACAACAAAAGACATGATAAAGGAAGGACTCACGGAGCATCAGAAAAGAAGAAAGAACAATAGAAAGAGTAGAAATATAGGCCAGTACAATAGATTATACTTCTCATGAGCTTTATAAGTATATAAGGTCCCTCTTTTGTCCATTATGTTGTTTTTATCTTGAGTCTAATTTTATTAATAATAACATTTTATCTGGGTAGTCTTTTAGTTCTTTGTCTGGTATATCCTTTGCCATCACTTTGTTTTTAATACTTCTCTGTTGTTTAGTTTCCAGTGTATCTTTTGTAAAAAATATATTGCTGCATCTTGGGGTTCATGTTAGTTTTTTGTTTGTTTTTAATTCAGAGATTCTCTGCCTTTTGACGGATGGCTGTGACTCATTTACATTTATTGTGATAAAGTCTATAATAAGTCTTATTCAATGTTTTCCCTTGATCATACTTTATTGTTGTTTCTTGTTTTCCTCTTGTCTGGGTTTCCTTTAAATAATCAATTATTTTCTTCTGGTTTGAATGTTACATCTACTTTTACTCTCATGGTACTTGTACCTAACTTATTAAAACTCACACCTATGTTTTTCCCCCAACTCCATCCATTTATTAAGCTTGTGAATGTGTGTATTCTCCCTCTAATCAAGACAAGTAACTTAATTACCTCACTTTTGCATTTCTACTTCCCACCCTCATCCCCAATGGTATTAAAATTTTAGTACTGGATCGTTGGGTACACGTAGTTGGTGTCACCCTGTCTTACTACCTCTGTTCCTTGGTTAAGATGATGATAAACTCTTTACTAAATTCTTTCCAAGATGATGATAAACTCTTGGCTAATTATTTCTCTTTATTTATATCTTGAAGCATCTTCTTGAATTTTTTCTTCTTGCAGAAATACTTCGTCCAAGAATATTTCCAAGGTCCTGTATGCATAAGAGCATCTTTATTTTGCCTCAATTACATGGTACTTAACTAAAATTCTAAGTTTTATCTTTTCCAATTTGAAAACACTTTCTTCTGCAGTCAGTACTACGATTGAACAATCAGATTTATTTATGCGATTATTATTTACTGAAGGGCCACACAATTCCAGGTGCTGTTTTTGACACTGGGGATTTAGCATTGAACTTTGTTTTGTAGGTGATCTGTTTTGTTTCTGGGAGTTTTTAGAGTTTCTTGTTATTTATTGTGGAAGAGATAATCAAGAGTGACTGCCAGTTGAGCTGTGAGTTAGACCCAAACAATGGGAGGCTCCTTGACCCATCCCTTGTCCTTGGAAATATATATTCTGCCCACTGTTGCCACAGTAAGGGTCATTTTGGGGATGCAGCCTTTAGAGAGTAATGTGTTATTGAGACCATGTGGACTGAATATGTGACTGAGCCCAGTTAAGGCCTCTTTATAAACTTTAAAGATTCTGGTGGGTGGGTGCAGAGATAAACTTGTCTTGCAGCACTCAAGACAAGCTGGTATATAATTTCCTTTGCTTATTAAAATTGCTGCTTATTGGGGCACCTGGGTGGTTGTCGGTTAAGCATCCAACTCTTGATTTCTGCTTTATATGTTATAAATTGTTCAGTTTATTTTCTTTTTATAGCAATAAAATTCTTCAGATATCTACCCCCCCCCCCCGTGGGCCCAACAGGTTATAAGCCGATAATAATAGGGAGGGAAGAGAACCAAGCCCTGGAGTGTTTCCTTTATCCTCTTCAACTTACCAGGAAGGGCACAAGCTGTAGATCATATGTTTGTCTGTGGAGATGGCAAGGGGCACTTAGGGGGATTTGAGTTATTTTTAAAGCAGAGAATCTATTGCGGTAACATTTGGGCAAGGTCACTCCCCATATACCACCCCCTCCCTAACAGATTACCTTATCCCTCAGAGGACCTATCTCTACCTCTTTTTTTACAATAATCAGCTGGCTCACTGTGTGTGTGTGTGTGTGTGTGTGTGTGTGTGTGTGTGTGTGTGTGTGTCGGGGTGGGAGAAAGCTGAATAAAATCCTTTGAGGTGAATATACTTGCATCTATCAGTATCCACTCTTCTCCCAGCCCAGCTCTAAGGCTACCCTGTGAAATGGTGAAGGAGTAGGCAAGGAATTACCCAGCTCAATGTGAGAGTAGATGGAAAGGACCAGAAAAAACAAAACAAAACAAAAAACAAAAAAAACTAAAAAGCAGCCCCACTCCCTATAGCACCTACCTGCAGTCTCCTTTTGGCACCTGTCTTCCACTGCTGCTGCCATTCTGTCCCCACCTACACACACACACACACCCTAGGACCAGCCGTAGCCATTAGTGTTCCAGAGGGTTTCCAATCAATTTTTCAGTAGTCCCTCAATCCAACAACCTCCCTCCTGCCACAGGATATCCAGGTTGGGTTTGGGTAAAGGAGCTAGACATTTAAGTTAGGATGCTGTATTAGTTAGCTTTTCTTTGCATGACAACATTGCTATACATTTAGTGGCTCAAAACAGCATGCATTTATCATCTCATACTGTCTTCAGGTGAGGTCTGAGGACAGCTTAACTGGGTCCTCAGCAGCCAGCTATTAAGCTGTCAGCCAGGGCTAGGTTCTTGTGTGAAGACTATCCTAGAAATGATCCACTTCCAAGCACCAGGGGGTTGTTGGCAGCGTTTGGGTTCTTGCTGGCCACCCACAGTTCCTTGTCATGTGGGTCCCCCCCCTCCCAACACCAACCCTTTTTATATCAAAGCCAGCAAGGAGTCTCCTAGCAAGAAGCATTAGAATCACGTGACCTTTGACGTGTGCAATTGTTTAACAGTGAGTCACCGGTCCTACCCACTCGAGACGGATTACACAAGGGTGTGAATGATGGGAGCTACTCCGGATAATGGGGGCCAGAGAAGAGGTGCCTTCTTGTGGGGACTAAAAATCATTTTTCCCCAACGTTTTTGAAAACCATTTCAAAAGATTTTGGCAGTAAAGTAACGTTATATTCTTGCTTTAGAATGATCCCTGACCAGAAAGTGAGCAGAATACACTGGTGGGAAAGAAAACTTGAGTTAGGGACTTGGAGATAGACCGTGAAAAAGAAGAGTTGAGCATATTCTGGTTCTGGCTTTTGCAGAGGGGTTTGTGGGCAAACGACGAATGAAAGTCATTCGTCGAGATGAGGAAAGGCAGTTTAGAGGTTTTAGAGTTTGGTTAGTTAGAGGTTAGTGAAAGAATACAATCAAAGACTAACCACCCTCCCTTGGGCAAACAACCTCTTTTGATAAATTTCAATTAATTGTTATGGCAGCAAAGAATCTGCTGCTCCTACTTGTTGAAACTGGCCGAGTCTTTTCAACTCATCTATCTCACAGAAGTCAGTGTTCTGCATCACAAGCCGTCTATGTTTGCACGAACAGCGGTTTGGGGATACAACCCGCTGTTCCCCCAAATACACCTTTCACATTGTTTGAAGGCAAAGGAGGAGTTTGGGAGGACAAAAATACGGGGAAAGCCACATGCCCTCATATAATCTGACAGCTGAGTCGTCAGGGTTGAAGTCCTCAGCGGCCCTAAGCACTGCGCGGCGGTCCCACGACGAGACAAAGCGCGGGTACCCGCCGACACGGCTCAGTCTCTCTGCGTCCGAGCTCTCCCCGGGGTGAATCCGACACAAGCGTTGCGGCCCGATACTCTCGCGAGAGGAAAGGAGCCCACAGCTCCTTCGAGTCTCCCAGCCGCGCCACGTGTGCTCCCACCTGCTGAGAAAAGGAGTCTGGCAGCGCCCAGAGGCTTCTGGGATTCGTAGTTCCGGGGCTGGCTGAGGCCTGCCAGCCTTGCCCCCGCTCCTTCTTACGCATGCGCGACTCCGAGCTGGCCCAAGAAGTTCGTAGCCTTTGTCAGGCCCGGGATGGGAGGTGAGTTGGACGCTCGCTTGCCGCTCTTCTCCGCCCAGCCTAGATGGTGGCCCCTGGGGCATCCTTTCGTGCCGAGTCGGGGCTGGAGTGCGCGTTTGTGGAAGGGGCCTCGAGGGAGGACCATGAGCCCCATCCCTTCGCGCTCCGGCCCGAATCCCTCCCGCGGTGCCGCCTCCCCGGGACGCGGGTGCGAGCGCGGTGCGGGCGGGGGCACGACGGGCGGGGCGCGGGGCAGGCGCGGGGCTTCGGGGAGAGGCCGGAGCGCGGCGGGGTTTGTCCGCGCCTGCTACCTTGGCTGGACCCGTGCAGCCGCTCGGTGCCCCCAGGGACAGCTGCAAGCTGCAGGGACAGGCACCTGGCACCCAGCCTCAGGGATGCTCTCCCCGGGTTTCCAGGTTCCAGCCTCGCGGCACCGAGCCAGGCTCGAGAGTGAGGAAGAAACCCGACCCGACCAGATCGAAACCTTTCAGCGGAGCCCCCCGAGGGAAGGCAGGAGGGAGGACGACGAGGCCACGGAGGCTTCTCACTGTTCGGCCCGGAGAAGTCTGAACTGGCGGGGGAGATTGGAACCGGGAGCAGGTGGTGATCATGGAGACCGATGTGCACGAGAAGAGAGGTGAGAGTTGCAGAAGTATTGAACTTGTGTTGTGGAAGGGCCAAATTCCTTCCTCCTGAAGGGAAGTCAGTTGGCCTCACAGGAGGTGGCTCTTGGTTGAGAGTGTTGTCCGTCTCCTTTGTCTGGGGGACGGATGGCCTCTTTGAGTGAGCAGGGAGGGCTTGGTGTGGGATCCATCCCCCTTTCCTCTCCAGCTGGGAGCACAATGGACCCTTCAAAGCCACCCCCAAAGTCCGAGCGGAATGTTAGCTTCTAAGGCGTGAACATAGCCTCGATTACTTTTTCTCCCACCTTCTTCTTCCCAGATGATTATGCCATCCTAGCCTCAATCATCGGTCTGAGAACTTAGTTTTTTGCTTGCCAAAGTATTTCCCATACCTTTTATGCCTTTTTGTCTGGACAACAGCCCTATGATTTCAAAAAGCAAGTGATTTTTGTGTTATACAGGAGAAAACAGGCCTAGAAGTCCGTGACTGACTTACAGTGCTACTAGAACAGTCTTTGTTGAAGTTTGGCTTCCTACATCAGAATTACATGCCCGGGTGCTTGTTAGATTTCTAGATCGCACCGCAGACTCAACTAACGATAATTATTTGGAGATGGGATACAGCAGTCTCCGGTTTTCAGTAAGCTTGCAGGATGCTTTTTGAAAACCGGTTGAGTCTGTTTTTCTGATAGGGACGTTCGGCTCAGGGATCAAACGGACTTATTTTGCTTTTGAGATCAGAGAGTGCCATCTTGCAGAATGTGTTACAATTGTAGCAGTGCTTCTGGACATTGGCCGTGACGCTGGGATACTGGGTTGTTTGGGGCTCCCTTCTGTTACGGTGCTGGTAGGGAGCTTCATTCGTATGGTGGGAGGGGGGGGTGGAATTTGGCTGATCCGAGTCACAAGATGGATCCAGGCCCCATCATCACCGCTTTCTTGCCCTTAGCTCTGTCTTCCCAGGATGCTCCCCTTTCCCAAGAGCGGAGCACAGAAGAGGGGGAAGTGGCAGCTCTGCGACTCACAGCTAGATCCCAGGTGAGTGGGAGTCCCTCCCGATTATTGAAAACGCTGCCTAAAAAAAAAAAAAAGAAAAGAAAACGCCACCTGATTTCTCAGAGTACACACGTACCCCCTTGTTTTTAGGGTGGGCTTTCGTTGTCCGCTAGAGCTCAAGTAGAGAGCTGGGTCCCAGTTCTAAGAGACTGCTTGGGTATCTAATGCACTCCGTAGAAAATGTCTTTTACTTACCCCGGGTACCCTCTCCAGCTAGTATTTATTGTCATTCAACAGGCATAGGAAGAGCATTGTCCTTCTTGGACTGTTTATGCTCTTTCTGTGCTTGGTAACTTAGGGAACTTATTTTTAAACGTTTATTTATATCTGAGAGAGAGAGAGAGACAAAGTGTGAGCGGGGTAGGGACAGAGAGAGAGAGAGAGGGAGACAGAGAATCCGAAACAGGCTCCAGGCTCCGAGCTGACAGCACAGAGCCCCACCGTGAGATCATGACCTGAGTCAAGGTCAGTTGCTCAATGGACTGAGCCACCCAGGCACCCCTTGAAGGCTTAATTTATTTTTTATTTTTTTTTTTAATTTTTTAACGTTTATTTATTTTTGAGACAGAGAGAGACAGAGCAGGAACGGGGGAGGGTGAGAGAGAGAGGGAGACACAGAATCTGAAACAGGCTCCAGGCTCTGAGCCATCAGCACAGAGCCTGACGCGGGGCTTGAACTCACAGACCGCGAGATCATGACCTGAGCTGAAGTCAGACACTTAACTGACTGAGCCACCCAGGCGCCCCTGAAGGCTTAATTTAAAGAATTAGAATCCAGCCCTCCAAATTGATGAATGTTGAAGTATTTTAGAGGTGAAGTGTTACGTCTGCAGCTTACTTCCCGATCCGCCCCCCTTCCCGAGGGAAAATACTAAGAATTGTTGAATTCGAGTGGTGGTTGGACTGTGTGGGCAAACAGTGTATTAGTCTCTTAACTATTTGTATTTTGAAAAGTTGGGGAGAAGACAGAGCTCCCCATGATGTGTGTGGCATACCTCAATTAGCCTTTTCTTTTTGCTACTATAATCCGAAGCAAAAAAGTAGACACTGGCACATTCGTACTGTTTGAAAAGTGACTTCTCAGGATCCTTTTTTTTTTTTTCTTAAAGTTTTTTAGTTTTTTATTTATCTAAGCAATCTCTACACCAAACATGGGTCTCGAACACACTACCCCGAGATCAAGAGTCACACGCTCTTCGGGCTGAGCACCCCTTCTCACGATCCTTCTATATACTTGCTTGTCTCCCTTGGTTTCTCCACTGCCTTACATGAATCTCAAAGCGTGTATTAGTCAAGAAGTTCTAAGATGCAGCTCATGAAAACTCAAAACTGGCTTAAGCAAAAAGAGTTATTGACTAACATAAGTGAAACATCCAAGCGTGGTATGGAGTTCAAACAGTATTATTATTAGAACTTACTCTGTCCATTTCAGTGACCTTTTTTTCCCTCTCTCATTGGGTTTTGCTGTCAAGCAGACTTTTTTTTCCTAGTGCTGGCTCCTAACGTATTTAGGCTTACATCTTCCCGTGTTGAAGACCAGAGGAAAAAAAAGCATTTTCTCTCCTACTCGTTCCAGCCCAAGTCCTGGAATTAACTCCTTAAGGGGCACTAGGCACATTCTGGCACCTTTATTGGCCAGATCTGGTGGTAATTTTCCAATTGGTTAGACCTAGGGGATATACCTGCACACACCCTTATAAATACATGTCCCACCCATGAGTCAGGGATGGAATTAATACCACCTGAACTATACTAAAAGTAGCCAAGCATAGCAGCCAGAGGAAAATCGGGGTATAGGTACCAAGGGAAAGGTGAGCGCTTTCTATATTTCAACACTTTGATAATGGATTCAGGACTGTTACCGCTTCTGGGTGGATTAAACCTTTTATGGAATTTTTTTTTTTTTAAAGACTGTCTTTTGCAATGCATTAGATTTTGCTTGATGCCAACTTTGCAACTTTCTTACTAGAATTTTCCTGGGCTATTTTTTGTCTTTAACTTACTAGATTTCTTAAAACATTAAAGTTTTAATTCTTGCTCGCTGTAACCAGGTGAACAGCACAGACATTTATAAAGATAAAGGTAATATTACTTCCTCCCATTCAGTCCCCCACTTCTCCCTACTGAGGATAACAGTGTGATGTATATTTCACTTCCCTCTCATCCCAACTTTGGATTTTTTTTTTTTTTTTTTTTGAGAGCCCTTTCTGTAAAGAGGATGCAACATTTAAAAAAAACAAAAACAAAAAAACCCCACCTTTTTATGAGGTAAATTAACTAATTCATATTAATTACTTGTTATGTTTCACATTTTTACCACGTGATTTTTATAATTCTGTTTGCTATGCTTTGTTCTTTTGTATTGTTTCCTGCCTTTTGTGCAATAGTTGGCATTTTTCTGGGTTTTTTTTTTTTCTTTTAATCTGGAAATTAATTCCCGTTGAGTGTCATTTCAGCTATATATATATATGCAAATTATAGGACCAAGTTCATTTTTTACTCATAATATCTTGTCTGTTTAGTGGCTACCTAATGATTTTTTTATATTTCATTTTATTTTTCAAGGACGATTCTTGTTATTTTTTTTTAATTCTTGTTATTTAAATCTCAGATCATTTCCACTTTGGAAATGTTATTTTGAAATAATTTTAGACTTAAAGAAATGTTGTAAAAAGAGTTTTCATATACTCTCCATTCAGATTCTCTGAAAGTTAACATTTATCTCACTTGTAATAATTTATTACAGCTTTTATATATTTTGTGTTATATAAACTTAATCCTATGATATTTACAACGTTTATAAGTTATATCTGTGCCTTCAGTTTGTTGCTGGTAGTTTCCAATTTAATGCTTTTTGCCTTAAATTCCATGCCTACCTGGATTTGGTGCCTTTTGCCAATCTTTTCATTCCATAACTTCTTCCTTTGCAAGTTTTGCATTTCAATTCATCTTCTGATTGGCTAGGTTAATTCTTTTGAGTTTTTATTGAGGACTCACCAGGAGAATTATGCAGACATGCATCATTTTTCCTCTGCTCTTTTTTTGTTTACTTTGCCGAATTGCATTGTTGACTCACTGGTTCATGTTTCAGCTCTTCATTTCCCAGAAGAACTGTGGTCTCAATGGAAAAACCACAGTCTGTCTTCTTTCGGTTCTCATATTGAATCCAGGACATAGGTGATACCCAGTGACTTTGGAGTATTCTGAATTTGAATACATGACAAGGCTTGTCATTTATCACAACCATTCCCCTCATGTATGTATTTTACACATCTACTCTAGGGCCATCAGAAATTGGGGGGTGAAATTGAGTCTGTTGAGTGAAAGATGTGAACAAAAGTATGTTTGTGTCTTAGGCATCAGTGACATTCAAGGATGTGGCCATGGACTTTACCCCAGAGGAGTGGGGGAAGCTGGATCCTGCCCAAAGGGAGGTGATGCTGGAGAACTATAGGAACCTGGTGTCGCTTTGTAAGGATGGGTTCTCATTGTGACTCGAATCTGCTTTGGGGACGTCATTACTTTATTGAAAGTGAAATAGCTTAACAAAGCATTCACTTTTGCATTCAGAAATCATGAAGTATTGATCCCTTTGGGCCCAGAGAAAATCTATTTCTGCCCTTGGTTCTTGGTGAAATGTCTGTGCTTGTTTTATATCAAAATTCTTTGGATTCAAATGACAGAAACCTATTTCACACTAACTTAAAGGGCATAAGAATCTTGGTTCAGGAAATTATAAATATTGTCAGATATCTCCTTTATTTTGTTTTAATCACGTGGCTTGCTTTGCCCTATATTAGCTTTATTCTTAGGCTCTCCCCATGTGGCAAAGGTGGCCATCGGCAGCTCTAAGGTGGCATAAGTCTCTCAGAGAGAGAAATTACTCTCTGGCCAGTGTGGATCTTTTTTTTTTAATTTTTTTTTTTCAACGTTTATCTATTTTTGGGACAGAGAGAGACAGAGCATGAACGGGGGAGGGGCAGAGAGAGAGGGAGACACAGAATCAGAAACAGGCTCCAGGCTCTGAGCCATCAGCCCAGAGCCCGACGCGGGGCTCGAACTCACGGACCTCGAACTCACGGACCGCGAGATCGTGACCTGGCTGAAGTCGGACGCTCAACCGACTGCGCCACCCAGGCGCCCCTGGCCAGTGTGGATCTTACGCTCACTTCCGCGAAGCGTGTGTGGGTGTGGGAATGTGCGAATGGGTACTCCCACATGTATGTGTTCTTTCGGGGGTAGAAGGAACTATGTTATCTTCTCCCAGTGATATTTACACATGAACATTCAGAAGTTCTATTTGTATCAGTAATTTGCTGCCATCATTTTCTAATTTAATACTTTTTGCCTTGAATTAATTTTGTGCTTGTGTAATAAATTCCCTAAGAAAGTGGGTTCTGATAAGTGAAGAAGGAAGAAAGGGGAAAACTATTAAAAAGGAGACAAAAACTCTAGTCGCCACGGGGCACAACTTTTTGGTGCTGCCACTGAGGTCCCACTTTCTCTACCTCTTCCCTAAGCTAAGGACTCACCTGCGGTGTCTCTCTGGAACTTCCTCAATAGAAAAATAAAGAGAAATTGTCTTCTTCCTTTTTAAGTAAGCGCTACACCCAACGTGGGGCTTGAACTCATGACCCTCAGATCAAGAGTCATGGGCTCTCCCCACTGAGCCAGCCAGCCAGGTGCCCTGAGAAATTCTCTTCTTTTTGACCGGCAGATACATTTGCCTTTTCCAGTGCATGTAAACTTACCAGACCCAGACTCTTGCTGCAGATATTTTGAGTTCCATTCAAGGTCCATCCTCCCTTATTTCTGATCTTCTTTTAATATCCTATCTTTGTAGATTAAGGGGTTGGGACTGTGCTCTAGAATAGACCTTTGTGCCCATCACAAATAGTTAAGTCCTGTTTCTTTTTGTTGTTGTTCTTTCTTTCCCTTTCCCTTTCCCTCCCCCTCCTTCCTTCCTCTCGTTCTCTCTTTCTCTCTTTCTTTCTGTGAGCAGGGCTTCCAGTTTCCAAATCTGAGAACTACAGTTTGGAGAGCGGAAAAGAACCATTGATGCTTGAGAGAAAAGCCCCCAAAAGCAGCTATTCAGGTGAGTCAGATGCATGGGAGTCTTCAGAAACAGTAACACCACAGGACAGCGAAAAAGTGACACTTTTCCGTGCTTAAAAAAGAATACTGGCAATACCTACGCGCTTTTATTTTTTAATATCTTATTTTAAATTATACAGCTTTTTAAATAATATAAAAGTTGAGAAAATAAAATAACACGTGTTCACTGTCAAAACCAAACATATGCCAGTACTTTGCTTCTTTTGCCTTTGTTTCTTTATTTTGCAATGCAAAATAAAAATATCATAACTGTACAGTTCTTCGAATTTTCGCAAATGAACACGTTCATGTAACTACTGCCCAGATCAAGAAGCAACCTCACCAGCCCGGAAGCACCCTTGTCCCTTCATTCCTTCCAAGGGTGACCTTATCCCAACTTCTAACACCATAGAACTTGTTCTTGAACTTCATTTAGACAGAATCCTATTGTATATTCCAACGTCCGGCTTTCTTCACTGAACGTGACCGTGAGATACATCCATGTTCTCGCATGTACTTACAGTTCATTGTCTTTGTTGCGCCATCTTTCATTATGTCAATATACCAGTTTATCCGTTCTCTTGAGATGGGCGTGTGGGTAGTTTCCAGGTTGGGGCTAAATGAAGAAGACTGCCTTGTATATTCTTTTACATGTCTTCCGGTGAACCCATGCAGGCATGCCTTGGAGATACTGTGGGTTTGGTTCCAGACCACCAGAGTAAAGCAAGTGTTGCAGTAGAGGAAGTGAAATGAATTTTTGGGTTTCCCGTTGCATGTAAAAGCTATGTTTATATTACGCTACAGGGTACAATAGCATTATGTCTAAAAACCAAACAACACGCATACCTTAATTAACAAATGTTGTCTAAAACTCCCGTCATATGAGCCTTCAGCAAACCGTAATCACTGATCGCAGATCGCCATAACAAATACAGTACTAATGAAAAAGTTTGAAATACCGCAAGAATTACCAAAATGTGACCCAGAGGCACCAAGTGGGCAAATGCTGCTGGAAAAATGGCGTTGATGTACTTGTTTGATGCAGGGTTGCTACAAACCTTCCATCTGTAAAAAGCAGAACACAAGGCAGTATGTGCAAAGCACAATTAAGTGGAATGAAACAAGGTATGTCGGTATATGCATTTCTGTTGGACAAACACACAGGTGGAATTGTTGGATCCTGGGGCCGGTATTTTGGTAGATGGCACCATGTTAGGCTTCCAGAGTCGTTGTCTTAATTATAGTTACCCTCCCAGTAGCAGAGGATGTGAGTTGCCCCACATCCTCACCAGCACTTAATATTGTCTGTCGGCTTCATTTTAGCCATTCTTCCAGGGGTGTGATATCTTTTTAAGAAGTAAAAAATGGGACAGATTTAAAGTCCTTTTATTTGCTCTGTCCCTAGAAGTAACTAGTTGGGGTGAATCATTCTAGTGTGTGTGTGTGTGTGTGTGTGTAGTTACTCACACATATACATATACACACGTCAAAGAACAATTGTAGGGGTGCCTGGGTGGCTCAGTCAGTTAAGCGTCTCAGTCTTGACTTTGGTTTAGGTCACGATCCCAGGGTCATGGGATCCAGCCCCGTGTCAGGCTCTGTTGAGTGTTTCCTCTCTCCTACTCTGTCCCTCTCCCCCGCCCACACTCTCTCTCTCTCCCTAAGGTAAAAAAAAAAAAAAAAAAATAGTAATAATTATGTGTGCACAGTATTATGTTGTACTTTTTATTTTGTAATCAATTATTTTACAGCTTCACACTGTATTTTGATAGTACCTATGTTAATACATGTGAATTGTGTTCATTTTAACTGCCGTGGAGTAAGTCCGTTATGTAAGTGAACTGAACAGTTTAATTTCTCTGCTGTTACTAAGAGAGTTGCAATGATCATCCTTTTATTGAGTCTTTATATTCGTCTTGAGATTTGGTTTAGGTACGTAACCAGGATAAGATGGACTGAATCTTCAAGTATCACATGTTTGGCTTCGTTAGGAACTGCCAAGGTCCTACCTTCATCCGGGCCAACAGGTGATGCTATCAGATGTAGTAATTTGTGTCAGTCTGATGGGTGTGAAATGAAATTTCATGTTTTTTAATTTATGGTCCTCTGGTTACGAGTTTTAGTAATTCATATGTTTCATTAGCTACTCGGGTTTCCTCTTTTGTAAATTACCTACTTACATTCTTTGCTTATTTTTTTGTTGGAAATTGGGCCATTCACACCTTTTTCTTGATTTGTTGGAGTTCTTTACATATTTCAGATACTAATATATGACAGGTACCATTACGAATCAGTGAGAAAAAAAACATTGGTTCTTTTTCTCTGCGGCTTATTCTATTTTATGGTGTCTTACGCGTGCAGAATTTTAAAATTTTAATGTTAATAGATTTATCTTTTTTTTAGGTTTATTTACTTATTTTGAGGGAGGGGTGCAGAGAGTGAGGGAGAGAAAGGGAATCCCAAGCAGGCTCCACGCTGTCAGCACGGAGCCAGCCGTGGAGCTCAAACTCACAAACCACGAGATCGTAACTTAAGCCGAAATCAAGCCTCAGGCACTTAACCAACTGAGCCACCCAGGTGCCCTGTCTTTTATTTTTTTTTAATATACTTTATGCTTTTTCGGAATTGTCTTCTTATTCCAGCGCCAGGAAGATAATCTGTACTTTATTCTAAAATGTTTAAGTTTTACCTTGCGGGTAGATACTCGGGGTTTGCATACTGTGTGAAATAGGAACTACTTTTCTCTTTTTCCATGTTTAAAACTGATAATTCAGCATCTTTTTATTGACAAATCTATATTTTGTCACAGATTTGTAACCCTAACTCTGGTAAACTCTGGTCCCATATATACTTGGGTCTGTTTCTAGGCTCTCTGGTCTTACTTATCTGTCCATGCTGCAATAATATGTTTTAATTATCACAATAATTATTTTAATTATACTTGATAGTGCGTATATCTCCAAAAGGAAATCTTGTCTTAATATCCTTTTTTAAATCCTCTTATTCTTTGGAATACTGAGAGTTCTAAAATCTTCCCCTGTGATTATAGATTCATCTTTTCCCCATGTAGGCATGTCACTTTTTTTTTTTCTTTTTTTTTTTTTTTAATTTTTTTTTTTTCAACGTTTATTTATTTTTGGGACAGAGAGAGACAGGGCATGAACGGGGGAGGGGCAGAGAGAGAGGGAGACACAGAATCGGAAACAGGCTCCAGGCTCTGAGCCATCAGCCCAGAGCCCGACGCGGGGCTCGAACTCACGGACCGCGAGATCGTGACCTGGCTGAAGTCGGACGCTTAACCGACTGCGCCACCCAGGCGCCCCGGCATGTCACTTTTTGAGCCTTGCTTATTTGTAACCCTTCTCCCTTTTTTTTACAGGAGATCTTGCCATTTTCTAAATGAGCTACAAGAACTCTTCATACATGAGGCATTTAATCCTTGTCAGACGTTTTTTCTAGGTTTTGTTCTTCAGTTTTGGGTGCTTTTTAATGTACAAATTTAATGTATTACAATCTTCTAAATATTCCAGTTTTTTTTAAGTTTATTTATCTTTGAGATGGAATAAGCAGGGGAGGGGCAGAGTTGGGGGGGGGGGGGAGACACAGAATGCAAAGCAGGCTCCAGGCTCTGAGCTGTCAGCGCAGAGCCTGATGAGGGGCTCGAACCCATGAGCCTTGAGACCACGACCCGAGCTGAAGTCAGATGTTTAACTGACTGAGCCACCCAGGTGCTCCTAAATTTTCCAATTTTTGATTTGTGCTTGGAAGGATCTCTCTCTGTTGTGCTTGGGTGGCTCAGTCGGTTAAAATCAATCCAACTCTTGGGGAACCTGGGTGGCTCAGTTGGTTAAGCGTCCGACTTCGGTTCGGGTCATGATCTCGCGATTTGGGAGTTCGAGCCCTGAGTCAAGCTCTGTGCTGACAGCTCAGAGCCTAGACCCTTCTTCAGATTCTGTGTCTCCCTCTCTCTCTGCCCCTCCCCTGCTCTCTCTCTCTCTCTCAAAAGTAAATAAAACATTAAAAAAAAGATCAATCCAACTCTTGGGGCACCTAGGTGGCTCAGTTGGTTAAACATCCGTCTTCAGCTCAGGTCATGATCTCAGGGTTTGTGAGTTCAAGCCCCACGTTGGGCTCTGTGCTGACAGGTCAGAGCCTGGAGCCTGTTTGGAATTCTGTGTCTACCTCTCTCTCTGCCCCTCCCCTGCTCACTTGTGCTCGCTTGCTCTCTCTCAAAAGTAAATAAAACATTAAAAAAAAGTCTATCGAACTCTTGGGGCGCCTAGGTGGCTCAGTCAGTTAGGTGTTCGACTTTAGCTCAGGTCATGATCTTGTGGTTTACACGTATGAGCCCCATTTTGGGCTCCGTGCTGACAGCTCGGAGCCTGGAGCTTGCTTCAGATTCTGTGACTCCCTCTCTCTCTCTCTGTCCTTCCCATGCTTGTGCTCTCTCTCTCTCTCTCAAAAATAAATAAAAACATTTAAAAAGAATTTAAAGTCAATCCAACTCTTGATTTTGACTCAAGTCGTGATCTTGCAGTTTGTGAGTTCAATCCCCGCTTGTTAGGGTCTGTGCTGACAGTCTGGAGCTTGCTTGGGATTCTCTCTCTCTGTCTTTCTCTCTGCCCCTCCCTCCCTCTCTCTCTCTCTCTCTCTCTCTCTCTCTCTAAAAATAAATACATAAAACTTTAAAAAATCTGTATAAATAGGGTGGGCCAAATACAGTAAGTCTGAGGGTCAGATTTGTCCCACTGGTCGCCTGTTTGCAGCCTCTATTTTCTCCCACAACCAAATGATCATCACTATCTAGATGAATCCCAAATTTGTATTTCCAGCCTAGACCTCTCTTTGGGCCAACTGTTCTAAACATTTGTGTAACTATTTGATGTCTTTATTTGCTTTTGTTAAAGATGCCTCAATACAGCATGTTTGAAACTGGTTGCCTGATATATGCCCAAATTCTCCATCCACCCAGGAGAATCCTTTTCCAATCATTGTCTTAACGACACCCGCTGTCTTATCAAATTGCACAAGCCAGAAATCTGTGAACGGTTTCTACCCTTCCCTCTCTCCCCTTTTCCAATTTGTCAGTGCATTGATCTAATTTTATTGTAAATATTTCTTCATTCTTAGCCTCCCTCCGTCTCCCTTTTGTTTGCCTGGACTACCCAGATAATCTCAGTTCTACCTTTGCCCCCATAGATTTCCACCATTCTTTTTTTTTTTTTTTTTTTTTTTTTTTTTTTTTGTATTTAACGTTTATTTATTTTTGGGACAGAGAGACACAGAGCATGAACGGGGGAGGGGCAGAGAGAGAGAGGGACACAGAATCGGAAACAGGCTCCAGGCTCTGAGCCATCAGCCCAGAGCTTGACGTGGGGCTCGAACTCACGGACCGCGAGATCGTGACCCGGCTGAAGTCGGACGCTTAACCGACTGCGCCACCCAGGCGCCCCCCACCATTCTTTATATTACAGTGAGAGTGATGTTTTCAAAATACAGATCTGATGGTGTCATCTTTTTGCTTGAAACATTGAAGTGTCTTCCTGTTGCTCTTAGAAAACAATCAAAATCCTTGAGGTCGAGAAAGTCTTGTAAAGTCTGGCTTTTCGTCGTCATTCCAACCTTATCTCACACGTACTCTCCCTGTTTCTGTACTCTTAGCAGTTCTTAGGTACTCTGGCGTGAAAGGATCCAGTTTAAGATTATTGAGGACCCTCACGAGCTTTTGTTTATGTGGTTTATATTTATCAATACTTCCTGTATTAGAAATGAAACTGAAAGCAATTTAAACTATTAAGTTATTCATTTAAAAATAACAAAAACAGGGGACGCCTGGGTGGCTCAGTCAGTTAAGCGTTCCACTCTTGGTTTTGGCTTAGGTCATGATCTCACGGTTTCGTGAGTTCAAGCCCCGCATCAGGCCCTACGCAGCAGGCAGGGCAGAGCCTGCTTGGGATTCTCTCTCTCTCTCTCTTGCTCTCTCTCTGCCCCTCCCCCACTCACACTCTGTCTCTGTCTCTCTCAAAATAAATAAACTTTTAGGGAAAAAAAATAGGGGCACTTCGGTGGCTCAGTGGGTTAAGCGTCTGACTTCAGCTCAGGTCACGATCTCACGGTTTTTGGGTTTGAGCCCCACATTAGGCTCTGTGCTGATAGCTCGGAGCCTGGAGCCTGCTTAAGATTCTGTATCTCCTTCTCTGTCTGCATCCCCTCCCCCCCCACACTCTATCTCTATCAAAAGTAAATAAACATTAAAAAAATAATAATAGGAAAAAAATAATTACATGGGCACCTGGGGGGCTCAGTCAGTTGACTAGCTCTTGATTTTCCAGGGTCATGGGATTGAGCCCCATGTCGGGCTCCGTGCCGAGTGTGGAGCCTGTTTAAGACTCTCTCTCTCCCTCTGCCCGTCTCCCCCACTCATGTGCACTCTCTCTCTCTCTGTCTCTGTCTCTGTCTCTAAAATCAAAAAAAAAAGGGACGCCTGGGTGGCTCTGTTGGTTAAGCATCCAACTCAGCTCAGGTCATGATCTCACAGTTCGTGAGTTCGAGCCCCGCATCGGGCTCTGTGCTGACAGCTCGGAGCCTGGAGCCTGCTTCGGATTCTGTGTCTCCCTCTCTCTCTGTCCCTCCCCTCACTTGCGCTCTGTCTCTCTCAAAAATAAATACTAAAAAAATTTTTATGTAAAAAAGCAATTATAAACCCATTACATGTTAATGCAAATGATATAATTTTTATGAAAACAACTATTTGCTGCAAAAAAAAAAAAAGTACTGAAAACACACTGTTTTACATTTTTGTAAATCTGTATTCTTCTGCTTCTGAATGCAGTTTGTTGTGATATGTTGTTCTGGTTGATTTGTGTGAAAGAAATCCAGCCTCACTCCAATATATAGTTGGAAAAGAGAGGAGTATTTTATAGGTGTTTTCAGATAAGTGTGGCTGTTCTGATCCACACTGAAACTGGACAAGCGGTAGTTTCTTAAAGATGAGATACAATGTGGTATCTGAAATCAGACCCATGAATTTTTCGTATTCTTGTTAAAATCTACTGATCTTTTCGAAAATAGTGGTTCATCGAATTATGCAGATCTTCTGAGTATTGAGACATTACATCATACAATTATTTTTTAAATCATAACTTAAAAAAAAATTTTTTAATGTTTCTTTTTGAGAGAGAAAGCGTAAGCAGGGGAGGAGGGGCAGAGAAAGAGGGAGACAGAATCTGAAGCAGGCTTCAGGCTCTGAGCTGTCAGCACAGAACCTGATGCCGGGCTCAAACCCATGAGCTGTGAGATCACGACCTGAGCCAAAGTCGGACACTTAACCACCTGATCCACCCAGGCGCCCTTAACTTAATTTTCTTCTAAATGTTTAATCAGTTGTCATAGCACCATTTGTTGGAAAACAAATTACCTTTTACTGACTGACTGAAGTATCACCTTTGTATTGTTTTTAGCCGCACATCCTTGACTCTTTTGGAAGTTGCTCTCCTGTTTGATTGACCAATCTATTACTTTGACCCACACTCTTTAAATTATTTTAGCTTTATGAAGTAGTTTTATATTGGATATAAAAATTCTAATATATTTAAAGAGATCTAGCTTCCATCCCTGCCCTCTTCTATTCTGATACTTTCCCCATAAGCAACCATTTTTACTAGTATTTCATTAATCTGTCCTTGGTTTTTGAAGATATAACTAAATATGTATGTATATTTGTATCTCCCTACCCCCCCCCCTTTTTTCCTACACAAAAAGTAGCAAACTATACACCCTTACTTGCAGCCTGCTGGGTTTTTTAAAAAATTATTTACTCTATCCTGGAGAGAACTTCATACCTATATATGGAAAACCTTTCTGACTTTTTAAAAAGTTGCCTAGTACTCCATTTTATGTCTACATCATAGCGTATTTAATGAGTTCTCTACAATAGAATATTAAGATTTTCCAGTTGTATGTCTACATCATCATGTGTTTAATGAGTTCTCTGTTGTATAGGTAGGATATTAAGATTTACCAGTCTTTTGCTGTGTCAACTAGTTCTTTTGCTGTGTCAACTAGTGTTATAATGAGGAGTCTTGTGTAAGTATAATTTCATATATTTGCCATTATATCTTTGGGCGATCATAGATTTTTGATCAGAGGTGTATTATAAAAGCATTGTTAGGGAAGATTAGACTGGAAATGGGACACATATTTGGACACGAGTGGGACTGGATGTCTGGAAACCTAGACGTCATGACCGTCCTCTACACTAAAGTGATAACCGTGTATTTATTACAGAAGTCGATGTTCAGTAAGAATTTGTTTCTCCCCTCTGCTGATCTAGTGTGCTCAGTACCTGCTCATCCAGTGATGTATTGCTCCATCTGAATCTCTCCTTCTCCTGTATTTCTGGTCATCTTTATCCCCTTTTGACTGTCCTAGATAAGATCTCCTCATTCTCTCCACATCTGTGCATTTGTTTCCTTTCATTTGCTTCTCTTTGCAAATCATCTTATGAAAGTCAAATCCACCTACTCCTCGAAAGCATGCATTTGTTTCATCTTCATTAGCTATTACAGAACTGCTTTTTGTTGAGCACTGAAAACGAAGGAAATTTGCATTTCCAATTTCTTTCAGACCTGGAGGCTAAACCCGAGGGCAAAGATTCAACTTCAGCGCAAGATATTTCCAAAGAAGAATCATGCCAAGCCACAGTAATAGACAGACTGACAGGAAATGGTGTCTATGACTCCAGCTTGGAAACAACTCTTGAATGTGAAAATTGGTTAGAGAATCAGCAAGGAAATCAGGAGAGACCCTTGAGAGAAATGTTCACCCATGTGAATTCACTCCCCGAAGAAGGAGCTCATGAGCATGACGTATATTGGAAAAACTTTGGTCAGAAGTCTGTTCTTCTCACTCAAGACCGAGTTCCCAAAGAATCCTATGCCTTCCATACACTTGGAAAAAGGTTGAAACCGAAAACAAACTTAATGAAAAAGCAAAGAACCTATAAAGAGAAAAAACCTCATAAATGTAACGATTGCGGGGAGCTCTTCACTTACCATTCAGTGCTTATTCGACACCAGAGAGTCCATACTGGAGAGAAACCCTATAGCTGTAATGAATGTGGGAAATCTTTTAGCCACAGAGCTAATTTAACTAAACATCAGAGAACTCATACCAGAATTCTCTTTGAATGCAGTGAATGCAAGAAGGCCTTCACAGAAAGCTCATCCCTCGCGATACATCAGAGAATTCACATTGGGGAGAGACCGTATGAATGCAATGAATGCGGAAAAGGTTTTAATCGAAGTACACATCTGGTACAGCATCAGTTGATTCATACTGGAGTGAAGCCGTATGAATGTAATGAATGTGATAAAGCTTTCATTCATTCCTCAGCTCTTATTAAACATCAAAGAACTCATACTGGAGAGAAACCCTACAAATGTCAGGAATGTGGGAAAGCCTTTAGCCACTGCTCATCCCTTACTAAACATCAGAGAGTTCATACTGGAGAAAAGCCATATGAATGTAGCGAATGTGGAAAAACCTTTAGTCAGAGCACACATCTTGTTCAGCATCAGAGAATCCATACTGGAGAGAAACCCTATGAGTGTAACGAATGTGGGAAAACCTTCAGCCGGAGCTCAAATTTTGCTAAACATCAAAGAATTCATATTGGAAAGAAACCGTACAAATGTAATGAATGTGGGAAAGCCTTCATTCATTCATCAGCTCTTATTCAACACCAGAGAACTCATACTGGAGAGAAGCCTTACAGATGTGACGAATGTGGGAAAAGCTTTAAGTGCAGTTCATCCCTCATCAGACATCAAAGAATTCATACTGAAGAGCAACTCTGAAAAATTACTGAATGTGAAGAAATGTAAGTTGGTTTTATCACTGTGTTAAATACCTGAGCATTTAGGTGGAATACCCATAAAATGCTGCTGGAGGACCAATCGTGTATGCATCTGATTTTACTTGCATAATACATAGTTTTGAGCCATAAACAGAATGTTCCTTCTATCTACTGATTGAATCAGTATGAAAGCTTCTAGCTAGGGATCTCAAATTTTGATCCCCTTCCCCCCTACCCCCACCAAATACCCTTTTGTGGAAATTCAAGAAATCCTTGGGAGTGGATAGCAATGTGATTGTGGTGAGATCTGGGTCCTCCCTCTCTTTGTCACATCAAAGCCCTGTTTATAGCTTCTCATTCTGTACGGAAATTCTTGTTTGTTAACTTCGGCAGAGGACCCATATCTTTATCATCAGGAAGGCACAGAGTTGTTCCTCTTTGGATCCAAAGTAGATCTCCAGATAATACAGGCAGTGTCATTTCTCCAGAGAGAGTCATTTCTTTTATATTAGCTATAAAATTTAAAGGTTAAAAGTTGAAATATGCTTTGGATCCTCTCCTTGCCCCAAAGGCTACTGTCTCATTTGATGCACATAAATAGAATGTATTTACAGCAGGTTCCAAGTCACATTCATTTAAGATTATGCTGGTCATCAGTTTAGATAATTGTCACCCTCTACTGTGTAGATCTTCTTTTTCTACTTCATTGGAACTACCCTGAAGTTGAGAATGGGTCAACCTCTTAACTGTAGTTCTCAGTCAAATGCCTCTTTTCTCATCTTTGGCATTGAAGGAATCCTGGTTTGTTTGTTTGTTTGTTTTTATACTCACGTGAAGATTTCATTTCTTTACATTATTCTGCTTTCTGTAAACTATGTCGCATTGAGAAAAGGCCCCTGGGATGTTGCTTTCTGTAAACTATGTCGCATTGAGAAAAGGCCCCTGGGTCTGAAAAGTTGATGAGTTCGATGTGTTATTATATTTAGGGTCCCAGTCAAGAGGAATAATTGGAGCAACTGTGAGACACAAGGACACACCTTCCTATCAGATATGGAAATTAGTTCACCAGGCAGTGACTCATTGGAGGATAAGCAGCCTCCCTCCATGAAGAAGAGGTTGCCATTTCTCTGGCTCTTAAAAGTCTGTCCACACTTTTTGTTGTTATTACTGTTCTCCCTACATGTGTGTTGGTCTTTGCTACATCCCAGAGCCCTAAAGAAGGTAGAGGGGTGCCTGAGTGGCTCAGTCGGTTAAGCGTCCGGCTTCAGCTCAGGTCACGATCTCACGGTTCGTGAGTTCGAGCCCCGCGTCGGGCTCTGGGCTGACGGCTCAGAGCCTGGAGCCCGCTTCGGATTCTGTGTCTCCCTCTGTCTGCCCCTCTGCTGCTTGCACTCTGTCTCTCGCGTTGTCTCAAAAATAAACATACATTAAAAAAAAATTTTTTTTTAAAGAAGGTAGAAAAGACATGAAACCACAATGATAACATAAGTTACTTGGGTGACCAAAAACCAGCAGTGGGATTGGAAAAGCAAAAGTTGAAATAAATATTTAGCCAAACGCTATGCAAATGTCAGTTTTTATTGTTACTCTATTGTATGACAAGAAAATTATAGAAAAGGTAGAAGGAAAGTAGTGACAGATTTCTTTTCTCTTCTAACTTCTATCCTTTATGAACATTTCAGCAACCAGTCCGAGCTCTTGCCTTCTCCACCCTGTCCTTGTTACTGTAATTCCTTCTCTGTAAACCTTTGTTGTATTATTGAAAAAAAGTAGAGGAATAGAGTTTAAAGAAGTGATAGTGGAGAGCAAACAAGATGGTTAAGGACGAAGGAGTTAAATCCAGCAGCAATGAAAGTCAAAACAATAGGATATGGGGCCAAAAGGGCTGGAAAGGAGGTTTTGGAAAGAACAAAAGATACGTTGAAAGGGTGGAGGCTGGTGGGAAGGCTCAAGGTCTGAGAGGTCAGAATAGGGGGCTGGCACAGGAACAAGGGAAAGGCGCTTAATCCTTTCACCACCTCAGTGCTCCATATTCATGGTCTAAAGTAGGAACTGACAGACTGTGGCCTGGACCCATGGACCAAGTCCAGCCTTCTGCCTATTTCTCCAAACACAAGGCTTAGTTGGATCTTGACCACACTCATTTGTTTATGTTTGTTGGTGCTACAACGGCAGAGTCAAGGAGTTGCCGTAGAGATTGTATGTCCCCCACAAGCCTAAAATGCCTAATATTTCTCAGCGTGCCCAACACTTGAGTGAAAATAAGGTCATAATTTGGGGGCCCAAATTTGACTAACAAAATAAGACCCACGTGGGATTTTCAAAGTTGGGATTAAATTCTGCCACCTTCACTTAGCATTTATGTGACCTTACTGAGTCTCAGTGTCTTTATCTGTAAAATGGGAATAAGTCATCCTTCTCTCATAAGATTGTGAGGATTAGATAAGAATGCATGTAAAAGACCTGGCACACGATAAATTATGTGGGAAACCTCTATATGTATATGTATGTTTGTAAATATATATAGACACGTATGTATATATATGTGCGTATATACGCATATGTATATATATATGTGTGTATATATATATTTACTTTTTTTTTTCTTTTTAATGAAATGTCAGTCCATTTGGGCTGCTAACCAAATAACTCGCCGTAGACTGAGTGGCTTGTAAACAACATTCTCACAGTCCTGGAGACTGGGAAGTCCAAGATCAAGGCCTCAGCACATTCAGTGTCCGGCGAGGGCCTCCTTCCTGGTTCTGGGACAACCATCTTTTTGCTGTGTTTTCTGGTAAAAGGGCAAGAGGTCTCTCTGGGGCCTCTTTTCTAAGGGCACTAACCCTATTCAGAAGAATTCTGCCCTCATGACCTTCCAAAGACCCCACCTCCTAATACTATCACTCTGGGGATTAGGTTTCAAGATAAATTTGGGGAGATAAAAACTCAGTCTATATGGTAAGTGGCTAAGCATCAGTCAAGCAGAAATTACTTAAGAATGAATGTATCTGACACCTCTTGTTTACCGGTCAAGAACTGTGACCATCCTACTGTCTAGCTCATCGTAGAGAAGGGGCTTCTCTATTCTTCCTTCCATCTGGTGCTGCTCCCTACAGAGCCTCCTTGAGACCTTGGGGAACCTGCTTTTTTCCCTTCTGCATACCACTCTACTGGGAACTATCTGACAATTCCAAAGACTCAAGTTTGTAATCCATTTACAGTTTCAACAGCATTGAGAGACGTGCTCTAAGTTCGTTTTGCTGAGAACTCTGATCCTTTACATTTCAGTATTTGTTCTGTTTATGCTCGATGTTCGACCTGTGTTGTTTGTACTCCAGTGTGATTGTTGGAAGTTTTAATGTTCCATTTTTCAAGTGTTTTTGGTTACGTATAAAACCAAATTGACTGCTCTTACCAGTCCACTGTCAATAAAGATGTTGTTTATATATATATATTGTCAGAAACTTTTGTAAATTGCTTCGAAGTTTTCCTAATTTAAGCATATTTTAAGAGGCAAAGAAAGACCTACCGTAAAATCCTTCAGGAAACCGATCACGCTTCTAATTGTTCATCTGGGCTCCACCACTTGTCAGACGGGATGGGGGAATTCCCTCCACGGCCCATGGATCTGCAAGAAGGTTAAAGAGTAGGGAAAGGTCGTTTCTACCAACTGGTGTTGAGTCCTCAAGCCAAGTGCAGGCTCCACTCACTTAGCAGGGGGTAATGGAGAAAAAAGGGACCACTCATTTAGCAAGAGTACCTATAGAAAGTACAGTTACAACTAGACAAGATCAGATAGACCGATTTAGCATAAATCTTAAACTATGTCTGGCTTTTGGGAGGAGAGTGTAACCACCCAAAGAATAAAAACAATAGTACTGTATAAGAACACCAAACAGTACTCAAATTCATTGGCAATTAACCGGTTCAATTGTCTGTTGAAAGTTTCTAATAACTTTGTTTTCCTAGGTGAGTTTTTACTTTTTAATATTGCAACAGGACTCAACAGGAAGCTCTTTGTCCCTGCTTTGTCCTTTCCTTTACCTTTTTAGGCCCCAACAGGGCAGTCTTGGAATCCAGAACCACATGAGCTATCTCTCACCATAGGCTTTATTGGCAAGGGGAAAGCGTGTGCCCCTCTGGTAATACATATAAAATGACATCTGTGGATTACCTTCTAGTTCCAATTAACGCCCTCAAAAAATCAGATGTTTTCATTGAATTGTTCTTTACATTTTTCACAGTGGTAGCCTCTGTTAGTCCATAAAGCAGATAGTCTGCCCTTAGATTGAGTAGACTGTACATAAAATGTGCATACTTACTCTCCCCCACTCCTGCCAATTCACCCATAAACGTTACTACCATGTCAGAAAAGTTCACATGTCTGGAGAATTGAAGGGTTGAAACCAGAGACTCAGGCATTGCTTGGTCAAAGACTTCCATCTCTGCTGTTTTTTTTTTTGTTTGTTTGTTTTTGTTTTGTTTCGTTTTGTTTTTTCCTGTGTGGGCTATATTCTGTCTTCTCCGGTGATGACAAATACATCTACTGGAAATCCCAAGTTAGTATGGTTCGAAACATTTGCAATCCCAAGAGGAATACTTCTTTCTAAATAGCTCCGGCAAAATCCACAAGGCTACTTCTTGGCTTTGCTTGAGATCATGCTGATTGATCACCGAGCCATTTGCTGCTTTGAATTGCGATCTTGTCATTGAGCAGTCCAAGTCCCTGTAAAATCGCGGAGCAGGGGAGGGTGAGGCCCATCCCACTCAACTTGCACTGCAGTGGGAAAGGGCTGCTTCCCTAAGAGAAATCCAAGGATGGTAAAACAAACAGGTCCACTGCAATTGGTAGCAACCTTCAGTATGAACAAGTCTCCGTCTGTGTCCCCAAAAGAGCTGTTCTTCAAAGATCAGTGGCACACTGATAAAAAAAGGCCAAAACCTAAAAACATTTACAACATTGACTTCATAGGATTTCTGTGAGGGTTGAATATGTGAAAATGCTTTGTAAGCTATAAACGTGTTGCGGAGTTACATTGTTATGAAAATGGTCTATTCTTTGATGTCAGGCTCTGGTATATATACAGTAAGCATGGACTTCTCACCAGAGTGCCAATTCTGGTGTTTTGTTTTGTTTTGTTTTGTTTAATGTTTGTTTATTTTTGAGAGACAGAGGCAGAGCATGAGTGGAGGAGGAGCAGAGAGAGAGGGAGACACAGAATCTGAAGCAGGCTCCAGGCTCTGAGCTGTCAGCACCCAGCCCGATGTGGGGCTCGAACCCACAAACTTTGAGATTGTGACCTGAACCGAAGTCAGATGCCCAACCAACTGAGGCACCCAAGTGCCCTGCCAATTCTGTTTAAAAAAAAAAAAAAAAAAAAAAAAGTTTATTATTTTGAGATAGAATCCCAAGCAGGCTCCATGGTGTCAGTACAGAGACCTACTTGGGGCTTGATCCCATGAACTATGTGATCATGACCTTAGCTGAAATCAAGAGTCAGATGCTTAACCAACTGAGCTGCCCATGTGCCCCCAGAGTGCCAGTTCTTTTTTTTTTTTTTTTAATGTTTATTTATTTTTGAGAGAGAGCACAAGCAGGGGAGGGACAGACAGAGGAAGACAGAGAATCCAAAGCAGGCTCCAGGCTCCGAGCTGTCTGCATGGACCTGAGCCACCCAGGCACCCCCAGAGTGCCAATTTTTAATGCTAACTTGTCCTATCTGTCTTTCGTGGGTTGGCAAAGAGTCTTTGCTCATCAATAGTTATGTTCCCGAGGTGATATGTTACTTTTGCCATAGCAAAAATGTGGTTATTTTACGTGGAGTTGAACTCAATTCCCAATTTTATGACCCATGCAACTCATGTTATAGTGACTTAAACCTACTGAACTACCCAGGACTCTAATCAGTGAAAACCCATTTGAAGCAAGCATAAACAAAAGGACTACCTTTTGAGTTTAAGGGCTAGACATAACTTAAGATATGACTGCATCCAGGAGTTCAAAGATGTCATCAGATCGTGCTCCAGATTCGTTTTATTCTCAGGCAGACAGAATGGCAGAGATGGCCATTGGCAGCTTTTGGCTTGAGTTCCCCTGGCAGCTGTTGACGCCGAAGAAAATATTTTATTGTCTATGGGGCCATTCAAAGTTGCAAGGTAGATTATGATTGAATGGCTTGGATCACGAACCCATTGAACCAATCACTATGGCCAAAAGAATTGGGTATTCTGACATGGGGTGAGGTAGGGTGGAATTTAGCCTTATCCAAAATGGTAGCATGGGTTTCCCACAAGGTCTCTGTTACCAGAAGGGGAGAAGGGAATGTGTGCTGAGCAGAAAATAAAATCCACTATCTTAGGATCTAGGCCCACCCAATCCAGGGACATGGACTTAACTTACTAAGTACAGGATGAGGGCATTATGCCTACTATAGACCTGGAAGGAGGTAGAGCGAGAAAACAAGTAGTGTGAACATGGATCTGTCCTCTTCGGGATCTGTAGTTTCCCTCAAATTTATGGCATCTCAGAAGGGTGGAAGAACTTGGCTTTTTACCTCCAGGGATCTTATTTCAAAGGACCTCATGTACACGTGGACATAAATATTGAAACAAAAATCTTTCATGCCCCACAGAAAAGGACAGATTTAAGTGGATTTTAGCCTCTTAGTTTGTAAGTTCTTAATTACGTCTCCTTTTATATTTAGAGCCATGTATACGTAACAACTCAGCTTAAGTCCCATTCTATCGTATGTGACAGGCACAACTGAGGGAGAGGGAAATCTAAGGTTTACCTGGTGGGGGTGGAGACTGACTACATCTACTTCCAGATACTCTCAAGCAGTAGGAATGCTAAGAAGAGAGAGAGAGGATGTGGTATGTGATATTGTCCCCCTGCATTGAGATCAGAGAAAGCTCTCCCCGATTCCCCCCCTCCCCATCGTATAACTGGATTGTGAGGTTAGCAAACCACAGCAGTATCATTGTTTTCGCCTACTCACTAGAACACCCATTCTCGATGCTTGCTTGTGTGACCTATTCAGTGTGGGCTGGCAGGAAGGTTCTCCTCATTATAATCATTCAGAAAGCCAAGCCGATGAAGCAGCCATCATCTCAAACCCTGCTTTTGCCATGCTAGAAGGAGAGAAAGGATCTAAAGGGTCTTGCACTGACACATTTCATTTCCACTCACGTTTTATTTCCCTGGACAGGTCATGTACCCCAATCCAACCTCAAGTGAGGACCAGGAAAAACTATCTCCTTTGCAACACTTTCCTGGAAAGGAAGCCCACTCTCCTACTCTCCACTCGTTGTAGGATTAGTAGAAGGTGGCATGGCATCCTTGTGTGTTTTAAGCCTTCCTCATCACCCCTCATATGTAAACACCTTCTCTGAGCCTCTGACTATGTAGCATTTCTTACCTTTTGCTGCCATCTCTGACTCCCTGCTCACTTCCCCATGTTCATTGAGCCTTTGGTCTCCTATCTTTTACCATTGCTCCCAATATCTACACCCAGGATTGTTCAGCAAGGACTTTGGAGCAACTGTTCTAGGTGCCAGGTACTATATGCTAGGCCTAGTATGTGCTAGGTGTCAGGGATAAAATGAGGAGTCAGACACAGACTCTGCTTTTAGCTAAGAGACTTGGCCAAGTCAACAAGCGATCACAATGTGGTGTGATAAGAGTGTGTAAGAGACCCAGCCTTTCTTGGTCAGAGAAGTTGGCATCCAAAAAGCCAGGAAGATGTCACCATAGCTGAATCTCAAGGAAAGGGAATCACATGCTGAAGAAGTTACGTGGGAAGGCATGACATTGCAGGCAGAGGGAGCCATGTGGGAGGTAGAGAATGGCGTATTTCAGGAACTATGTGTGGTTTAGCACGTTGTGCCTAGAGCTTAGAGACGAAGAGTAGCACTGGTGGTAACTGAGGACGTAGTGATCATTAACAGGCAGATCTTGAAGGGTCTTGTAAGTTCATTTGGAGTTGATTCTGGAGTATGGATATGGAAGGGAGGGAAGAGGCTTTCACTTGCTATGTTTAGCAAGTGAGAGTTCATATGTGAGAGATTCCCATGACTGTGGTGTGGCGAATGCACTGGAGAGGGGTGAAATTGATGGCCAGGAGCAAGTTCAGAGGTTGTGCAGCGGTAATGTGGGAAAGAGACAGTGACTCTAGATTAACCTTTCTCCCTGTCCCACCCTTCTGAGTAGGGTTATTCATGTTCTTCCATTGCTCGTCTAGGTTTCAAAGCTATGATTAAGGGCTCTTAAAGGTACAGATACACACACACTCCTTTAGACATTATTTGTATTTTTATTATCCCACTCTTGGAACAAAACTGGTGTACGTTATCCAGTACAGAAACAGAAGCATTACGTTTTGCTCTTTTCTTCCGCCTGGGAGACAGGATATGTTAAATTTTTTGTTTTTAAGTTACAAGTATGACTGTTCTATAGTAGGCCTGTGACGAAGATTTATTGCACTCATTAATGAGGGAACTACCTGGCTAATAATGCTCGTTCAAAGATGCATACCAGAGACAGTGTATAAACGGTCAGTGAAGGAAAGCATGTTGGGATAAGCTTGCTAAATGAGATACAAAACTGGCCAGTGTCGTACAGGGCAATAAAACCACAAACTCTGAGGTCATCTTTTCTACCAAGTAGAAATCCTTTGCAACTTATCAAGGGTTTTGCTTTTGTTTTTAACAGGGCAGCAAATGGCTTCACAGAGTTAGGCCCTAATCAATAGTAAATAGTAAGTCAAACAAAGTTATACTACCCCAAGTAGTCAGATAGCCTTTTCTTTTTTTAATGTTTATTTATTTTTGAGAGAGAGAGAGAGCATGAGCAGGTGAGGGACAGAGAGAAAGGGGGACAGAGGATCTGAAGCGGGCTCTGCACTGACAGCAGTGAGCCCAATGTGCGGCTTGATCTCACCAACCTCAAGATCATGACCTGAGCCAAAGTCAGACATTCAACCAACTGAGCCATCCAGGCGCCCCCTGAAGAGCCAAATCACCTTTAAATGGGCTTTTCAGATAAAGTTGCATTTTGACGTTCACATGTAACCAGACTTTTGCCTTGTTTCCAAGTTTTGGATAAAATTTTCTTAACAGTCTGCCCTGTGTTCATAGATGTTCTCTACAGATTTTTTTTTTTTATTAAAAAAAAAAAAAAAAAAAACAGATTCATTGTGGTTTTGTTACTTGGCTTCATTTACATGGTACAGCTATAGGGCACTTTGTTATGATGCCACCAAGTCTCAGGCCATCTGGTTCTGAGGAACTACTAAGGCCAGAAAACACATTTCTCACTGGAGACTTTATAAGGAATTTGGGGTTCCATCCTCAATGGTTTCCATCATTCTAGAGATTTTTCTAATGTTTTTAAATGTTTGTTTATTTTTGAGAGAGAAAGAGAGACAGAGTGAGTAAGGGAGAGGCAGAGAGAGAGGGAGACAGAATCGGAAGCAGGGTCCAGGCTCTGAGCTGTCAGCACAGAGCCCAACGCAGGGCTCGAACCCGCAAACCGTGAGATCATGACCTGAGGCGAAGTCAGATGCTTAACCGACTGAGCCACCCAGGTGCCCCTGGAGATTTTTTTTAAGATTGCTTTTATTTGTTCTTCTGTTCCAGGGCTAGAAAACTAAACCCAATGGATTCATCTCCACCAAGTTCCACCTGTAATACCTGTAAATATGGATGAATTGCTCTCCTTTTGCGGTTCCCCAGGTCTGTTACAGCTCCTGTTCTACCGGAGAGTGACCTTCTTTTCGACTTGTAGGGCTGGGATCTTGAAAGCCATAGCATAGGTACCATAGACATTTCCTAGACAGCTTCTCTAGGTATTGATTCTATATATGAAATAAAACATTCTTCCTTAATGGTGGACTGCTCATGGCTGAGCAGTATAGATTCTTAAATATAACTCCAAAGCTGTATTTGCATAATTGATTTGTTCAGTTTTATCTTGGTAAAAAGGAGGACAAATGCTTTTTGTAGTTACTCTATACAAATAACTGCATTGTTATGGAAAGAAAATAGACTCCATAAAAGTATATGCTCCTTAATTCTGAGTGATAATGAGAACAAAATCCCATTTAAGCTTTAAATTTTCACACTTGAAGGGATATTTTATTTCCATTTGCAAAGGCACAGTCTACTAAATTGAGCGTTAGAAACAGATCAAGAAGAGAAAGGGCTTCCTCATATGTCTATCAGATAGAATATTTTTTAAATTACCAAAATGCTCTAAACAGATAATCACAAATATATTTCATCTAACAGGTCATTCATTCCTCCTCAACTAACTCTTTGTCCTCCACTGAATCGTCGGTTAACAGTCTGATCTCATGAAGTAATCTGCTTCCAGACAAAAAAAACAAAACAAAAACAAAAAACAAAAAAACAGAATCCCGGAAATCTGACAGTTCTCTAAGCAACGTCAGCTTTGGCTTGGAAGTGTGCATCCATGAGTCTGTTCTTTGAAGCAGCGATAGCTGATATCCGGTGAGGTTATTTCCACCGAATGTTTATATCTTTCTTCTTTTTTTAAAGACTCCGTTTCTGGCTTGTAGCTTATAGAAGAACCTTCAGACAAGGAAGAAAGGAAAACATAAACCACTTATTCGGAATCAGACTGGCTAGCCCTGCTTAATTTATTACAGTAACCAACAATATCTCAATAGAGGAGAATAAAATCCTTTCTTGGTGTATAATACATGAGTCTTTCAAGAAGGAGTTGATCAGTGTTTCCCCAGAGGTTAAGAACATATTAAGGGCCATGAGGACCATCTCCAGGGATTTCAACCATAAATAAAGTGTACAACCTCTGAAACATACTTATCTTAATAACATATTTGTATCAAGTTAGTCTCAAGAAGGCTTATATTCTCTTTTATTTGGTATCTCTTCCCATAAGCTGAGCAGCTGTCAACAATAATTCTCAGCTAATTAATAACTATGAAACATACCAAACAAACCTAAATATTTCTCGCATTTCTCCTTTTGTGGGTGCCATATCACAGGCTCCTAGGTAAGGGACTATTTGGGGCCTGTTTATTTTTTTTAAATCAAGAGTATGACAGAGTTAGCACAAAGCACAAAACATAATTCTGGTGAGAGACTGAATCTGTAGTACGTGGACAGATTATGCAGAAAGTTAAGAATGATTTTTCACCTCCTCTTGTTAAGAGCGGACTTTCACTGACACAAGGATATAACCAAACTCTGATGTTATATAAATATAATATTTAGAGTTAAAGATTTTGGGGGCACCTGGCTGGTTCGGTCAATGGAGCATGTGACTCTTGATCTCGGGGTCATAACTTTGAGTCCCACATTGGGGGTAGAGTTTACTTAAAAAAATAGAATCAAAGATTTTGCAAACATATAATGAATAAACCCATCAAAATCAAGCCAGTTTTTGTCAAAATTTTAACACATTTTATTGCTTCTTTTCAGTATTTGCAGCCATTATAAAGTACAACAAACAAAGTTCACTTTTCCTCAGACCTTCTAAAACTTACTGTATCCACTCTAATTTTGTCTCTTACTATCTTTTCACATCCTAGAACAACCAGACTCTAAGAAAAAAGTATTTGTGGGGCAGCTGGGTGGCTCAGTCATTTAAGCTTCTGACTTCGGCTAGGTCATGTTCTTGCGGTTCGTGGGTTCGAGTCAGGCTCTGTACTGACAGGTCAGAGCCCGGATCCTGCTTTGGATTCTGTCTCCCTCTCTGTCCCTCTCCCACTCACTCTCTCTCCCTCTCTCTCTCTCAAAAATAAATAAGCATTAAGCATTTTTTTAAAGGGAAAAATTACTTTTTCTCTTGAAAAACAGAAGCAACATCCCATTCTCTTTTATATATGTCGGGGGGGGGTCCCCAACATGACCCCCAGCCTCAGTGATTGGCTAGAAGGATTAACAGGGTTCAGCATATTGCCATACTCGTGGCTGTGATTTATTACAGTAAAAGGATACAAAGCAAAATTGGTAAAGGGAAAAGGTGCGTGGGACAAAGTCTGGAGAAAACAAGGTATAAGCTTCCAAGAGTTCTCTTGGCACTAGAGTCACCCAGGACATGCCCAATACCCCCTGCAGTGAGTCGTGATAACATGTGAAATATCGTTTACCAAGGGAGTTCACTAGAATCTCAGTACCCAAGGTGGTTTTTTAAAATATTTTTAAAGTTTATTTATATTTTGAGAGTGAGAGTGTGCGTGGGGGAGGAACAGAGGAAGAAAGAGAGTCCCAAGCAGGCTCTGTGCTGTCAGCATGAAGCCCAACGGGGGCTTGATCCCACAAACCAAGAGATCATGACCCGAGTCGAAATCAGGAGGCAGACGCTTAACCAACTGAGCGACCCAGGTGCCCCAGTACCCTTCGTTTTTATTGGCACCCTCTGTCTAGCACATACCAAAACTACAGACTCCTAGAAGGAAAACAGGTGTTCAGCATAAACCACGGTGTTTATACACATAGTTTAGGCATAGCGACCTATCAGCCACTCTTATCAGCTCCGGGAACGGTGGGAACCATCCCCAAGTCAGAAGCCCCAGACGCCAGCCAAGGGTCTACCTTGTCAGCAGGACTTTCTAAAAATAGTCTTGCACTTGCCATGTTAACTATTTTTCTGCACAGTTTTGTTGCCATTATTATTCCAATATAGTCTTTTAACCACTTACATTAATCACAACTTTGCTAACCAAATTACCTAGGAAATAGATGATTGAGAACTCTCTGTTATACACAAGCAATTTATCAGATAAGCAAAATTCACAAACATCCATATTTGGCCTCCTTAGCTACACATCCCTTTTATACCTTCTTAACATGGGAAAATATATTGTTATATATAGATGTATACATACATATATATCTTAGCTCTGTCCACTGAAAGGGGCTAGAAACAATGGCACCCAAGTTGCAGTGAGCTCAGAGCTTGATTTGATACCATTCTCCACGAAAAAAGAAAAAAAAAAAAAAAGAACCAGGGTTCCTCAGAGAAATGGCTGATTCCAAGTCTGAAGGAAGGTAGTTACAAGAAGAGTCTGGAACATCTTATTCCAGAAAATAAAGTAGGACTCAAAAAATGGTGAGAGTAGGTCAGAAAGGCAAAGGAGCCAGCTTGGCGTGGCCCTCACTAACCAAGTCTGGGACAAATTGAGTACCAAAACAAGACAGTAATGAATTATTGAACCGTCAGGAAAAAATAGTGCTTGCGTTCACATTGATAAGAAGTAAGTAAATAGGGGCGCCTGGGTGGCTCAATAGGTGAAGCATCTGACTCTTGATTTTGGTTCAGGTCATGATCTCACAGTTGGTGAGCCTGCATCAGGCTCTGGGGTGACTGTGTAGAGCCTGCTTGGAATTCTCTCTCTTTCCCTCTGTCTCTGCCCCTCCTCCACTTGCGCTCTCTCTCTCTCTCTCTCTCTCTCTCTCTCAGATAGGAAGGAAGGAAGGAAGGAAAGAAGGGAGGGAGGAAGGAAGAAAGAGGTAAATAAACAAGGAAGAGCAGAGGCCCTTGCTTGCAGTAGAATGCCCAATGCAAACTAGTAAATGTGAAACTGGAAAATCATCATTTTGCAGCCATGACAATCAAGATTGGTCAGACAAGAATCATCAATGGATGGTAAATCCAAAAGGGGAAAGTGTGATGAGGAACAGGATATTTGCATAGTATTAAAGTATCTTTTCCATAAATTGCTTGTTACAATTGGCAATTGCAAGGAAAAAAATTATATACTAATAATTTTATACTACTATATGGGAAGCACCCTGATTACATGATCAAAATTAATATATTGAACAAGTGGCAGATGGCAATTGTGTGCCTCAGATGTGATACCATGGGGACACAACATAATTTATGTAATATTAGAGAGTGCATAACTGGAATCCAATCATGAGGAAACATTCAACAAACCTCAAAATGAGGACTATTGGCAACAAAAGATTGGGGCACCTGGGTGGCTTAGCCAGTTAAGTGCCGACTTCAGCTCAGGTCATGATCTCATGGTTTGTGCGTTCAAGCCCCATGTTGGGCTCTGTGGTGACAGCTCAGAGCCTGGAGCCTGCTTCAGATTCTGTCTCCCTCCCACTCTGCCCCTCTCCCACTCATGCTCTGTCTGTATCTCAAAAATAAATAAAGGTTAAAAAAATTTTTTTAAAGATTGCATTCTTTAAAAATGTTACTGACATAAAAGACAAAGAAAGGTTGAATCCCTGTTCCAGATTAAGAACTAAAGACGTGATGACTATATACAATATATTATCCTTAACTGGATCCTACGCAGGAGAAAAAATACTACGAAGGACATATTGGTTCCGTTTTTCAAAAGTGCAGTACAAGCAGTAGAGTGGATAAAAGTATTACATCCATGTTAAATTTATTGAAGTTGATAACTATACCATGGTTATGTAAAATAATATCCTTATTATTGGGAAATGCACATTGAAGTATGTAGAGGTAAAAAAGCATAATGCATGCAATTTGCTCTCAAATGATTCAGAAAAAAAATATGTATATAGAGAGAGGGTACATGATAACCCAAAAAGAATAAGATGTTAAGAATAAGTGAATCTTGGGGCACCTGGGTGGCTCAGTTGGTTAGGTATCTGACTTTACCTCAGGTCGTGATCTCGCAGTTTGTGAGTTTGAGCCCCACATCGGGCTCTGTGCTGACAGCTCAGAGCCTGCAGCCTGCTTTGGATTCTGTGTCTCCCTCTCTCTCTGCCACTCCCCCACTCATGCTCTGTTTCTCTCTCTCTCTGAAAAATAAACATTAAAAAATAAATAAATAAAATCATCTTCAGTATTGCTTTCTCTAAGCTCTTAGGAACCATATTAAGTCAATAACTGAACATCGTGGTAATGCCCAGCACATACAAGATTTTTTTTGTTACATTATGCCTAAAGGCATCTGTAGTTTGCATTAGGCCAAGAACTAATTTATTTATTTTTTTTTTAACGTTTATTTATTTTTGAGACAGAGAGAGACAGAGCATGAACGGGGGAGGGGCAGAGAGAGAGGGAGACACAGAATCGGAAGCAGGCTCCAGGCTCTGAGCCATCAGCCCAGAGCCCGACGCGGGGCTCGAACTCACGGACCGCGAGATTGTGACCTGAGCTGAAGTCGGACGCTTAACAGACTGAGCCACCCAGGCGCCCTGGCCAAGAACTAATTTAACTTAAAATGATCTCATTCTAACCCTCTACAAAAATGTGGAATGGTTAGACACAATTTTTTATTATGTTCAAGAGTCTTGTTCATTAAGTTTGACAACAACAAAGCTGAGTAAGAAAAAAAATCTTCAAATAAAAATATAAAAACATGGTTGGTTGACTGGGTGGCTCAGTCAGTTAAGTGTCTGACTCTTGACTTTGGCTCAGGTCATGGTCTCACAGTTTGTAGGTTCAAGCCCCATGTTGGGCTCCATGCTGGCAGCATGGAGTCTTCTTGGGATTCTCTCTCTCCCTCTCTCTCTGCCCTTCCCCTGCTCTGTCTCTCTCTCAAAATAAACTTTAAAAAATATATATAAATATAATTTTTAAACATTTATTTATTTAGAGAGAGTGGGGGAGAGAGGCAGAGGGAGAGAGAGAGAGAATCTCAAGCAGGTTCTTTGTTGAGCCCAATGTGGGGCTTGACGTGGGGCTCAATCTCACAATCCTGAGATCATGACCTGAGCTGGAGTCAAAAGTCTGACACTTAACCATCTGAGCCACCCAGGCGCTCCTAAAAACACAATTTTTAGGGGTGCCTGGGTGGCTCAGTTGGTTAAGCATCTGACTTTGGCTCAGGTCATGATCTCACAGTCTGTGGGTTCAAGCCCCACATCGGGCTCTGTGCTGACAGCTCGGATCCTGGAGCCTGCTTCAGATTCTGTGCCTCCCTCTCTCTGCCCCTCCCCTGCTCATACTCTGTCTCTCTCTGTCTTAAAAATAAATAAATAATAAAAAACATTAAAAACACACACACAATTTTTAATCCCAATTCCAGTCAAAGTACAGAACAATATTTTTAGAATAAATTTCTCCCACTCTGTTTTTGAAATCCTGGTGCTATACAAAAGACTTGGAAACAAGACTTTGGATATACATAAAAGAAGGTGAACACATATACATGTAAATCACTAACAAAAGTAAGGAAATGCCCTAGAAAAGAACAGTGACTGACGATTGCCATGTCACTTTTTCCAATGAGTCATGTTAGAATGCAAGCAAAGAATGATTTCTATGATTTTTTTTTAATGCTGTTAACAATCACCTGGAAAGAACTTAAGGTTGTAAAGTCTTGTATGTGTAGTACTTTTTAAAATGTACCTTTGAAAAATATTGATATCATAGAACCACCTATTTTAAGTGGCCAAAAATTCCATTTTGGTGGAACGTGTAGATGATGACCAGGTTGCTTTTCTATAGCTCTAATTATGTGAAATATTTTTAGTTACGAATACGCTGGGGTTGTGATGACACCACCACCCAAAAAATGTGATGAAATATTTGTGAAAATGGAATCTGATAATTCACTATCGTTTGAATGCCCAATCTTGAGCTACTGCAGACATTTGTACTTCCTGGAACTGGGATGGAGAAAGCTTTGACTTTCAAGTGGAATGGATTTGTATGGCACAAGAAACGTATGTATTTTCTACAGAATCCAGGAAAAAAAATGCATCCCCATGCCCTGGTGGGTTCCACTATGAAAAACTAATGCCCCTCCTGGGAACCCAGCTCATCGTCTCTGAAACGAGCATCCGAGGTTTTCTCAGCTATGCATATTCTGAGCAGCTCTGCCACTGCCAAGGTGCAAGAGAGGACAGTCCTTCTGATCCTTCTGTGCCTGGCAAACCTCTTCATGCACTTAGTGTCTGCACATCTTCAAACAAAGACCATCTGTCGCCATTGCGACCAGAAGGCACTTGCTTGACTATCTACTACATACTGGGAATTTTTTTTTTCTAGATCATCTATTTTAACCCATGATGTTTCTCATTCTTTCACTTTTAGCTTCTCTTCCAGTTTCTCTGCTTTAAATTATTGAGTGTCGTCATCAAATAGTTTTTGGTTCATCTTCAGGAAGAATGCTATCACATTTTAGATCTAACAATATGTTTTCTTGTTCCAATGTACCTTTAAATTGCAGTACAAGGGGAGAAACATGATGGGAAGAATTTTTGCTGCATTGTCACTGATTAAACTCAGATTCTGGATTTACAGTTATTTTCTTTCAGCACTTGAGAAACGTTGTTTCACCTACTTCTGGCCTCCATGTTTCCTGATAAGAAGTCCACTATCATTTGAATTATTTTTCGGTTGCTGATATGGTATCCTTTTTCTCTTGCTGCTCCCAGGATTTTTCTTCATCTTTTTTAGTTCTCAGAAGTTTGATTATTAGCTGTCTTATTAGACTGCATATCTTTGTGTTTATCGTGCTGGCATTTTCTTAGATTCTTGAATCTGAAGATGTATGTCTTTAGTCAAATTTGGAGACACTTTTGAGTACCATGATACTCTGGATTTTTATGTGAATCTTGTGATTTAGCAGGCTTCTCCTGACATCACTCTGGTGGGAGAAGGAAGTTCACCACTGAGCTGTGAGCATTAGGTGGGAATGGAAGTCCAAGATACTCAGCTTCTTTTGACAGCTCTGGGGAGGGGAATTCTGACTGCTGGGCAGAGGTAGAATTTCAGGCTCCCTATTAGACCACCACCATTAACAACACCTCGTTGAGGATGGAAGGGGCATCCTGTTACCTACCACATAGCTGTCGCTGACGCTGTGTGTGGGGAGGCTCAATACTACCAGCGGGTGCAAATGGAAGTCCCAGCTCCCCATACTGTCTTCTCTGACATTATCCTTGCAGGGACAGAAGAGTCCCTCATTGCAATCTTTGCTGTTGGGGATGAGATGGGTCCACAGTTTTTTCTGTGGTGTTTGGCTGGAGTAGAGGTTATTTTCTTAAAGGTTTTCTGTCATTCTAGGCTGCCCTTTTCTTGGTCCTTTGGCTGGAGAGAGACAGGCTCTTCTTGGAGCCCTTTTTTAATCTGCACCCACTGGCATATTGTGTTGCCAGTTTCTCCAAGCACCCAGGCCAGGGTATATGAGGCAAAACAAAAATGTAGAAAAGTTACCACTGTGTCTTTCTTCACGTTGCACGATCCGTAGCTGGCCTGCCTTTGGTCCAACTTTCAGAGTCTTCTTATATTTGTTTTATCTATACAATATCAAGGGTTTTTAGCTATAATTAATGGGGGATACAGGGAGAAGCATGCCTATTCCATCTCATCCCATTATCTCTTCACCTTCATATATATGACACTATTTTAATGGGTATAAATTTCTGGGCTGACAGGGTTTCTTTTCTTTTTCCTTTTTTTTTAAATGTTTTTATTTATTTTTGAGAGAGAGAGAGAGAGAGAACGAGTTGGGGAGAGGCAGAGAGAGGGAGAGACACAGAATCTGAAGGAGGCTCCAGGCTCTAGGCTATCAGCACCAAGCCTGACCCAGGGCTCAAACTCATGAACCACAAAGTCAGAAGCTTAACGGACTGAGCCACCCAGGTACCCCTCTTCTTTCTTTCAGTACTTTAAAAGTGCTCCATTGTCCTCTGGCTTGCTTGCTTTTTTTCTTTCTTCCTTTTCTTTTTTTCCTGGTGAAAAGTAATTATCTTAGAACCCAGTAAAATACAGACCTTTTCTCCTCTGTTTTTAAGATTTTCCTTTATTAGTGGTTTGTAACAGTTTGATTAGGATGTGCCTTGGTGTGATTTTTTCACATCTTTGAATTTCACTGAGCTTCTTGGATGTGTGGGGTTATAATTTTCATCAAACTTTGAAAGTATCTAGTCATTATTCTAACTAAAATTTAAATTAAAAAAGGGGGGGGGGGAACAAACATATTCAGTCATCCCTCACTTTCTCCTTTCCTTCTAGGATTCTAATTACACTATAACTCTCCGGTGCTCCATTCATTCTCTATTTTCTCTCTGTGTTTCATTCTGGGCAGTTTCTATTTTTATGCCTTTGAACGCGTGATTCTTCTCTTTTGCAGTGTCGAATCTGCTCTTCATCCATTTTTTTTTTTTTTTCATTTCAGCTATCATATTTATTATCTCTAGTAGTTTGATCTCCCGCTTATATTTTTTTCCTTTCACAGTTCAGGAGTCCCTGGGTTATGTCATATTTCCTCCAAAGGTATCCATTGGCTCTTTGCGATCCCAAGAGCCCCCCCTTTACAGGGTTGCTTCACGGAGATTTATATTTCCCTGCGGATCCCCGTAGGCAGGGGCTCACCCTGGTGGGCCTCACACACAAAGCAGCAGAGAATCCAAGTCACAGAGCGTAGGGGCGGGTTAGGAAGGAAACGGTGTCATTGAGGGAAAATGCTCTACAGCCCCAATGGAGTCTGTTTCACTATAGAAAATATGGCCTCCGAGTATTAACACCACGGAATTGAGGCAAAGGAAAACACACCTTATAATATATATATTATAATCTAAGATATAATAACCTCAATATAAAAACTTAGAAAAATAAATGTCTATTTAGATTAATATCAATCTCAATATTAGTTAAACTTTTGTTTTTATTATTTTACTATTACGATTTGGATGCGCTGAGGAAGGAAGCTCTAGTTCAAAGAACCAGAGATTATAAGGAAGGCATCATCGATTCTTCAGTCAACAACTTGAAAGACAAGCACAAGGGTGCACACGCGCTCACCAACTCCACCGGCATCCGAGGTTTTCGCTAATTTGCAAAAGGCCCGTATCTTCTATCAATGACTAGGCCTTCAGCCACACTGAAATGGTCAGTGGCAAGAGCTGGCGTCATTCTTTTTTGCGTCGCTCGTACCTGATGGTAGCGCTTGACAGGTAGTCGCGGCCTCTCAATACAAGTTTGTTCGATTTGACTGGATTTTTTTAGGTCACCCAAATTGTCGACAAACACAGCCCATTCCCGCTTAAACGCAGACAAGAGAGAAAAGGGGGAGGGGTAAAAAGGAAAAAAAAAAAGAAAAAGCTCTGGCGCTGAGGATTCTGGGCGCTGGAGTTCTGGCGCCCCGGCCGCGCAGGCGCATTGTCTTGCCTGGCGGCCGGCCCCGCCAAGCCGGCGCCATTGCTGGAAGCGTTCCCGCCCTGCTCTGCGAGTGCCCTCAGTTGTCCTCAGTTCGGCACCCAGGTACTCGTTGCCCCGGGCGCCGGGCCCCGGTTCCCCGCCGCCCCTCCCTCGGCGCTGGGCTCCTGGCGGCATCCGGGGCGGGGCCGTTCCCTCCAGAGCCCCTGTCCCTGAGCCGACACGCCCACCCGAGAGGCGACTGGGGCTGGGCCTCCTGCCTGGCTGTCGGCGCGGTCTCCCCCACGCTTGGCTCCCGGGCTGGCGGTGCCCTCGGCGGCGGGCGCGGCGCTGGGGTGGGGGAGCACGGGGCGCGGCCTTAGGCTTAGTAGGGTTCGACTAGGGCTTGCTGGCCTCTGACCTGACTTTCCGCCTCTTCCCAGTCCCGCGCCTTTGATGGAGGAAGTGGGGGGACCCCGGATGGGCACTTAGGGAAAAAGGGCGAGGCTGGAGGAAGGACAGTCTCCGTCCTGGCTTTTGAACCCGCAGGGATGGACCGATTTCACACCTGATGGCCTGACAGGTGGATGAACTCCTGTCCTTTCGGTAACCGAGGCAGCTTCTCCCCCTCCCCCCGCCCCGTCTCATTTTATGGCATTTCACGGAATCACTTTCAAATCACCTGTCTCTCCCAGACCTGATAATGGCATTATTGCTTTGGCTGGGAGATGCTGGATTGGTCCGTGGCGCTGAAGTTCTCAACAAGAACATGGACCCCTTCGTTATTTTAAAATAACAAAGCTAGCTGAGGACCCACAGCAAGTGACATTTTTCAAGTCTTTGATACTTCCGCAGTGCTTGGGAAGACAGACAGGGACACTATCCAGAAAAAAATATCTAGGCAATTACGACTATGGAGAAATGTTGGCCTGGATTAGATATCTTCTGCATAAGGGCAGAGGTGAAAGGAGAAACAGTGCGGTTAGCCTCATTCGCTAATAACGTGTGCTCAAATGATTTTGCCAATGGACACATTTCTACAGTAGCTAAACCAAGGTTAGAACCGGGGGGAGGTGGACCCTCTGGAACTTTATTACTACACCAAACTCCTATGTATACATACATACCTCTTATTGTCTACTTGGAAAGTGTAGAAAAGTAGGAGTGTAAATATCACAGGCCCAGGTCTCCGAGGTCACAGTGGACTTCCGTTTGTTGACTTGCTGTCTTTTTCTCTATGCGTTCTTTTTTACACAATAGAGATCAAGCTGATCTCGATTAAATAGCATTGGCTATTCTGATTATAAAATTTAAACAGATGCTTATTGCCCAGGTGGGTATTAAACGTATTTGGCTAGCATTATCTATATGGCATATTGCCAACGAGGAGTTCATTAATCTTTAAAAATTTATGGGATGCCTGGGTGGCTCAGTCGGTTTTGCATCCTACTTCAGGCTCGGGTCATGATCTCACTATTCGTAAATTTGAGCCCCGCAGAGGCCTGCTTCGGGCTCTGTGCTGACAACTCAAAGCCTGGAACCTGCTTGGAATTCTGTGTCTCCCTCTCTCTCGCTCTGCCCCTCCCCACTCATGCTCTGTCTCTAAATAAAAAACAAACAAACGTTGAAAAAATTTTTAAAAAGAAGAGTATTTAATTTGGGGTGAGGAATTAGTTTGCTTTAGAACAATATTTATCAAGGTAAATGTTTGAGGTGCTTGTTGACAATGTAGATTTCTGTGTCTCATACCTAGAGATGGTGATCAGATCTTGGATGGAGCTGAGGAATTTCCTTTTTCTTTTTTTTTTTAAGATTTTTTTTCAGTGATCTCTACACCCAAGGTGGGGCTTGAACTCTCGACCCTGTGATCAAGAGTCACACACTCTACCGACTGAACCAGCCAGGCATCCCAGAATTTCCTTGTTTTTCTTTTCTTACTTTGAGAGAGAGCATGAGCAGGGAGGGGCAGAGAGGGAGAGCAAGAATCCCAGGCACTGGGAGCACAGAGCCTTATTCGGGGCTCAGTCCTGCGAATCTTGAGATCATGACCTGAACTGAAATCAAGAGTCAGATGCTCAACCAACTGAGCCACCCAGGTGCCCCCAGAATTTCCTTTTTAATGAGCTTTTTGCATCCTCAGATTTAAGATGTGGGAGTTTTCTAATTATATGTAGGAGTTTCCTGGGGAAAAAATCATTTTCATTAGATTTGCAAAGGAACCCATGACCTAAAATAAGGTAGAGAAACACTGAAGTATGGGAAAAGCACTTTTATTAACTCTGAGACTTAACTATAAAAATCAAGAGTCAGGGGCACCTGGGTGGCTCAGTCGGTCAGGTGATCGACGTCGGCTCAGGTCATGATCTCACAGTTTGTGAGTTTGAACCCCACGTCGGGCTCTGTGCTGACAGCTCATAGCCTAGAGCCTGCTTCGGATTCTATGTCTCCTCCTCTCTCTACCCATCCCCTGCTCATGCTCTGTGTCTCTCTGTCTCTTAATAATAAATGTTAAAAAAAATTTTTTTTGTTACATCAAGAGTAAGATGTTCAACTGACTGAGCCACCCAGGCACCCCAAGAAAGACTATTTCTTTCTCATAAAAGTCTGAGTTTTCAGGTGACTGGCAGTGATAAGGGTGGGTAGGGGTAGGCAGCTCTATGGCATTAGGTCATCTAGAAACCCGGGTTCCATTCCTCTTTTTGCTTCAGCACCTCCTAGGGGCTGTTGTCTTTCCTATGGTAGAAGCTGGCTCACTTTCATACTGTTGCATTGCAAACCTTTTGCAGGGGGTGGGGGGGTAGGGAACAAAGAACTGGAGGACAGACAGCTCCCTGGTAAAGATGTGATGTCACCTGGGGGCACTTGGGTGGCTCATTTGGTTAAGCGTCAGACTCTTGATTTCGGGTCAAGTCATGATCTCACAGTTCGGGTGTTCGAGCCCTTCATTGTGTTCCGCGTTGGGGTCCATGTTGGGCTCCTTGCTGGGCTCCATGCTGGTAGTGCAGAGCCTGCTTGGGATTCTCGCTCTCCTTCTCCCTCTGCCCCTCCCCTGCTGACACACGTATGCTCTCTCTCTCTCTCTCAAGATAAATAAGTAAACTTTAAAAAAATAAACTAAAACTCCTTTAAAAAAAAAATGTGATATCAACCCTTTTATTCAAATCCCGTTTGTTATAATTTAGTGACCTGGGCACACCTGCCTGCAAGGTGGCTGGGAAATGTCTGTAGTTGGGTGGCCTTGTGGCCAGCTGAGATTTCAAACCTTTGTCAAGGAGAAGGGGAGACTGGATGTTGAAAGGCAATTAGCAGTCGCTACTGCATTGGCCTACCTAAGTTTTCTGCTGCTTGAGTCAGTCTTAGAATATTTTTTAACAAAAATTGTTCTTTGGAAAATTTTATTTTTATTGACCTACAATTTTAAGATGATTTATATGTTATAGCCCCTTTCTTGTTTCTATTTTTGGTTTATTGGTATTTTTTCTTCTTTAGCCAGTGGCTTATATGTTCATTATTTAGAGAATCACCTCCTTCCGTTCTCAGCTGTTTTGTTTTCTAATTTGTTAGTTTCCTTATTATTTCTTCCTTATGGTTTGCTTGTAAATTATTTTTCTTATTTTGTTGGATGTTTAATATTTTTATTCTTTAAAAACATGTTAGTTGTGGGGCGCCTGGGTCGCTCAGTCAGTTAAGCATCCAACTTCAGCTCAGGTCATGATCTCAAGGTTAGTGAGTTCGAGCCCCACGTTGGGCTCTGTGCTGACAGTGTGGAGCCTGGAGCCTCCTTCAGATTCTGTCTCCATCTCTCTGCCCCTCCCCTGCTCGTGCTGTCTCTGTCTCTCTCTCTCTCTCTCTCTCTCTCTCTCTCTCCCTCCCTGTCAAAATATAAGTAAACATTAAAAACATTTTTTAATGTTCGTTGAATGTCTTTAGGGATATAAATTTTATCTTTTTAAAGTTTTGGCAGGAATCAATGAGTTTTTAATCTGTTATTCTCTTACTTTCTAATTCACTGGCAATTAAAGTTCTCTCTTAGACTTAATAGGTATTCCAGGAGGATTTATTTTATTTTCATTCCCTGGTGATTGAGTTTTTCCCTTCCTCCCTTCAGACTTATGTTTGTAATTCTACTACATCATGGTTAGAGAATGTCATGTATTCAGTTTCTTGTTTTTGATTGAGATTTTCTTTATTGTCAGTAGTCTTTGCAGTATATGATTAATATTAGCAAATGCTCCTTGAATACTTGAAAATAACTTTTGAATATGTTCAGGTATACTCCATGTTTATTTTAATTTCACCTCTAGAATTTATAACAGCCATGCTTTATACAGTTCTTGTTTTTCAGAAGATACTGGTTAATTATTACAAGTATCACTTCGGATGAGCTGATTGGCACAAACTTTAAGATTAGGTTAATAACGTTCTGCTGTTTATTAAGCCAAAGCTCCTCAATCTTATGTGAAGTAAGGTGTTCATTCAGGACAGGAGGACATTGAGCATGCTTATTAATCATAACAGAGTCCCTAACTGAGGGTCCATGCAACTGCTGGTAACACATTTTGCACAAAGTAGGGTTTCAGAACTTGGTATGTCACTGCCCTTTTTTATACGTGAAACTGCTATTACCATGTTGGATGAATTTATATTAACAATCTGTACCATTGGGTGTAAGGAAATCTCATTTATCAGGCACACCTGGTTCTTGAGCCAGACTCAGCATCAGCAAGGTCACATCCTCATTTAAGAAGGGGGCCGGGAAGGGAAACGGTGCCTAGGTGTCTCTGCTGGCTTAGTGGATGGTCATATATCTAGCCATCAGGTTGCATATATTTGTTTTTTTGATTGGCTACAGGTCAGCTAAGTCATATTTGTAGATAAGTATTCTCTTACTTTTTATTATTTGTACCTTTCTGTCTCATCATAAACCTGTGGCCTTTCTCTGTTAACCATATTCATTGTTTCTTTTTCTTTTTATTATATTCTATATGTGTGCTATTCTTCTTTCCACCAACTTTGATGAATGCTATTATATGTTGTCATACCAAACAGTGTGTTTAAATTGCACTGCCAGTCCCAAATTTAGGTGTCTTCATTTTCTTTTTGTTGTTGTTGTGAATTGTGGCTTGAATATTTTGGAATGTATCCTGACATAATGATCTGTTTTAGTGTGTGTATGTATTTGTAGTGAGAGCTTTCTTTCGTTCTTTTTTTAATCCACAAATATACTTATTACTTCATTTTTTAATTGAGATATAATTGACATATTATATTAGTTTCAGGCATACAACATGCCATACAGCGTGGTTCAGTATGTGTATATATTGCAAAGTGATCACCACAAATCTAGTTAACGTCCATCACCACACCTAGTTACAAATTCTTTTCTTGTGATGAAAACTTTTAAGATTTATTCCCTTATCAACTAAAGGTATACAATACAGTATTATTATGAACTTTAGTCACCATTATATATATTACATTTCCAGGACTTGCTTATTTTATAAGTGGAAGTTTATAGCTTTTGACCACCTTCTTGCCACTGTTGATCCCTGCCTCTGGCAATCACCAATCTGTTTTCTGAACCTATGAGTTCAAGTTTAGGTTTTGTTTTGTTTTGTTATATTCCAGATAAGAGTGAGGTCATACTTGTTTACATCTGTCTGACTTGTTTCACCTAGCATAATGCTCTCTTGGTGCATCCATGTTTTCACAAATGGCAAGATTTCCTTTTTTTTTTATGGATGAATAATAGTCGTGTATCTGTGTCTCACATTATCCATTCATCTGTCAACAAACACTTCCATTCCTTGGCTTTTGTAATTAATGCTACAGTGAACCCATGGGTGTGGATATCTTTTTGAATTAGTGTTTTTGCTTCCTGTATGTAAATGCCCAGAAGTGAAATTGCTGGGAAATGTAGTACTATTGTGAGTGTGTGTGTGTGTGTGTGTGTGTGTTGGGTAAATGCAGTACTATTTTTGAGAAACATTTAAGGCAATTTTAGGTATTATTCTAGTTTTGTGAAAAATGTTGGTATTTTTATAGGGATTGCATTAAATCTGTAAATTGCTTTGGGTAGTATGAACATTTTAACAATATTGGTTCTTCCAATGCACGAGCACAGAATATTTTTCCATTTAGTGTCTTATGATTAAATCTTATGTATAGATCTTTCACCTCCTTGGTTAAATTTATTCCTAGGTATTTTTTTCTTTTTTGATACAACTGTAAATGGGATTATTTACTTAATTTCTCTTTCTTACAGTTCATTGTTAGTGTGTAGAAACACAGCTGATTTTTATAAGTTGATTTTGTGTCCTGAAAATTTACTGAATTTGTTTATTCAACAGTTTTTTGGGAGAGTCTTTAGGACTTTCTATATATAGTATTATGTCATCTGCAAATAGTGACAGTTCTTTTCCAATTTGGATGCTTTTTATATCTTTTTCTTGCCTAATTTCCCTAGCCAAGACTTCCAATATCATGCTGAGTATAAACGATGACAATGGACATCCTTGTCTTGCTCTGTTCCTGATCTTAGAAAAAGTTTTATCATTTCACCATTGTGTTAGCTGTGAGCTTGTCATATATTGCCTTTATTATGTTGCATTATGTCCTCTCTATACCCCCTTTGTTGACAGTTTTTATCATAATGGATGTTGAATTTTGCCAAATGCTTTTTCTGCGTCTGTTGAGATGATCATACGATTTTTATTCTTCACTTTATTAATGTGGTGTATCACATTGATTGCCTTGCAGATATTTTTTTTTTTCAACGTTTATTTATTTTTTTTGGGACAGAGAGAGACAGAGCATGAACGGGGGAGGGGCAGAGAGAGAGGGAGACACAGAATCGGAAACAGGCTCCAGGTTCTGAGCCATCAGCCCAGAGCCTGACGCAGGGCTCGAACTCACGGACCGCGAGATCGTGACCTGGCTGAAGTCGGACGCTTCACCGACTGCGCCACCCAGGCGCCCCGCCTTGCAGATATTGAACCATCCTTGCATCACTGGAATAAATCCCAGTTGGTCATTGTGTATGATCCTTTTGCTATATTGTTGAATTGAGTTTGCTACTATTTTGTTGAGGAATTTTGCATCTGTGTTCAACAGGGTTATTGACCTCTAATTTTCTTTTCTTGTGTCCTTGCCTGGATTTGGAATCCAGGTAATGCTAGCCTTGTAAAATCAGTTTGGAAGTATTCTTTCCTCTCTGTTTTTTCAAAGAGTTTGAGAACAGTTGGTATTAATTCTTCTTAAATGTTTGATAGAATTCAGCAATGAACCTACCTAGTCCTGGACTTTGTTTTTGGGGGGAGATTTTTTATTATTGATTCCATCTCCTTACTAGTAATCGGCCTGTCAGATTTTCTCTCTCTTCATGATTCTGTCTTAGTAGATCACATGTTTTAGGAAATTACTTGTTTCTTCTAGCTTGTCTAATGTGTTGGCATGATCTTTTTTAGATCCATATTGCCTTCAGCTTTCATGTGTGGCATATGAATCAACTAGGGATCTTATGAAAAAGCTCATTCTGATTCAGTAGGTTCTGTAGTTGAACCTCAGATTTTGTATCTTTCACAACCTCCCCAGTAATGTTCATGCTGCTGTTCTTCAGACTACGCTTGTGAATACAAAGCTCTTGGATGCGTATTCTTTTTTAAAAAATTTTTAAGTGTATCTATTCATTTCAAGAGAGACAAAGAGAGCAAATGGCTGAGGGGCAGAGAGAGAGGAAGAGAGAGAGTCCCAAGCAGGCTCTGTGCCATCAGTGCAGAGCTTGATACAGGGCTCAAACTCACAAGCCACAAGATCATGACCTGAGCTGAAATCAAGTGTTGGACACTTAGGCTGATTGAGCCACCCAGGTGCCCCAAAGTGGTTCATTTTTAGATGAGTCAATGATTGTGGCAAAGGAAGATTGAATTATTTTTTTTTCACATCACACAGCAAATTGATTTAGTGGAAAAGGTGTGAGCATTGGAATTAGACTGATTTGAGGTCATATATGGCCTCAGGTAAATTGTGTAGTTTTTCTAAGCCTCATTTTCTTCACAGTGGAGTGGGAATATAATTACCATTGGGTTGATGTGAAGTTCGAACAAAAAGATATTTTTAGGGGAACCTGGCTGGCTCAGTACAGCATGCAACTCTTGATCTTGGGGTCATTGAGTTCAAGCCCAATGTTGGGGGTAGAGTTTACTCAATAAAAAGTAAATAAATATTTTTTTTTTCAACGTTTATTTATTTTTGGGACAGAGAGAGACAGAGCATGAACGGGGGAGGGGCAGAGAGAGAGGGAGACACCGAACCGGAAACAGGCTCCAGGCTCTGAGCCATCAGCCCAGAGCCCGACGTGGGGCTCGAACTCACGGACCGCGAGATCGTAACCTGGCTGAAGTCGGACGCTTAACCGACTGCGCCACCCAGGCGCCCCAATAAATATTTTTTTAAAAGAAAAGATATTTTATTATTTTATTTTTTTTATTGTCAAGTTAGCTAACATACAGTTTATACAGCACGCTCTTGGCTTTGGGAGTAGATTTCCATGATTCATCATTTACCTACAACACCCAGTGCTCATCCCAAAAAATGCCCTCCTCAGTCACCCATTTTCCCCACCTCCTGGGTCCCCAACCCCCATCAACCCTCAGTTTGTTCTCTGTATTTAAGAGTCTCTTATGGTTTACGTCCCTTTCTGTTTGTAGCTATTTTTTCCCTCCCTTCTCCCATGATCTTCTGTTAAGTTTCTCAACCTCCTCCTATGAGTGAAAACATATGATATCTGTCTTTCTCTGACTTATTTCATTTAGAATAATACCCTCCAGGGGCGCCTGGGTGGCGCAGTCGGTTAAGCGTCCGACTTCAGCCAGGTCACGATCTCGCGGTCCGTGAGTTCGAGCCCCGCGTCGGGCTCTGGGCTGATGGCTCAGAGCCTGGAGCCTGTTTCCGATTCTGTGTCTCCCTCTCTCTCTGCCCCTCCCCTGTTCATGCTCTGTCTCTCTCTGTCCCAAAAATAAATAAACGTTGAAAAAAAAATTAAAAAAAAAAAAAATAGAATAATACCCTCCAGTTTCATCCACATTGTTTCAAATGGCAAAATTTCATTCTTTTTCGTTGCCAAGTAGTATTCCATTGTATGTATGTGTGTGTATATATATATACACCACATCTTCATCCATTCATCAGTTGATGGACATGTGGTCTCTTTCCATAATTTGGTTATTGTTGATAGTGCTGCTATAAACACTGGGATACATGTGGCCCTATGAATCATCACTCCTGTATCCTTTGGGTAAATTCCTAGTAGTGCATTGCTGGGTTGTAGGGTAATTCTATTTTTAATTTTTTGAGGAACCTGCATGCTGTTTCCCAGAATGGCTGCACTAGTTTGCATTCCCACCAATAATGCAAGAGGGTTCCCCTATCTCCACATCCTCATCAATGTCTGTTGTTTCCTAAGGTTTTAATTTTAGCCACTCTCATTAGTGTGAGGTGGTATCTCAATGTGATTTTGATTTGCATTTCCCTGATGACAAGTGATGTTGAGCATTTTTTCACGTGTCAGTTGGCCATTTGGATGTCTTCTTTTTAGAAGTGTCTATTCATGTCTTTTGCCCATTTCTTCACTGGATTATTTGTTTTTCGGGTGTTGAGTTTGGTAAGTCTTCATAGATTTTGGATACTAACCCTTTATCTGATATGTCATTTACAGATATCTTCTCCCATTCCGTTGGTTGCCTTTAATTTTGTTGATTGTTTCCTTTGCTCTGCAGAAGCTTTTTATCTTGATGAGGTCCCAGTAGTTCAATTTTGCTTTTATTTCCCTTACCTTTGGAGATGTGTCAAGTAAGAAGTTGCTGCGGCTGAGGGCAAAGAGATTGTTGCCTGTTTTCTCTTCTAGGATTTTGATGGTTTCTTGTCTCACATTTAGGTCTTTCATCCATTTTGAATTGCAAGAAAGTGGTCCAGTTTCATTCTTCTGCATGTTGCTGTCCAGTTCTCCCAGCACCATTTGCTAAAGAGACACTTTTTTTCTATTGGATACTCTTTCATGCTTTGTTGAAGATTAGTTGGCCATACATTTGTGGGTCCAATTCTGGGTTCTCTGTTCTATTCCATTGGTCTGTTCTTTTCCATGTGTCTGTTTTTGTGCCAAATACCATACTGTCTTGATGATTTCACCTTTGTAGTACAGGCTAAGGTCCAGCCAGGATTGTGATGCCTCCAGCTTTAGTTTTCTTTTTCAACATTACGTTGGCTATTTGGGGTCTTCTGTGGTTTCATACATATTTTAGGATTGTTTGTTCTAGCTCTGAGAAGAATGCTGGTGCTATTTTGATTGGGATTGCATTGAATGTGTAGATTGCTTTGGGTAGTGTCAACATTTTAACAATATTTGTTCTTCTAATCCATGACCATGGAATGTTTTCCCATTTCTTTGTGTCTTCAGTTTCTTGCATAAGCTTTCTATAGTTTTCAGTGTACAGATCTTTTACCTCTTTGGTTAGGTTTATTCCTAAGTATTTTATGGTTCTTGGTGCAATTGTAAATGAGATCAGTTCCTTGATATCTCTTTCTGTTGCTTCATTATTGGCAAATAGAAATGCAACTTGATTTCTGTACATCGATTTTATATCTTGTGACTTTGCTGAATTCACGTATTAGTTCTAGCAGTTTTGGGGTGGAGTCTTTCGGGTTTTGCATGAAGAATATCATGTCATCTGCAAAAAGTGAAAGTTTAACTCCTTTGCCAATCTGGATGCCTTTTATTTCATTTTGTTGTCTGATTGCTGAGGCTAGGACTTCCAACGCTATGTTAAACAAAAGTGGCGAAAGCGGACATTCCTCTCGTGTTCGTGATCTCAGGGGGAAAGCTCTTAGTTTTTCCCCATTAAGGATATTAGCTGTGGGTCTTTCACATATGGCTTTTACGATGTTAAGGTATGTTCCTTCTTTCCTGACTTTCTTGAGGGTTTTTATTAAGAAAGGATGCTGTATTTTGTCAAATGCTTTTCCTGCATCTATTGACAGGATCATATGGTTTTTATCCTTTCTTCTGTTTTTTTGTTTTGTTTTGTTTTGTTTTTTCAACGTTTATTTTATTTTTGGGACAGAGAGAGACAGAGCATGAACGGGGGAGGGGCAGAGAGAGAGGGAGACACAGAATCGGAAACAGGCTCCAGGCTCTGAGCCATCAGCCCAGAGCCCGACGCGGGGCTCGAACTCACGGACCGCGAGATCGTGACCTGGCTGAAGTCGGACGCTTAACCGACTGCGCCACCCAGGCGCCCCTATCCTTTCTTCTGTTAATGTGCTGTATCACATTGATTGATTTGTGAATATTGAACCAGCCCTGCAGCCCAGAAATGAATCCCACTTGTATTTTAAAAGATCCTTGTACAATGTCTGGCCTACTAGTTGTGACTACATTTAATGGTATTAAAATGTCATAATATCCAGGAGCAAGGATCTTTTTTTTCTCACTGATCTTGGGGGTTAATCTTGTGTCCTTTAGTCATGCTTCCTTGTAATGTCAGGATTCCAATGAGGTAATTCTGAGATTTCCAAGGCAGGATTGATTTTCATTGTTTATTTCTCTTTGTCAGCCATGTCTTTGCAGGACCCCACTCTCGGCAGAGAGGGGAACACAGAGGAAGAGATTATGGCTGCTGTGGTTTTTTCTGTTGGACCTCTGGTAAGTTGGGGTTTCCTCTAGTCCTGACCTGCATCTTGGTTTAAGAGCATGTCTATTTTTCCTGAATTCTGTGACTTCTGTATCTCACCCAGACCCCTTCTGGTACCTGAATCAGATGGTTTCCCCCATGAAAATTGGTTTATCATAGTGAAGCTTGTAATCTGTAAGAAGTTTCACTCTACATATGGAACCAAATATCAAGACACATGATCTTTCAAAAAATACTTTTGCTATTTTTTTATAAACAGTCTAGGAAATTTACTTTTGATGTTAAATTTGTATTGTTCCCAGGAAATTTCAGTTATTTGTGGGGTAAAAGAACCGAATATTTAAAAAAATTTTTTTTTTCAACGCTTATTTATTTTTGGGACAGAGAGAGACAGATCATGAACGGGGGAGAAGCAGAGAGAGAGGGAGACACAGAATCGGAAACAGGCTCCAGGCTCTGAGCCATCAGCCCAGAGCCTGATGCGGGGCTCGAACTCCCGGACCGCGAGATCGTGACCTGGCTGAAGTCGGACGCTTAACCGACTGTGCCACCCAGGCGCCCCTTTTTTTTAAAATTTTTTTTTTCAACGCTTATTTATTTTTGGGACAGAGAGAGACAGATCATGAACGGGGGAGGAGCAGAGAGAGAGGGAGACACAGAATCGGAAACAGGCTCCAGGCTCTGAGCCATCAGCCCAGAGCCTGATGCGGGGCAAGAATCGAATATTTTAAATTGGAAATATTGCTTAGGAAATTTTGGGGAAAGTATGTACACACAGACACACCCACACCCTCTTAATTAAGAGGGACCATTCCCCTTGTGCCCACTCTCAGTGATCTCCTCTTTTCTACCCATTAAGAAGTGACCAAGCTTAATAGATGACATGGAGAGAAAGAAGATGTTTAAGACACAGAGCTTGGCTGTAGGGTGCTTACAGTCTCATTGAGGTAAGGCCTACAAAAGAAATAGTTACATAATTTGTTTAGGTGAATGATAGTTCCTGCATCTATTGCTAGGAATTTTGCTAATGATGCTTAGCTGTATGATAAACATGATGAGTGCTATGTAAGAAAAGAAATGGGCATTAGTATGGGCAAAACTGGTCACAGAAAGCTCATGAGGACAGTTAGACTTAAGTAGTACTCACAAGTGGGATTTAAGTTGTCATAAAGTATTTATAAGGGTACTTCAGGTGAGAAGGGAGTTTAAGGGCAAGAGAACAGTGGGGTGAGCTAGTGATTCCAGCTGGAAAGTATGGAAGATAGTACTGGAAATTAGATATTTAAGCTGAATCTTTTAATGTTTCCCTGAAGACATTTAAGTATATATATGTATGTGTGTATGTTTGAGGTGGGTGTCAGTGAGGTACAAGCCGTGTCTTAGCAGTGACTTTTTGAAATAGATTCCGAAGAAAGGTAATACCAACAAATACAATTTGTCTAGTTGTGATCTGCGGTAACCTATAGTAGTGACCTTTCACTCTTTATAGCCAGGATGTATAACGTGTAAACAGTCCTTAAAACATACCCTTGAAAAGATAAATAAAAACCAAAATGTACACTTGATCAGCATATCTGAAGTATTTGTCTAGTATTGACATGGTCAGACCCATCCCTAATTACCAGAGGTTGATGTTCACATCATTAATTTTCTGGAAGCTGAATGTTTTTATTTTTTAGATAAGAACTTGGAAGGGGAGAAATAAGATAACAGTTTTTCTCAATGGACTTTCAGTAGTTTTATTATCCATAGTTTTTTTAAATGGCACACACAAAACCTAAAATCATAAGTACTAATCGAAAGAGGTAGTAAAATACCATCTCATTTATAAAATCAGGCCCTCATAGGGATACAGCTTATAAGGTTAAGAAAATAATGTAGTGAGAAGTCCCTGAAATGCTACCTGAGTAACTACAAGACGTTCCCCCGACCCCCCACAACACTGAAATGATTTTCAACTGTACAAAATACATAGTGTTAGTAGGTTTTGAATACTATTCTTAAGATAGATACTTTCTGAGAAATACATTTCAACTCTATATGAAAAGGGAAAATTATGTAGGCTCTGAAGGCCTCTTACTATAAATCTACTTTTTTGTTACAATAGGTTCTTTGTTGGAAGCCTCCTTTAAAAACTATGCGGTTGTATCTTTCTCAGTCTTGTGTTTGTCATTATCTCAAACAAAGTTGAAGAAGATGATTGGATGTTACTATGGGACGGTAATTTCAGCGCTAAATTAACCAATAAAAGGGGCCACCCTGTTAATTTCAGCCCTAAATCAAACAATAAAAGGGATCATCCCATGTATGCCACATCCACAGTGGACCGTTGGTACTTGGGGCTCTGCTGTGAGTCATCAGCAGCCTACCACTGAGTGATCGTATCCTGTATCCCTTCAGAATCCTGAAGTTTCCAAGCCAGATGAAGACCTTCACCTTCAGGCTGAAGAACCAGAATTGGAAAAGGTAATGCCTAACATGTTACATGAGGGGAATAAAGTGCCTCTTTTACTGTGCCTGGTTCTTAATGTTCCTAGTGCCTTGCAAATTTGCAGTGAATATCATCTTGCTTGATAGCTGTAGTAACCCCAGGGCTGGCCGCATCAGTTTGACGGATTTCATTTCCCTTGGTGGCAGCCCTAATGTGGCAGGTCACATTGTAACTACTGATGATAAAGTGTCCTATATCACATGCTCTGATTCTTGCTTTGCATCGTGAGACTCAACACCATTAAAAATATCAAGAATACATGAACATCAGTGGAGATATTTAAGGTGTGTTTAAATTGGTTTAGGTTTTTTATTTCATTATATTGTTAAGCTGACTTTCTTATTCATGAGTATAGAATTCAGCTGATTTTTCCAGAAAATACCAAAGTCAGAAATGTATGAAATATGTTAAGAAAAGTTACCTAAAACTTAGAAATAAGGCAAAAGATAAATGTATGCCCTTTCAGTGTCGCATTAAACCATTGTCTAACCAGCCTGTGTAAGGGTCACCTGACATAGCCCGGAGAGTTACGTTGTTTGATGTACTAGTTACTGTTGGTTAATATCCAGAACATTGAAAATTTGCAAGTTATTTTACCTTGGAGAAAAAATAACCCCCAAATTTATGGTTTTATTGTCCTTGTAGGACATTCACCAGGTTTCTAACTAATTTTGTGGTCTTATTCCAGCATTCTTTTTTCTGCAATCAGTAGACAGCTGTTTTTGTGCCTCCTTTGAACCAGGTTTGTCAGGCAGCTGATCTCTCATTAATGACTTAAGTAAATCTTTGGCATGTGTTGACAATACTTTTAGAATTACAGGGGTTAAGCTTAAAAAAAAATTTTTTTTTGAAGTATAGTTGACATACAGTATTATATTAGTTTCAGTTGTACAGCATAGTGATTGGATAACTCTGTACATCACACCGTGCTCATGGCAATAAGCATAGTTACTGTCTGTTACCATACAAAGTTATTGCAATGTTACTGACTATACTCTCTGTGCTATACTTTTCATCTCTGTCGTTTATTTTATAACTGGAAGTCTGTACCTCTTAATCCCCTTCACCTATTTCACCCATCCTCTCACACACCCCCCAACAACCACCATTTTGTTCTCTGTATTTAGGAGTCTGTTTCTGTTTTTTGTTTGTTCGTTTGTTTTCTTTTTTAGATTCCACGTATAAGTGAAATCATATATTTATCTTTGATTTATTTCACTTAGCATAATAATCTCTAGGTCCATCAATGTTGTCAGGAATGACAAGGTTTTGTTTTTGTTTTTTTCTTTCTTATGGCTGAGTACTAGTTCAGTGTGTGTGTGTGTGTATGTGTGTGTACATGTGTACATGCCACATCTTCTTTATCCATTTATCTATCAGTAGACACTTGTGTTGCTTCTATATCTCAGCTATTGTAAATAATGCTACAATAATTATAGGGGTGCATTTATCTTTTTGAATGAGTGTTTTTATTTTCTTTGGGCAACAACCCAGCGGTGGAATTACTGGATCATATAGTAATTCTAGTTTGAATTTTTTGAGGAGCCTCCACACTGTTTTCCATAGCAGCTACACCAGCTTGCATTCCCACCAACAGTATACACAAGTGACTCCTTTTCTCCACACCCTTGCCAATTCTTATTATTTCTTGTCTTTTTTATTTTAAAGCCACTTTGACAGCTGTACCTCATTGTGATTTTGATTTGCATTTTTTTTGTTGACCACATGTTCTCTTTGGGAAAATGTTCATTCAGGTCACCTGCCCTTTTTAATTAGATTATTTGTTTTTTTGTTATTGAGTTGTGTGAATTCTTTTTAGATTTTGGATATTAACCCCTTATCAGATAAATCATTTGCAGATACCTTCTCCCATTCATTTGGTTGCCTTTTTTCTTTTTTTAATTTTTTCAGGTAAACTCTATGCCCAATCTGGGGCTTGAACTCACGATCTGAAGTCAAGAGTTACAAGCTCCACTGACTGAACCAGGCAGGGCCCCTCAGCAGGTTGCCTTTTTGTGTTGATGGTTTCTTTGGCTATGCAAACACTTTTAGTTTCGTGTAGTCCCAGTTGTTTATTTTTGCTTTGGTTTCTCTTGCCTCAGGAGACAGATCCAGAAAACTGTTGCTAAGCCCTGTGTTTTATGGTTTCAGGTCTTACATTTAGGTCTTTAATTCAGTTTTTCTTTATTTTTGTGTATGGTATAAGAAAGTGGTCCAGTTTCATTCTTTTATATGTAGCTGTCCAGTTTTCCCAACACCATTTTTTTTTGAAGAGACAGTCTTTTTCCCATTCTTGCCTCCTCTCCTCTCTTATAGATAATTGTGGTTTTTTTTTTTTAATTATGTAGAAGTTCAGCTCCTTTTTTTTAGAATTACGTTTTGAAGTTTTTTTTTAATTGTACTTTGAAAGTTGGTTTTATTCTAAGAATGTTTTGTGTAAAACTGGGCTTTTCTTTTTGCTTTTAGGAGAAAATACATTCTGACACTCAGTCGTACACATAATTTTTACATAGGTTTTGTTTTTTTTTTAATTTAGTACTGGGCCAATCATCCTTAAAATTGTCCTTTAACATATGATAGTTTAGACTTAAAATTTTTAAGGTAAAAATATTAATAGTTTCAGACTTTGAGTCATGAACTGTAGGAAAGTGCCATTATTTTTGACCTGGTGAATAATTCATATGGTTTATTTTTGTTCTTCTGACAGGAAATCCCTGACAGAAGAGTAATTCTGTGTGGCTCTTTCTTAAATTCTACATCCTGTTGATAAGTACTGAACTTAGTTTTATTTAACTTAGTTTTAACTTTAATTCTAGTAAAACCAGTTTTTCAGTGATAATTTTTAACATTTCCATATCTGCAAAAGGTGCAAATAGAATTTTCAGTGGCGCCTGGGTGGCTTCATCGGTTGGGCGTCCAACCTGAGCTTAGGTCATGAACTGATGGTCCGTGGGTTCAAGCCCCGCATCAGGCTCCGTGCTGACAGCTCAGAGCCTGGAACCTCCTTCAGATTCTGTGTCTCCCTCTCTCTCTGCCCCTCCCCACTTGCTCTCTGTGTCTCAAAAATAAATAAGCATTAAAAAAATTTTTTTTAATTAAAAAAAAAGAATTTTCATAGCACGTGTATTGAATCTGTTGATCAATTTGGGAAATATTAAAGTCTTAATATTAAGTTTTATAATAAGAATATGGAATGTTTTCCCATTTATTTAGGTATTCTTCAGTTTCTTTCAGTGATGTTTTGTCATTTTCAGTGTACGTGTCTTGCATATCTTTTGTTAAATTCATTCCTAAGTGTTTTATTCTTTTTGCTATTTTAAATGGATTTTTTTCTTAATTTCTTTTTTGGAATGTTCATTGCTAGTGTATAGAAATGGTTGACTTACATATATTGATCTTATGTCCTGAACCTTGCTGAACTAGTTTATTTAGTTCTAGAAGGGTTTTAGTTTTTATTTTTGTTTTTGTTTTTGCATGGGCATGTGTGTGGATTTTTGTTGGGTTTTCTATATGCAACATAATATCATCTGTAAGTGGAGATTATGTCATTTCCAAATAGAAATTTACTTCTTCCTTTGCAATCTGATATTTCTTTTTCTTCTCTAGTTTTTCTTGCTAAAACTTATAGTATAATGTTGAATAGAAGTGAGGAGAGGGGACATCTTTGTGAGGTTTATGATCACAGAGGGAATGCATATGGCCATTCACTATTAAGTATGATGTGTGATTTGGGTTTTCATAGATGGTCTCTATCATGTTGACGAAGTTTGCTTCTATTTCTAGTTTGTTGGGTTTTGTCACATACTTTGTTGGGTCTATTAACATCATTGTGTGGGTTTTCTTTATTCTATTAATATGGTGTATTACCTTGATTGACTTTAAGATATTAAATGAACTTTGTACACATGGGATAAATCCCATTTGGCTATGGCATATATTATGTTTTCTTTGTTGCTGTTTTCAAACTGAATCAGACTGAATTAATTCTGTCTCGCTCTTCCTTAAATTCTACATTTGTCTTATTTTGGTAATACTGGCCTTACAGAATGAGTTGAGAATGTTTCCTTGTGTTTTTTGGAAGAGTTAGTGAAAGATTGGTGTTAATTCTTCTTGAAATGTCTGGTGGAATTCAGTGAAGCCACTTGAACCTGGGTGTTTATTCGTGGGAAGTTTAATTATAATTTTCATATTTTCTATGTCTTCTTGAGTCAGTTTTGGTAGTTTGTGTCTTCCTAGGAATCTGTCCATTTTATCTAGATTTTTCTAATTTGTTGGCATACAGTTGTTCATAGTATATTCTTTTATAATCCTTTTATTTCTGTAAGGTCAGTAGTAATGTCTCCTTTTTCATTCCTGATTTTAGTAATTTGAGTCTTCTCTTTTTTCTTAGTCAGTCTACCTAAGGGCTTTCTAATTGTTATCTTTTCAAAGAACTGACTTTTGCATTAGTTGATTTTCTCTATTGTTTTTCTATTCTCTGTTTGGTTTATCTCGATTCTAATATTTATTATTTCCTTCTGCTTTAAAAAAAAATTTAGTTTGGGGCACCTGGGTGGCTCAGTCAGTTGAGCGCCAACGTGGGTCATGATCTCACAGTTTGTGGGTTTGAGCCCCACATCGGGCTCTGTGCTTACAGCTCGGAGCCTGGAGCCTGATTTGGATTCTGTGTCTCCCTCTCTCTCTGTCCTTCCCCTGCTCACGCTCTGCTTCTCTCTCTCTCTCTCTTTCTCTCTCTCTCTCTCAAAAATGAAGAAACATTAAAAAAATGAACAGGAGGGTCATTACCTTGGTGAAGTGTCCCTTTAAAAAAAAAAAAATTAGTTCACTCTTCCTTTTCTAGTTCCCTAAGGTATATATTTAATTTGTTATTAAGTTCCTAATTTAAATTCCAGTAGAGTTAACATACAGTGTTATATTAGTTCATGCCTCACTTTTCTTATTAGCACCTTCCTTATTGTGAGGATTCAGTCATTATGTAACAAGCCCTTATTAGATCAGTACCTGACAAATATTATGCACTATACATATACATGAATCCATTTGCGCCTCTTGCCTGTCTTCCAGCAATTATTGGACCATGGATAATAATCATGTTTCATTTGTAATCTTACCCTCTCTCACTAATTATTTTGAAGCATATACAAGACATTATATAATTTATCTATAAATATCTCATTATATATCTATAAAAGATGTGTTTTAATGTTACATATACTATCATGGTTACAGCTAAAAAATCAGCAGAAAGCCTTAATATCAAATGTGGAGTTGGTATTTGTTTCCCCAATTGATTCACATGTTATGATTACTTAATGTTGTCTCTTAGGTCACTTTTAGGCTAGAGGTCCCCCCCCACTTTTTCCCCCTTGTAATAATTCATTGAAAAACCACATTATTTCTACTTTAGAACTGTGATGTCCAATACAGTAGCCACTAGCCACATGTGGCTTTTGAGCACATGAAATGTAACTAATCCAAACTGAGATATGCTGTCAATTTAAGATGCACATCACTTCAAAGACTTAATACAAAAAATAGAATCTCATTAATAATTTTTACATTGATTGCACATTGAAATTATATGTGCACTAGTCTGAATATATTATTTAAAATAATTTCACTTTTTTCTTTTATGTTATTTATTTACTTTATTCTGAGAGAGAGAAAGAGAGAGCATGAGCAGGGGAGGGGCAGAGAGAGGGAGAGAGAGAGAGTCCCCAGTGCATGGCTTGAACTCACAAACTGTGAGATTGTGACCTGAGCTGAAACCAAAAGTCAGACACTTAACCAGCTGAGCCACCCAGACGCTCCTCACTTGTTTTCTTCTTAACGGGGCTACTAGAAAACCTTACATTACATATGTGACTTGCAATATACTTCTTTGGACAGCATTGATTTAGAATTTCACACAATTTGGATTTTATTTATTGTGTCTCCATGGGGATATTTAACATGTTCATCTGTTCCCTGTATTGTTAGTTAGATCTAGAGGCTTTATCAGATTCCAGTTTGACTCTTTTAAAAATGTTTTTGACAATAGTATTTCATGTATCTGGTATATACTACCAGAAGGCACCTATGCCTGGTCGAGAGGCCTCTTTGATATATTAGCAGCCACTGATGACCCTTTAATTCGTTAAAGGTTACAAAATGATGATATTCTAATTCTTTTATTTCTTTTCATGTATTAGCTGGAATCCTTCCATAAAGAGAAATCTCTCCTCATCAACAATGTGATCATACTTGATAACCATAAAAATTATAATATTTTACATGGGAAAAGGACAAAAGGTTAATTCTTTCTCTTTATTTGCCAGTTTCAAGGCATCCTCCAAAAATGATCAATGAGTATTTTTATAGTATTATTATGAAATCATGAGCTTAAAGGTATATTTTTGAAACCCATTGTAATTTATTATTCTTACTGATGTTCAAATTGTCCCATTATTAGCTAGGGGGAGACTCTTCAAGTAGTGTTTGATAGCTTGTTTGCATTTTGGTATCACAGAAAGTTCCAGGCCCTGATTCCTTTTAGTGGGAGGTAAAGTCTAGCTTACATAATGTTACTTTATTAGCTATTGTTTTTATTTTTAGGACTTTTCAGTGGATGAAGCTAGGAAAAATATTTTTCTTTCCTAAAAAATAAAATAATTCATGAGTTTATACTGATACTTCCAATTCAAATTTGGATCTATGGAATTACTGTATAATCTCATCAGTATTACATTTATATCTTCTTTCTCCCCTGCCAAATTCATTTCTTCTCAATGACAGCAACGTAATAATTTGTTTTATCAAACACTACACACGTAGCAGTTACAAAATACCATTTTCATCATTACCACCAACAATCAGGCTATTTATTGAAAACATACAGTTTTTGCAGTTCTTTTTCTTCTTGGGGTATATCTCACAAAGGATGAACAGAAAAATTGCTATGTTTTAAAGTTACTTAAAATAATTTCTCTTTGATGAATGCATATACTTCAAACTGGTTGCATTTTACTTTTAATTTTTAGGAATGACTTTTTAAATTTAAAATTTTTCTTTTATAATAATACATTTACATGTTCAAAAGTAAAATCTAAATAACAAGAAATATTCAAAAGAGTCTAGCCTCTATTCCAGTCCTCTCCATTTTCATGCTCAAAGTGAGAGCTTACAATATTCTGTATCTGCAATCTGATTGATAAACTGCATCTTTTATGAAGCCATATTCTATAGATTTGGAACTGAAAAAGAGCTGATATTGTAGATACCTGTAGATAAGCCAGGGTTTTGAGGGAGAAAAGATTATTTGGGTAGAAACTACTAGCTGTTATCAATATTAAGACTTTCTAGAGAAGGAGGAAACCATGCTGTTTGATTCCAGATAATGTAGTAAGACCAATATTTCCGAGTTAGAGAAAGCCAGATTTGAATTAGTGTGAAAAGAACATTTTCACAGGAGGAGTAAAACTCCTCTTGTGGTTTTAAGTTCTTGTCACTGGAGAGATTCATCCTTTAAGGGCTGAACTGGTTGACTTCAGTGGTCATTTAGTGGCCATGAGTTCTGGAAGTTTCCTCCAGTTTTGTATGTGTTATTCTGCCCAACAGGTCTTATTATATAGTCCCCAGGTGATGGTAGTATATTTATTTTAGGATTCTGTGACATTTAAAGATGTGGCTATAGACTTCTCGTTAGAAGAGTGGAGGTTGATGGACCTTTCCCAGAGGAACCTGCACAAGGACGTGATGCTAGAGAATTACAGGAATCTTGTCTCCCTGGGTAAGAATAACTTCTTTGTTCGTTTACTGACCATTTGACCGGGTTTGCTGAAGATAGAGAACCTTTAAAGTACTTAAATGAATTTGGGGTTAGAGCTTAGGCATTAAACTCTTATGTTGTGGCGATGTTGCTGGGAGCCATGCCATCCCTTGTGCTTAACTAAGGGGTCTGCCCATTGTGAAGTAAGAAATACACATTTCGTTGGAATCTTGGAGATTGTTGACAGTCCCCAGATTTAGGACTAAAGTTTTTTCTGATCACGTTTATAAATGAGGGCTATAGTTATCAGTACCTCCAGAAAGAAAGACACAAATGCATTCATTTTCTTCCTAAACTCAGATTACTCCCATGTTCTATTATCCCAGAAAACCTGGGATCATCGTGTTGAACTCCTTTGAGATAATGTTTGTAATTCTCTATAACTCCAGTGCACAATAGAATGTTCTGCTGTGATGGCAGTGTTCTGTATCTGTGCTGTCCAATATGGACACACTAGCCACTTGAAGCTACTAACAGCTTGAAATCTGGCTAGTACAACTGAAGAACTGAATTTTAAATTTTACATAGTTTTAACTAATTCAAATTTAAATAGCCACCTGAGAGTACTGAAAAGTGTATTGGACAGTCCGTCTCTAGAACTTACCATAATAGCCCCTCTGCACAGAAGATTCAGAGCTGAGACTGAGTTTGGCAATAGTTCTTACTCCTAAACACAGTCAAATCCTATTCATTCTTCTCTAACAAGGGCTTGCGGTTTCCAAACCAGACATGATATCTGACCTGGAGGATGGCAAAGGACCGTGGGTGGTAGTGAGGGAAATTGCAAGAACCCCCTATCCAGGTGAGTTCAGAAGAACCAGGAGGATTGGATTTATTGCAAGTTAGTAGGTTCTGGCTGGAGCAGAACATCTGAAATACTTGGAGGAGTATCATCTCTCCCCCACCTTGCCTGCTCTCTCTTTTTGCCTCCCTCTCTGTTCTCTACTTTTGGTTCCTGTCCCATCCTATGTTGCTGTCTTGAGGACATGATTTTCATAATTATTCCTTCACTCAAACATGCATGAAACCTCCCTTTCAGTTCTATCCTCTCAGTTAACTTTACATTTTTCTCATTTGTTTAACTATCATCTGACCTTTCTTCCTTCATTAATCTTCCTAAAAATGCTTTGTTAAGGGTCACCCCTGATTTTAATGTTTATTTATTTATTTTTGAGAGAGAGAAAACACAAGTGGGGGAAGGGCAGAGAGAGAAGGAGACACAGAATCCAAAGCAGGCTTCAAGCTCTGAGCTGATAACAGAGAGCCCCATGTGGGGCTCAAACCCATGAACCGTGAGATCATGACCTGAGCCAAATTCAGACATTTAACCTACTAAGCCACTCAGACACCCCTCTGCTGATTTTTTTAAAGTTTATTTATTTGGAGAGAGAGAGAGAGAGAAAAACGAGTCGGGGAGGGGCAGAGAATGAGGGAGAGAGAATCCCAAGCAGGCACTGTCAGCACAGAGCCTGACACAAGGACTAGATCCCACAGACCGTGAGATCATGACCTGAGCTGAAACCAAGAATCTCATGCTTAACTGATGGAGCCAACCAGATGCCCCACCGCTGATTTCTTTTAAGCGAAACCTATTTACTCATTATTTAACTTGCAGGTGAACCTGCAAGCCTGCCAAAACTTTGGGGGAACCCTCCTGTTCTCCTCCAGTTTCTTAACTAATTGAAAATACAAACTAGGTATCAGTTGAGAATTAAATACAGTATTTATTCATATATTTAATTGATATTCATCAGACATCTCTTTCCTGCGTACTGGGTTAGGTACTAGGTCTACAACAATGAGTAAGATGGACCAGGTCCCTGCCGTCATGAAGATTATATTTTAAGAAGTTGACAAGTATATAAATAAAAACAAGCTAAATAGCAGATATAACAACCTTCAGTTATGAGATAAACTGGGTGAGATATGAGATATGAAAGCGTGACTGGGATGGGGATGAGGGTACCTCCCTCAGAGAGTGTGGTCAGAAGGCTTCTGAAGAGGGGCTTTTAAGCTGAGCCTTGAAGATTCAGAAACAACCGGCCAAAGGAAGAGGAAAGGAGAAGCATTCCAGACAAAGGACCTGACACAGAAAAGAATGAAATGTGTTCTAGAACTCGAAAGGAGGCTGCTGTAAGAGGGAGGCTGGTATCAGAGCTAGGCAACAGCTTGCCCATCCGGGGCTTTGTAGGTGACGATAATGAGTTTGGATTTTAATCAGTGAGTGTGAAGGCATTGACAGACTTTAATCAAGGATTTTAGGAAGTAACTCTGCGGAGACTGAACTTGAGGGCATTAAATCAGGTAATCAGTTAAGAGGTTGTTACAATGGTATAAGCAGAGATGATAACTTTGATTAAAGTAATAGTGGAGATGGAACAAAAGAAATGGATTCTAGTTCACTTGAACATTCATTTTATCATGATGCCGTGCATAACTCACGTAATGTGTTACATATATTCTTTTCATATGTCAATATTATGTATTTTTTGTTCAGCTGTAATATATAGTTGTTTTTTAATTTTTTTATTACGTTTCTTTATTTTTGAGAGGAAGAGAGAGCCAGCGTGAATGGGGGAGGGGCAGAGAGAGAGGGAGACACAGAATCGGAAGCAGGCTCCAGGCTCTGAGCTGTCAGCCCAGAACCTGACGCGGGGCTCGAACCCATGAACCGAGATCATGACCTGAGCCGAAGTCGGACACTCAACCGACTGAGTCACCCAGGCGCCCCAACATATAGTTTTATATGAATTTCAGGTGCACAGTATTATGATTCAGCAGTTCTGTACATCTCTTAGTGTTCGTGAAGATAAGTGTATTCATAACCCCCTTTATCTATTTCCTCCATCATCCCACTCACCTACCCTCTAGCAACCACCAGTGTGTTCTCTGGGAGTCTGGGAGTTTTTCGCCTCTTTTTTTCTTTATTCATTTGTTTCTTACATCACACAATGAGTGAAATTATATGGTATATGACTTTCTCTGACTTATTTCACTTAGTATACCCTCTGGGTCCATCCGCATTGTTGAAAATGGCAAGATTTCACTTTTTTGATCACTGAGTAATATTGCATTCTATATATACACCACATCTTCTTTATCCATTCATCTATTGATGGACCCTTGGGCTACTTCCATATCTTGGTTATTGTAAATAGTAGTGCAATAAACATAGGGGTGCGTGTATCTTTTCAAATTAGTTTTTTTGTTTTATGTGAGTAAATACCTAGTAGTTGCATTACTGGATCATATGGTATTTCTGTTTTTAATTTTTTTGAGGAACCTCCACACTGTTTTCCATATTAGCTGTACCAGTTTGCATTCTCACCAACAGCGTGTGAGGGTTCCTTTTTCTTCACATCCTTACCAACATTTGCTATTTATTGTGTTTTTTATTTTAGCTATTCTGACAGGTGTAAAGTGGTATCTCATTGTGGTTTTAATTTGCATTTCCCTGATGAGTAGTGGTGTTGAGCATTTTTTCATGTGTCTGTTGGCCATCTGTATGTCTTTAGAAAAATATCTCTTCATGTCTTCTGCCCATTTTAAATTACATTATTTGTCTTTTGGGTGTTGAGTTGTATAAGTTCTTTATGTATTTTGGATAGTAGCCCCTTATCAGATAACGTCATTTGCAAATAATCTTCCATTCAGTAAGTTGCCTTTCTGTTTTGTAGGTGGTTTCCTTTGCTGTGCAGAAGCTTTTTAGTTTGGTGTATTCCCAGTAGTTTAATTTTGCTTAGATACCCTTGCCTGAGGAGACAGATCTCGAAAAATGTTTCTATACCTGATGTCAGAGAAATCACTGCCTATATTTTCTTCTAGGAATGTTTCGGTTTCAGGCCTCACATTTAGGTCTTTAATCCATTTCGAATTTATTTTTTGTGCATGGTGTAAGAAAGTGGTCCCGTTTCATTCTTTTGCATGTAGCTGTCCAGTTTTCCCAGCACCGTTTGTTGAAGAGACTGTCTTTTCCCCATTGTATATTCTTGCCTCCTTTGTTATAGATTCATTGACCATACAACCATGGGTTTATTTCTGGACTCTATCCTGTTCCACTGATCTAGGTCTGTTTATGTGCCAGTGACATACTGTTTTGATTACTGCTGTATCGTAATATATTTTGGAATCTGAGATTGAGATACCCCCAGCTCTGTTCTTTTTCAGGATTGCTTTGGCTATTTCTGCTCTTCTGTGGTTCCATACAAATTTTAGGATTATTCTAGTTCTGTGAAATATGTTGTTGGTATTTTGACAGGGATTACATTGAATCTGTAGATTGCTTTGGGTAGTATAGACATTTTAACAATATTGGCTCTTCCAACCCATGTATCATCTTCAGTTCCTTTCATTAACGTTGACTGTTGAAAATACTATATATTTTTAAAAGAGTGAATGAAAAGTAGACATTGGAGACAGTTTTAGGTGACTCTTTGGAGAAGGATTCCCCCTCCCCCCATGAAGAGGGAAAGAGAGATGGGGCAGTGGCTACAGGAAAGTGTGGAATGAGGGGAAAAAACTCTTGTTTTGTATTTAAGATGGGAGTATTTATGGCATGACTGAGTAATAAGAAAGATACCCTGATGGAGAGGGAGAAATTGACTTTGGAAGACCAGTGGGATCACTGAAGAGTTCACATGTCTGAGGAGGTTAAAGAGGATAAACTCAAGAAAGGAAAAGGAAGGAGGGCTTCACCACTGATAGGCAGAGAGGCCACCTTTTCTGTTATAACACTAGGAAAGATGGAGAAGGCAGGTGTAGATAAAAGGTCAAATGGTGGTGAGAAGATCAAGGCATTCGATTTTAATAGGCTCTGAATTCTCAGTAAAATATGAAGCAAGGCCACCAGCTTATAGTGAGGATAAGAAAGAGTTGTAAGAGAGGGAAAGATACATATAAAAAAGCTTGAAATTAAAAACAAAAAGATACATAGATTTCACTAGGAAAGCCACATTGACCTCATGCTTTTATTAGGGAAGGAGTTTAATTATAGTTTCATTCCTTCTGTAGCTATAGGACTATTAACATTTACTATTTCTTTCTGTTTTAGTAAATTATATGTATCTGGGAATTGATCCATTTACTCTAAAATTTAAATTTATTGGCATACTGCCCTCTCCTTTAAATGTCTATGTGGATCTGAAGTAATGTTTCCCTTTTCATTCCTGGTACTGATTTTTTTTTTTTTTTTTTAATCTTCTCTCTGTTTTCTTATTCAGTCTGTGTGGAGCCTGATGTGGGGCTCAAACCCACGAACCAGGAGATCATGACCTAAGCCAAAGTGCCCCAATCTTATTTGGCTTTTAAAATAACTTTTTTGTGTGTTTGATTTCTCTATTATTACTTTCTTCTCTTTTTTTTATTATTTTTAACCTTTTTAGCATTTAATTTGCTGATCTTTTTTAACTTCCTGAGTTGGGTACTTATATCGTTGATTTTCAGCCACTCTTTTTTTATAGCTTATTTAAAGCAATCTAGACTGCATCCACACCCCATTAAAAGACAAGAGAAAATTCTTCTTGACAACACCAAAAAAAGAAAAGTAGACTACATCACATTTTTTTTTTTAATGTAACAACTTCATAATTGTTGAGTTCAAAACATTTGATAATTTCCATTGTGATGTCTTTGTCCCTTGTGCTCTTTAGAAGCATTTTTCTTAATCTTGTACCATCTGGGATTTTCTAGTATTCTTTTTTTTTTTTTAGGCTTATTTATTTATTTTGAGAGAGAAAGAATGAGTGGGGGAGGGGCAGAGAGGAAGGGAGAGAGACAGAATCCCGAGCAGGCTCCACACTGTCAGCGAGGAACCCAATGCGGGGCTCTAGCCCACAAACCCGTGAGATCATGACCAGAGGCAAAATCAAGAATCAGGCACTCAACCAACTGAACCACCCAGGTGCCCCAGGAAAACAGATTGTTATGAACTTATGCAAAGAACTATAATTGCTATGAAAGAAAGAATACACACTGAGATATCTGAACTCTGGAGTTCAGGGAGTATTCTTGTTACCTTAATTTTTCCTGTGGTCAGAAAACATGCTATGGATGATTTTAGTCTTTATAAGTTTCTTAAAATTTGCGTTACCACACGGCCAATTTTTGAAAACATTGTATGTGCACTTGGAGAAAATGTGTAGCCTATTGGTAGTAAGTGCAGTTTTAGTTATACCAAATATATTATGTTGCTAAAATCTATGTGCTTACTGATTGTCAGCTTATTCTGTCAGTTATTAAGGTTTTTCAAAGTCTCCCAGTAAGACTGTAAACTTGTCTGTTTCTTATTTTAGTTGCTTTAATTTTTGCTTTATGTATTTTGAAGCTGTCCTATTAGGTAAATACAAAGTTAGAACTGCTACATCCTTCTGTTAAAATGGACCTTTTATCCTCATGAAGTGTCTTTATCTCTGTACTGGTTTTGCCTCATCCTATTATTATTATAGCATCTTTCTGCTGGTTATTGTTTTATCGTATATCATTTTAATTCTGTTCACGGTCATCTTTTATATATCCTTGTATTTTGTTTCTCTGATAAGTAGCATATTGTTAGATTTTTCTTTTAACCAGTCTGACAGTCTGTGTCTCTTGGAGTATTTAGTTCCTATACATATAATTCAGTTACGTAATGTTTAAATCTATCATCTAACTGTGCAGGTGTCTTGCACGTTCTGTATTCTTTTTTCCCCCATTCATGCATTTAGATTTATTATCTTATTTTTCTATTTACTTGGTAATTATAAATTTCCAAAATTAGTTGTGTAGTGGTTAACTCTGAGATTAAAGCATGCATCCTTCATTCAGCAGTCTAATGTAAATTGTCCTTCTTCCTGAACAACACAAGAATCTTACAACCACTTATTTCCTTTAACCTGATTTATATGTTGTTGAAATTATGTATTTTAACTGTGTCTATATGTCAGATCTCATAAGAGCATTATTAATGTTCTGTTCCGTCAGCGTTCATTTAGATTTGCCTATGTTTTTGCCTATATTTTCTCCTCCTATTTCTCTTCATTTCTGAGCTTGTATCTAGGATTATTTTTCTTCTGTTTAAAGAGTACCCTTTAATATTTTATTTTACCCACATCTTCTAGTGTCATACTCCCTCCATTTTCTTTTTTGTCTAAAAATATCTTCAGTCTTCATTTTTAGATAATAGACTTCTAGGTTGGCATTTACATTCTTTCAGCATTTTGGAAGGTATCATTCCATTGTTTCCTGTCTTACATCTACTCCCTTGACAAGTCAGTCATCTGTCTAATTCAGGAGTCAGTAAACTTTTTTCTGTAAAAGACAAGACAGTAGATATTTTAGGCTTTGTAGAGACATAATACCTCTGTTGCAACTACTCCATTCAGCCATTGTAAGTGCAAAAGCCTCCAAAGACAAAATGTTAACCAAAGAATACGGTTATAGTCCACTAAAACTTTATTTAGGGACCCTGAAATTTGAAATTCATAGTTTAATGTGTCATAATATATTATCCTTTGAATATATTTTTCAACCATTTAAGAATGTATATTCTTATCTCACTGGCCACACGAAAATGTAGTGGGACAGATTTGCTGTAGTTTGCAACCTCTGATCTGTTGGCGCTCCTTGATAGAACTCTTAAAGTTGTTATTTTTTTTTAATGTTTATTCATTTTTGAGAGAGAGAGAGAGAGAGAGAGAGAGCGTGAGAGCGCGAGCAGGGGAGGGGCAGAGAGAGAGGGAGACACAGAATACAAAGCAGGCTCCAGGCTCCAGGCTCTGAGCTGTCAGCACAGAGCCTGACACGGGGAACTGCGAGAATTTGACCTGAGCCTAAGTCAGACACTCAACCGGCTGAGCCACCCAAGTGCCCCCAAAATCTTTTAGTTTCCATTATTTTTTCCTTGTATTTCTCCCACTTGGAATTCATTTGACTTTTTTTTTTCTTTTCTTTTCTTTTCTTTATTTATTTTTTTTCAATATATGAAGTTTATTGTCAAATTGGTTTCCATACTTCATTTGGCTTCTAAAATCTATGGCTTGATATTTTTTATTCTGTTTTGGAAAATGCTTCAGCATTATTTCTTTGAATTTGATTTCATCCCATTCTCTCTCACTTCTCTTTTGAGCTTTCTGGGACTCTTTCACATCTGTGATAGACCATATCACTCTATCCCATGTGTCTCTAAAGACTTTTGAAATTAAGTTTTCAAGTTTTTCATCATTCTGTACTTCAATATGCATATTTTCTACTGACCTGTTTCCCATTTTGCTAACACTCATGTGTCAAATCTGTGTTTTTCAGCCTATCCTTTGAGTTATTTTCCAGTTCTAGAATCACCATTTGGTTCTTATTTTATACTTTCCAATTATTTGGTGAAATTACTGGTCTTGTCTTATTTTCTTGAATATACTAATCATGATTATTTTGTAAGTTTATGTCTGAGACCTCAACTGTCTGGATTCCTTCTAGATCTGTTTCTTCTCTTGACTTTTTTCTAATTAGACTTTTGTCTCCTTGTATGCCTATTATTTTTCACTGTCAAGCATTGATATGAAAACCTATAACAATAATTTGAGGTTCTGGATTGTGTAATCTTTTTTCATAGAGGACTGTTTGCTTTTGGCAGGCTGCCAGGATAAAGGTTCTAACAGTCCTCAGTTACCTTAATTCAATTAGACATTTAAAAGAGCTGGGTTCTAGAGTTGTCTTCTTTGGTGGCCCTAAACTTAAAACTTGGCCTATTTTGAAAAAGATTACACTGCAGGGTGGTGGTCTTACAACTTGTTTGTATATACAATGTAAAATTTTACTATTATATTTCTTTTAAATTTCTAAATGTGGGTGCCTGCATGGCTCAGTGAGTTAAGCGTCAGACTCTTGGTTTCAGCTCAGGTCATAAACTTGCCGTTCATGAGTTTGAGCCCCACGTTGGGCTCTGTGCTGACAGTGCAGAACCTGCTTGGGATGCACTCTCTCTCTCTCTCTCTCTCTCTCTCTCTGCCCCTCCCCCACTCATGCTCTCTCTCAAAATAAACTTAAAAATTTATAAATTTGCAAACTCTATAAATTTGCAAACTATAAATTTGCAAATTCTATAAATTTGCAAACTCATTTACAGGCAATTTTTTCTCAATGTTTAAAAAACAAATTGGATCAAAACCTTTTGTGGATAGTTTTTTACTTTAAAACTCAAGGTATAAGTAGTTTTGATCCAGTTTTTGTCAGACATACAGGAATGTTGTTAAGATATAAAAAGGTTGCAAAACTACCCTCGGTGATAATTATTATCACTATTTAGAATATTCATAGCTATAAATACTAATTTTTACTAACTTACTGTTCAGACTACTTTTTGAAGAATCAAAGTGTCTTTTTCCATAAACATTTGATTAATAAGTACATACAAAGACTTGAATAAGCTGATCTCACATGAAAATTTGAGAAAGCCGTCATACAAAAAGGCTAGCAAACAAAGAATGAAAACAAATAGTATGGTTGGAAACAACTGCCTGGTTTGTAGAGTAAATGGAAAGAAAGGAAGTAGTCGTGACTATGAAGAATGCTCTATAAATGCTGACTATAAAGGAAATGAGAAAAGAAGTATTTGAGAGGCTTAGATTCTAGGGGGTTACCGTAAATGAATTTGTTTAGTAGGGGAAAAACTCTGAATTTGTTACTTTGGTTCTTGGCTCAACCAGTCTCCCTCAAACCTATCTCCTCCTTAGAAAATAAGGCCAGTTTGGAAGCAGTTAAAACTTTGTATTCATTATCAGCTCAGGTTTCCCTTTTATTATCCTGTTTACTGAGATCTTCCTAACGTAGGAAATAGGAGTCATTTGATTTGATTTTTATCTTTTTTCCCCCCAGAGCTGGAGACCAAACCTGCAGCCAAGAATGTTGTATCAACAGAAAATACTTCTGAAGATGTATCACAAGAGACCATAATAGATAAACTCACAGAGAACAGTCTGTGGAACCCCAGAATGGGAGGATTATGGAAATGGAATGAAAGGATATTGAGATTGCAAAATAGTCAGGAAAATCATTTGAGTCAAAGAATAGTTACTCACAAGAAAATTTCCACTGGTCAAAGAGGATTTAGATTTGGATCTATTCTTTTTCCAGAAGCAGGAGTTATCACAGAAGGGCCCCACGGCAAGTGCCAAACACGTGAAAATTTCACTGAGAATTTAGATTTGATTACAGATACCCATCTAGGAAAGAAAATCTGCAAGGATACAGAAGGCAGCAAAGCTGTAAGGCCTACTTCAGAACTTACTTTAGGAAAAAAATACAATAATAAAGAAAAACCCTATAAATGTAGTACCTGTGAAAAGTCCTTTCGTTACAGGTCATTACTCATTCAACATCAGAGAACGCACACTAAAGAAAAACCTTATGAATGTAACGAATGTGGGAAAATGTTCAGCCAGCCTTCATATCTCAGTCAACATAAAAAAATTCATACTGGAGAAAAACCCTATAAGTGTAACGAATGTGGAAAGGCCTTCATTGCTTCTTCATCACTTATGGTGCATCAGAGAATTCATACTAAGGAGAAACCTTATCAGTGCAATGTCTGTGGAAAATCTTTTAGCCAGTGTGCTCGCCTTAATCAACACCAGAGAATTCAAACCGGAGAGAAGCCCTATAAATGTAGTGAATGTGGGAAAGCTTTCAGTGATAAATCAAAACTCGCAAGACATCAGGAGACTCACAATGGAGAGAAACCCTACAAATGCAATGATTGTGGGAAAGCCTTTAGGAATAAGTCCTATCTTAGTGTACATCAGAAGACCCATACTGAAGAGAAACCATATAAATGCAATGAATGTGGGAAATCTTTCAAGAATACCACAATTTTTAATGTTCATCAGAGAATTCATACTGGAGAGAAACCCTTTAGATGTAATGAATGTGGGAAAGCCTATAGAAGTAATTCAAGCCTTATTGTACATATAAGAACTCATACTGGGGAAAAACCATATGAATGTAATGAATGTGGGAAAGCATTCAATCGTATAGCAAATTTCACAGAACATCAAAGAATTCATACAGGAGAAAAACCCTATAAATGCAACGAATGTGGAAAAGCATTCATTAATTATTCATGCCTTACCGTACACCACAGAATGCATACAGGAGAGAAACCTTATAAATGTAATGAATGTGGAAAGGCCTTCATGCGTTCTTCATCCCTAATTATACATCAGCGGATTCATACTGAAGAAAAACCTTATCTATGTAATGAATGTGGGGAGTCTTTCAGAATAAAATCACACTTAACTGTGCATCAGAGGATTCATACTGGAGAGAAACCGTATAAATGTACTGACTGTGAGAGGGCATTTACCAAAATGGTAAATCTCAAGGAGCATCAGAAAATCCATACTGGAGTGAAACCTTATAAATGCTATGATTGTGAGAAATCTTTCAGGACTAAGTCCTACCTTATCGTACATCAAAGGACCCATACTGGGGAAAAACCATATAAATGTAATGAATGTGAAAAGGCTTTCACTAACACATCGCAACTTACCGTACATCAAAGAAGGCATACTGGAGAAAAACCCTATAAATGTAATGAGTGTGGGAAGGTTTTCACAAGTAACTCAGGCTTTAATACCCATCAGAGAACACATACTGGAGAGAAACCATTTAAATGTAATGACTGTGGGAAAGCATTTAGCCAGATGGTACACGTCACAGAACATCAGAAAATCCATAGTGGAGAGAAACCCTATAAATGCGATGTCTGTGGAAAAGCCTTCAGGAGGGGTTCCTACCTTACAGTGCATTGGAGAACACATACTGGAGAAAAACCCTATACGTGTAAGGAATGTGGAAAAGGTTGTATCACTCTATCACAGCTAACTCTTCATCAGAGAATTCATACTGGGGAAAGGCCCTACAAATGTGAAGAATGTGGAAAAGCCTTCAGAACCAACTCAGATTTTACTGTACATTTGAGGATGCATACTGGAGAAAAACCCTATAAGTGTCACGAATGTGGAAAAGCCTTCAGGAGTAGCTCAAGCCTTACTGTACATCAAAGAACCCATCAGAGAGAAACTCAGTTTATATAAAAAGTAAGAAACCATTCATCCAGATGCCAGCTCTACAAGGAGAATCTTATAAACTGTGTCTTTTATGAATGTGGGAAAACTTTCAGGAGCAATTCACCAGAAAACACACACTTAAGGGATACTTTATAAACATAAAAATGTGGAAAACTCATATTAAATCTTAGAAGTTACAAGCAAATTCACAGTAGAGAAAAATAATGGACAAATGAAAGCATTCACCCAGATTTCATACTTTGTTCACTTAAATTATCTTCAATGAATTGCCTATAATTTTTTACCTATTTTTCTATTGGTTTGTCTTTCTTACAAATCTGGAGGTGCTCTTTATATACTTGAAATATTAATCCTTTGTCATGTGTGTTTGAAAATTTTTTAATCTAGCATTTGTTTTTATGCTTTTTTATATGGTAAAAGAAGTCGCCACATTTTAATTTTTCATAGATATTTATTTTCCTTTTTAGATTAATTTACTCTTTTAGTTAAAAGAGTCTCCTTAATCCCTAGGTTATACATAGTGTTCTAAATTTGTTTCTAAGATTTTGTTAATTTTATATTTTATATTAAAGTCTTTAATCTGTCTGAACTAGATGACTAGTCATAGAAGAGCAAATTGCCATTAATCTCTGAAAATATTATGAACCTAAGGTAGTACTCAGGGAAATGCAAATTAAAACAACCAATGAGATGTCACCTCCACTAAATGGAGTTGGCAAAAATTAAGAGATCTTTTGGTAGTGGGATTTGGGAAACCATGTACTCTTAACACAAACGGTTATATCAACTTCTATTTCCACCAGCAATTAAGCAATATGTATTCAAATATTTTAATAACATTTTAAAATAAAAATACTTTGACCTAGCAGTCTCACTTTGGGGATCTTCCCCACAGAAATAACAGCATCAGTGCATAAGAATACACATAAGTCAGGATTTTTGTTGAAGTATTGTTTGTAGAGGCAAAGTAGAAAACCAAGTGGGGACTAAGTGAATGCCCATTAATTGGGGAATGGTTGAATAAAGTGTGATATAGCCATTCTATGGAACAGCATGAGAGTAATTTTTAATGTTAGTTATATCTACACTAGTTGATCTCAAGGTATTTCCACAATTTTTAATAACTAATTGCTTTATTGCAGAGCTTTATGTGTACAGGGTTTCATTTTTTGTTAAATGATCATTCCCATTTATGTATATATGTGTATGTGATGAGCATGGAAACAAGTATATATACTTGGCTGAATATATACGAGGCTGTTATTATTGGTTACCTTGAAGGAAGGGAGAAGAGAAGTAGGAGAAAGGACTGGAAAAACAATTTTTTTAATGTAAGTGCAGCATGTATGGTATAAAACTATGTAAAACTGTATTTGTATGAACTTCTGAGAACTATGAATGAAGGATGGTCTCCAAAAAGTTAGATTGTTTTAGAGTTGGGGGAGTTTGCAGTACTTTTTGTCCGATTACTGCACTTCTATGTATTTTATAAGCTTTCCTTCCCAACAAGCATGTGATATTTAACATAAACAGGAAACACCTATTTTACTTGTGAAGGTAATTTACTGGACACCTGTTATGTACCAAGAATTACCCTAATATATTGGCAGGGTAGGGACAGTCAGGAATCTAAGAGCATGGGAATTTGTTCCGATGCTGCATAGATTCCAAACAAGTTACCCAGCACCTCATTACACCCACCCTCTCGGTTTCATTTAGAAGAGGTAGTAATTTCAGACAAATGAGAAACGTACCCAAGAATATCTGGGACTTGTGTTCAGGCTATAAACCAGAAAACTGCAAGCCTCAAGAGAAGCTCCACCTTCAACATGGCACCAAAGAAAAGACCACAGTGATGAAAAGTTCCATGTACAGCCTCATAGAACATTACATGATGGAATAGAGAGAGGGGAAACAGCCAGACACCCGAGTCCATAAAAAAGGAAGTCTTGGGAGTTCTGGAAATACTAAGAGTCCTGGAACAAAGATGAGAACCAAAAGGCTATGGCCCTGATATCAGAAGGCCATAACAAACAATGGACCTGATACCCAAAAAGGACAAGACATGATGAGCTATACTTCAGTGGAGGCTGAAGAAAAAAGAATCCCAGTACTCCTCCCACAATGTTGGAATATGTATATATCCAATATTGGGGAGGAGATATTGGACAAATGATAGGAGCTACCTCCCATTACAAGTAAATAATTTGACACTGGTTAAAATGACCATTTCTGATTGAATTTTAATAATGGAATTTATGAATTGTTACCAAGAGACATACCTCCTTTGGATGTAATGTATGGGTTTCTGATTGGAAAGTTTAGAGGTACACCCTGACATACTATCCTTAAGAAACCTTGCTGTTAAACAGTTGACATGACTTGGTGCCTACTCTGTCAGCTGCTGCTTTCTACCTCCTAACCCTCACCACACATAAAACCCTCTGCCCTGTTTTAGAGCCAAACATTTCAAGAAGAGGAGCATCGTCAGCAGGTTCAAATGACATAACTGAAAAGTGTCCACAGGGTTAGGGGACGGAGATGGCACAGGCTACCTTTACAAGAGCAGTTTCGGGGCGCCTGGGTGGCTCAGTCGGTTAAGCGGCCAACTTCGGCTGGGGTCATGATCTCGCGGTCCGTGAGTTCGAGCCCTGCGTCGGGCTCTGTGCTGACAGCTCAGAGCCTGGAGTCTGTTTCAGATTCTGTGTCTCCCTCTCTCTGAACCTCCCCCGTTCATGCTCTGTCTCTTTCTGTCTCAAAAATAAATAAACGTTAAAAAAAAATTTAATACAAGAGCAGTTTCAATGGAGAGGTAAGCCTGGTTCTAATGTATGGCAGTATCTCATTATAGGTTGAATTTGCATTTCCTTTATGGCTAATGATGTTGAGTCTCCTTTTAGGTGCTTTTTGAATATCCTCCTTTGAGAAGTGCCTGTTCAAGACTTTTGCCCATTTTGGGAGGCACCTGGCTGGCTCAGTTGGTTAAGCGTCTGAGTTCAACTCAGTTCAATGGAGTGCAGCCTGGAGCCTGCTTTGGATTCTGTGTCTCCCTCTTTCTACCCCACCCCCGTTCGTATGCTGTCTCTCTCAAAAATAAACGTTAAAAAAAAAAAAAACTTTTTTTAAGACTTTTGCCCATGTTTTAAATTGGGAACTCTGTTCATTTGTAGGATTCTTTCTATATTCTGGGTGCAAGGTACCTTTTTTTTTGTTTTTATATTTTTTGGGGGGGAGTGCAAGTGGGGGAGGAGTAGAGCGAGGGGGACAGAGGATCTGAAGCAGGCTTCGCGCTGACAGACTGACAGCAGTGAGCCCAATGTGGGCTTCAAACTTGCAAACCACAAGGTCATGACCTGAGCTGAAGACAGACGCTCAACCAACTGAGCCATGCAGGTGCCCCACAAGGTACTTTTTAGATACTTATATCACAAACATCATCTCCAGCTTGCCTTTTCACTCTCCAAATGATGTCCTTCAATGAACAGATGTTTTTAATTTTAATAAAAAATAATCTATTATTGCTTTTTGTGCCTAGTTTAAGAAATCTTTTCGTAATCCAAGGTCACAAAAGATATTTTCCTACATTTTCTTCTACATTTCTATTTTACTTTTAATTTTTAGGTCTACAATCCATTTGAAGTTAATTTTTATGTGTGGTCTGGGGTAGAGGTCAAATTAATATTTTCCATACAAATATACAACGTATTCAACATCATTTATTAAAAAGACATTCTCTCCTCCCCCTCGGGTTGTAGTGGTATTCTTCAATAAATCAAATGATTATATTATATGGGGGTCTATTTCTAAATTATTCTGTTACATTCTAAGGAACACCAGATGTTTTTAGTGTAAGCAGATTTATAGCAAGTCTTGGTGTCTGGTGGTGTGTGTCTTCTAATTTTGTTCTTGTTCAAAGTTGCAATTCTAGGTCCTTGGCATTTTCATGCATTTTTGAATGATTTTTTTTCAATTGCTCCACACCAAAAAGTTGAGGTTTTAATGAGCATTACATCAAATACATAATTGTGGAAGAATGCATACTTTAACAATATTGAGACATCCAGTCTGTGAGCATGCTTTTCATTTATATACATCTTTTAATCTCAGCAATTTTTGTATTTTTTCAGTGCAGACGTTTTGAACATTTTAATTAAGTTAGTCCTATGTACTTGGGGTTTTGATGTTATAAATGCTATTATGTTAGTTTTCTGATTTTTTCTACTATTTATTAAATACATACAGTTGGTCCTTGAACAATATAGGTTTGAACTGTCCAGGTTCATGTAATAGATGGGGGTTTTTTTCCCCAATAAATGTATTGGAAAAAATTTTAAGAGACTTGCAACAATTTAAAAAACTCACAGATGAACCATGTAGCCTAGAAATAATTGAAAATTTAAGAAAAGGGTACAAGTGTACAAAATATATGTAGATAATAGTCTATTGTATCACTACCATAAAATATACACAAATCTATTGTAAAAAGTTAAAATTTATCAAAACTTCTGCACACAAGCAGACCATACATAGCACCATTTGCATTCAAGACAAATGTCAACAAAAAGACGCAGCAGCAAATAAGAACTGTGTAAAATTAACTATAGTACATATTTTACTACTGTAATAATTTCGTAGCCACTTCCTGTTGCTGTTGAGTTGAGCCCAGTGTAGTGAGTATCCACTTAAAATGCCTGTGACACTAATCGTCACTGAGCAGTTCATCTCCAGTAAGTTGTATATTACCGTAAAAAGTCATCTGTCCTACTTCTCACATATTTTTCATCATGTCTAAGTGAAATACTGTAAACCTGGAGTAATACCAGGGGACCCATATGGAGCACCACTAATGATGTGGCAGTGCTCCCCAAAAGCAAAGAAAGGTTATGAAATTATAAGAAAAAGTTGAATGTCTTGATACGTACCAGTGATTAAGGTCCACAGTTGCAGTTGCCTGCCATTCTAAGACAAATGAATCCAGTATAATCCTCAGAAGGAAGGAAGGAGAAAAGAAAAAGAAAGGGGGGGGGAGGGAGGGAGAGGAAGGAAAGAAGGAAGAAAGAGAAAGAAAGAAAGAAAGAAAAAGAGAAGAGAAGAAACTTTCATGAAGCCATCACTTCCCCTAAGCCAGCCGGTGTGAGAACTTTGCACTTTTTGTGAAATACGTTTTTATCCTACTGAAAATAAAGCTTATTTCAAAAAATATTTTGAGAGAGCACAGGGGAGGGGCAGAGAGAGGGAGAGAGAGAATCCCAAGCAAGTTCCGTGCCATCAGCACAGACCCCGATACAGGGCTTAAACTCATGACATCATGACCTGAGCCAAAATCAAGAGTCAGATGCTTAACCGACTGAGCCACCCAGGCACCCCAAAAATGCAGCTTTTATGTGGGTGTAGAATTGTTAAAAGAAAGGCATACCTATAGACTCTACTATGATTTGAGAAAAAGCGAAGTCCATATGGCAACTTTAAAAGAAAAAGGAAGGTGAAGGATCTAAAGCTGGAGAATTTAATGCCAACAGTGGATGGTTTGATCATTCCAGAGGTTTGGCTTTTAAAATGTCAACAGAAGTGGCTTCTGCCTACCAAGAGGCAGTAGATGAGTTCCTAGACACCATTAATGAAATCATTGAGAAGAAAGAATGTCAGTGAAACTTTAAAGACAGTGCCCCATTCTGCGGGGGCAGGAATCCACATTATTAGGAAGAGAATCTAGCACCAGGATTTAAGGCATGAAAGGGTAGGCTAACTACGTTTTGGGCAAATGTAGTTGGGTTCATGATCAGGACTGCCCTTACCTATAGACTGCTAACCTTTATTGTTTTTTTAAATGTTTATTTTTGAGAGAGAAAGTGTGAGCAGGCAAGAGGCAAAGGGAGAAGGAGACACAGAATCTGAAGCAGGCTCCAGGCTCTGAACTGTCAGCACAGAGCCCGAAAGGGGGCTCGAACTCAGGAACCCGAGAACATGACCTGAGCCGAAGTCGGATACTTAACCAACTGAGCCACCCAGACACCCCAAAGCTGCTAGCCTTTGAAAAGCTATTTAGCAGCTGCCATTCTTTTGGTTGTACAGCAAGAAGGTCTGGATCCCCCCCTTTTTTAAAAAAACTTCTTTTATTGGTTCCAACAGTACTTTGTCCCTGAAGTCAGGAAACACCTTGCAACTAAGGAAACTTCCTTTTAAAGTTCTTTAGAGGGACACCTGGCTGGCTCATTCAGTGAAGCGTCCAACTTCAGCTCAGGTCATGATCTCACAGCTCCTGAGTTCCAGCCCTGCATTGGGCTCTGTGCTGACAGCTGGACCCTGGAGCCTTTTTCAGATTCTTTTTTTTTTTTTTTTTTTAATGTTTATTTATTTTTGAGAGAGAGAGAGAGAGAGTGCAAGCTGGGGAGGCGCAGAGAGAGAGAGAGAGAGAGGGAGACACAAGAATCCGAAGTAGGCTCCAGGCTCCAAGCCGTCAGCACAGAGCCCGATGGAGGGGCTGGAACTCACGAAACGTGAGATCCTGACCTGAGCCGAAGCCTGACGCTCAACTGACTGAGCCACCCAGGTGTCCCAAGATTCTGTGTCTCCCTCTCTCTCTGCCCCTCCCCAGCTCATGCTCTGTCTCTGTCTCTCTCAAAAATAAAAACATTTAAAAATTTTTTTAAGTTCTTTTTTTTTTTTAATTTTTTTAATGTTTATTTATTTTTGAGAGACAGAGCACAAATGGGGAAGGAGCAGAGAGAGGGAGACACAGAATCCAAAGCAGGCTCCAGGCTCTGAGCTGTCAGCACAGAGCCCAATGCAGGGCTCACGAACCATGAGATCATGACGTGAACCAGAGTCAGCGCTTAACCGACTGAGCCACCCAGGCACCCCTTAAGTTCTTTTGATACTGGACAATGTCCCTGGCCATCCAGAACCCCATGAGTTCAACACTGAAGGTGTCTAAGTGATCTTTTTTCCCCAAACACAACAACATCTAGATCAGGGGGTCACAAGGGCCTTTAAGGCTCATTGCACATGGTACTCTATGGAAAGGATTGTCAGCTATGGGAGAGTCCCCCAAGAATAGAATAAAAGTCTGGAAGGATTACACCCCTGAAGATGCCATTGCTGTTATAGAAAAAGCTGTGAAAGCCATCAATCCTGAAACAATACATTCCTGCTGGAGAACCTGTGTATCAGCCTATCATCACAGGGAAGTAATTTTCCAAAAAATGTAACAATGTTTCCAATACTGTATCATGGATATGACTGTAATACTCTATGTCATAAGAATTTTATAACAATTTATTCAGTAATACACAGGCTAAGCTACCATGAAACAATCATGCTGGGCTACCAATAAAGCGATCATATTGCTGCTTTTTTGTTTTCAGTGCATGATTTGTAATATCTGTAAATAAATGTACATTTTTTTCACATTTCGTTTTTGAGATATGTTAGTAAAGCATATAGCATCACAGTGTTTTGTATCATATAAGACAATATTGACAGGTACTGACAAATGATTTATCTTGTAAACAGACCATGTAAACTTACAGTATCAGTAATTTTAGTTCTGTAAAGGTATTTTCTCTTATGATTTTCTTAACACTTAATTTTCTCTAGCTTACTTTATTATAAGGATATAGTATATAGTATAATATACAAAATATGTGTTCATCAACTGTTAATGTTATCAGTAAGGCTTCTGGTCAACAGTAGGCTATTACTAGTTAAGTTCTTGGGAGGTCAAAAGTTATATGTGGATTTTTGATTGGGGGGGAAATACCCTTAACATCCACATTGTTCAAGGTTCAACTGTATAAATGATATACATATTTTATATATTACATATTATAGTATAATATATATATTATAATTTATTATATATAACATGTAATAGATTCATATTATACCCAAAGGAATGAACAAAGCTACATAATAATTATAATTATTATAACATATTATATTACAAACTGACCTTCTATCCAGTGACCTTGATAAATTCACTTGTTAATTATAATTAAGTTTATTTTATTGGACTTTGTATACAAAATGTCATCTGCAATAAAGGAAAATTTTTTACTTCATCTCTCCAATTTTTATACCATTTTTTTTTTCCTTGCTTTTTTGCACTGGCCAGGGCCTCCAGAAGTAGTGATTGTGGGTATCTCTGCATTTTTCCCAGAATCTAAAAGAAAACCCTAGACGTTTTACCATTAGGTGTGACATGAGGTGTAAATTTGTAGATAATTTCTATCAGATTAAGAAAATTTTCCTCCAATCTTAGTTTGCTGAGATTTGTTATCATGGGGAGGGGTTAAATTTCACTAAATACATATTTTGCATCTATTGAGATGATATATGGTTTTCTCATTCTGTTAGTGTGCTTGAGTTATATGGATTGATTTTTTTTAATTAAAAAAATTGTGAAATGCACACAACATAAAATTTACCATCTCAACTATTTTTTTTTTTTAACGTTTTATTTATTTTTGAGACAGAGAGAGACAGAGCATGAACAGGGGAGGGGCAGAGAGAGAGGGAGACACAGAATTCGAAACAGGCTCCGGGCTCCGAGCCATCAGCCCAGAGCCCGACACGGGGCTCAAACTCACAGACCGCGAGATCGTGACCTGAGCTGAAGTCGGCCGCTTAACCGACTGAGCCACCCAGGCGCCCCTCAACTATTTTTAAGTATATAGTTCAATGAAATTAAGTGCATTCATATTGTGCAACCATCACCATGATCCGTATCCAAAACTTTTCATCTTTCTAAGCTGAAACTCAATACCCATTACACAATAATCCTCTGTGCCCCCTCCCCTCAGTCTCTGGAAACTACTGTTCTATTTTAATTATTTTGAATTGGACTACATTAGGAACCTCATATAAATTTTTGTTCTTTCGTGACTGGCCTTATTTCACTTAGCATAATGTTCTCAAAGTTTGTCCAATGGATTGATTTTTGAATGTTAAGGCAATCTTCCATTCCTGGAAGAGATACCATTTAGACATTGTATATTATCTTTTTAATATATTATTGGCACCTGGGTGGCTCAGTTTGTTAACCATCCAACTTCGGCTCAGGCCACGATCTCACTATCCGTGGGTTCGAGCCCCGCGTCAGGCCCTGTGCTGACAGCTCGGAGCCTGGAGCCTGCTTCGGATTCTGTGTCTTCCTCTCTCTCTGCCCCTCCTTTGCTCAAAAATAAGCATTTAAAAAAATTAAAATATATATATATTATCGAATTAGATTTTTAAGTTTTTATATAGGATCTTATGTCTACATCCTTGTTGTTTTGTATATTTCCTTTCTTGTAGTAGCTTTGTCAGAGATTAGTATCAGAATAATGCTGGTCTTATAAAATTAATTGGGAATCACTTCCCTTTTTTGTCCCCCAGAAGAGTTTGCGTAAGACTGTGCATTATTAGTATTGGTATTCTTTTTCCCATAAATATTTTCTGTAAAAATCATCAGTAAAGCCATCTGGGCTAGGAATTTTCTATTTAGGAAAGTTTTATTTTTTTATTTTTATTTAAAAAAATTTTTTTTAAGTTTATTTATTTGAGAGAGAGAGACAGAGTGAGCAGGGGAGGGGCAGAGAGGGAGGGAGCGAGAGAATCCCAAGCAGGCTGTTTACTGTCAGCATGGAGCCCAACACGGGGCTTGAACTCATGAACCATGAGTTCATGACCTGAGCCGAAACCAAGAGTCAGATGCCTAACCAACTGAGCCACCCAGATGTCCCTGTGTAGAAAAAACTTCAATTATACATTCAATTCCTTTGATAGACACAGGACTATTGATATTTTCTGTCTCTTGTGTCATTTTTGGTAAATATTATTTAATCTCCATATCATTTCATTGAGATACCTAATTACTAGCTTTAAATAGTTTATATCTGCTTGTTATATTTTTAATATCAGTAGAATCTAAAGTGATATTCTCTTTTCTGTCTCAGTATTGGTAATCTGTGAGGTCTCTTTGTTTTCTTGATTAGGCATTCTAGGGATTTAACACTTTATTAATCTTTTCAAAAGGTCACCTCTTAACTACTATATAATTGATTTCTTTTTCAGTGGTTCATGCTCTTTTCTTTTTTTTTTTTTTTTTAATTTTTTTTTTCAACGTTTATTTATTTTTGGGACAGAGAGAGACAGAGCATGAACGGGGGAGGGTCAGAGAGAGAGGGAGACACAGAACCGGAAACAGGCTCCTGGCTCTGAGCCATCAGCCCAGAGCCCGACGCGGGGCTCGAACTCACGGACCGCGAGATCGTGACCTGGGTGAAGTCGGACGCTTAACCGACTGCGCCACCCAGGTGCCCCCATGCTCTTTTCTAAAAACAACCTAATTTAAGTGAGCAAAACTTGCAAATATTTCACAAAAGAGAAATATCAATGACCATTAAACACACAAGTCTTTCTATTTTATTTGAGTTTAATCCACTGGGGTTTTTTTCTAGCATCTTGAAATTTAAGTCTTAGATAATTGATTTTTTCCAACCTTTCTTTTTGGCTAATATTTTCATTTAAACAATCTAAATTTCTCTATACGAATCCATTTCACTGCATCCAGTAGAGGTTTTTATCACCTTTATTGAGTCATAATTATACATATAATAAGTTGTACTAAATTTAACTTTACATTTTGATGAGTTGGGGTAAATACACACTTTAATATAACTACCACTAAAATCAAGAAATATAACATTTTCATCACCCCAAAAATGTTCTATATCCCTTTCCAGACAATTCTCCCCACCTGACTCCAAGAAACCATTAATCTGCTTTCTGTCACTGTATGTGAGAACTGTCATTACGAGAATTTTATACATTGTATATACTGTTCTGTGCCTACTTTCTTTCACTCAGCTTAAATTTTGAGATTTATTTATGTTGTGTATGTCAATATTTCATCCCCCTTTATTGATGAGTGGCATCCCATTGTATTAATATGTCACTATTTATTTATGTACCCATTGATGAACATTTGGATAGTTTCCACTTTGGAGCTACTATGAATAAACCTGCTATGAACACTCATGTATAAGTTTTTGTGTAAACATATTTTCATTTTTATTGTATAAATAATATAAATCGCTGGGTCATATGGTAAATGTATGTATATCTTTTTTTTTAATTTTTTAATGTTTATTCATTTTTGAGAGAGAGAGCGCGTAAGTGGGAGAGAGGCAGAAAGAGATGGAGACACAGAATCCAAAGCAAGCTGTAGGCTCTGAGCTGTCAGCACAAAGCTGGATCTGGGGCTTGAACCCATGAACTATGAGATCATGACCTGAGCTGAAGTTGGGCGCTTAAATGACTGAGCCACCGAGGCATCCCTTAGAATAGCCTTTTATTTAGTTCTGACATTTAGAACTATGGCGATATTTTACAAATGCAAAAATTTAAAGAAAGCAATGAAAAGCAATTGAGGTATGTATGTGCATGTGAACCTGAAATGGAATACAGAAGTAACAACAGCCTACTGTATTACAAATGAATAACATAACCAAGAGTGAAGGGCTCAGGAAAGAGACCTAACTGAAATTATTTTTGCAAAACAATGTCCTGACTATAAAGCCAAAGACATCAAGAGCTGTACAAATGTAAGGTAATCGTCTTTTTTCTTAAGCTATTGTGTTGGTTTTTTTTGTTTTTTAAAATTTATTTTGCGAGAGAGAGAGCACAAGTGGGGTAGGGGCAGAGAGAGAGGGAAGAGAATCACAGGCAGGCTCAATACGGGGCTCGAACTCATGAACTGTGAGATCATGACCTGAGCTGAGATCAACGCTTACCGGACAGAGCCACCCAGGTGCCCGAAGGTAATCCTTTCAATGAATCTTTTCTTACAGGTATACACACGAGTAATTCTGAAACACACACATATGCACACATGTATAAATACACAGGCATACATATACATATATATTTACAGCAAGTACATATATTATAACTAATGAGAGCTGGGCTTCTCAGGGTCAAAGAGAGAAGTCACAGATAAGGAAAAGGGAAATGACGCCAAACTTCAATGAGCACACCTGACACCCAGATCTTGATTTCAAACACCACTCTCCAACAAGAACCAGGGCCCCTAGGAGAAATGGTTGATTCCAGGACCCACAAGGGAAACATACAAGATGAACATGGCATATCTTGTGCCACAAAGTAATGAAGTGCTCAAAAGAGGATAGTCGGGGGTCAAGCAAACAAACAAAAGAACTCCTGAGCCAACCTGAAGGAGCTCATGACGACCAAAGCTGGAATAATTTTGGAAACAAAATAAGAAATGATATTCTGTGGATTAAACCCATAGGATTAAAGAATCCCCGTGGGGCCTGGGTGGCTCAGTAGGTTAAGTGACCAACTTCGGCCCAGGTCATGATCTCACGGGTCGCGGGCTCGAGCCCCCAGTGAGGCTTTGCACTGACAGTGAGGAGCCTGTTTCAGATTCTTTCTCTCTCTGCCCCTCCCCTGCTCTCTCTCTCTCTCTCTGTCAAAAAGTAAACATTAAGAATAAATAAATAAACCACGAGTCTGTATTGATGCAAATGAGTAATGGAGTCTATAATGTATTAAGTAAATGGGAGAGAAGAACCAGCTCTTTCTTATGGAAGGATTATGATGATAAATGTAGAAGGAAAAAAGAAATAGAAAATCACCATGAGGCAAACACCACAGTAATCGTTGCTGCAGTCAAGATGGATGATAAACATTAGCAGGTGCAAGTTGGAGGAGGAAGAGGATATTTGCATGGTTTCAGAGCACTTACCCCAAATAGTTTTGTGGGTTTTTTTTTTAAGTTTATTCATTTTTGAGAGACAGAGCATGGGCGGGGGAGGGGTAGAGAGAGAGGGAGACATAGAATCCAAAGCAGGCTACGGGACCTGAGCCGGTGAGCACAGAGCCAGTCCTGGGGCTCGAACTCACGAAACCGTGAGACCATACCCTGCGCTGAAGTCCGTGGCTTAACAGACTGAGCCACCCAGACCCCTCTACCCCCAAGTGGTTATTAATTACAAAGAGAGAAACAGCACAACGGTGGAGAAACAGCAGAAACCACGTTAAGTAAATGATCTAAGTCATAAGACACACTGGGAGGTACTGAGGTCACGACGTCATTTCATTGGGGTTGGGGGGACGCTGTGAAGGGAAAAGGGAGGGATGGGGAACCACCAGCCGATGAAAAGCGACTTTAACATCAAACCAAAGGAAACTGTAGTGTTTACGCATGCGCGTTTGGGTGATAACAATATATAAAAAAAAAAAAAAAAAAACCTTTTTTTTTAATCTTTATTTTTGACAGAGAGAGCAGAAGCAGGGGAGGGGCAGAGAGAGACGGAGGCGCGGGATCTGAATGAAGCAGGCTCAGAGCCATCAGCACAGAGCCCTGAGCGGGGCTCAAACCCACGTAGGGTGAGCTCGTGACCTGAGCTGAAATCAGACGCTCAACCGACTGAGCCACCCAGGCGCCCCTGGGTGACAAAGGGTGTAAAGAAAAGCCGGGAAGTGATTAGCATACAGGCGGAGCGTGGTTGCTGCCGCGGGGAGACGGGGCGTTCGTGGACACCCGCAGACCTTGCGGGTGGCGGGCAGTTTCTGTTTCTTGAGCTGGCTGGGGGCGGTCAGGGTGTCCTCTTGGCGACGATGATTCATTAAGTCGTACCTTTGTTTCGTGCAGCTTTCTGAAACGGTGGTGCAGTTAACAGTCACCAAGCTTTAAATGTTGGGCATTTGTGCGGAGCCAGGAAGAAGGAAATGGAAAGAAATACTTCCAAAGACTATCCAAGAAATCATGGGTTTCAAGTTTTATTACCCTTTTCTAGAAGAGCCAAATTGTCAAAACTGAGACTTCGTTTTATAGCTGGGGGCGGGGGAGGGGCTCGTGAGCATTCTGTCTCTATGCCAAGTTCCAAAGTCACTCGGGTTTTTTTTTTTTTTTTCCCCTTTACTCCTGTCCGTGGGGACGAGCGTCCTCCCAACCCTCGCCTCTTGGCGCTGACCCGGTTGCGGGTTGTGCGGCCGCTTCCTTCCAGCTGCCCGGCCCCCCTGGGACCGGGCCCCCGCCGGGTCCCCAACTCTGGTGGCCCCCGGAGACAACATCCCGGCCCGCTCTGGGGCCCCTGAAGCCGCCTGTCGCAGGCGGAGATCAAGCACCACGACCGGCAGGTGGCGGCGGCGGCGGCTCCCGGGACACCGGCCCTGCGGCGGGGGAGCCCCGGGCCTCGAGGGGTGCAGCCCTCCGCCCGCGCCTGCGCCCTGTCCGCCCTGCGGCCCCTCCCGGGGGGCAAAGGAGCCAGGCAGGTACGAGGCTGGGAGGTGTAGGACGGAAGAGTCTTAAAAGATCAAAAGTCATGGGAGTCCGGTGACCTCGTGGCGCAATGGTAGCGCGTCTGACTCCAGATCAGAAGGTTGCGTGTTCAAGTCACGTCGGGGTCACGTCTCTCTGTTTTCTCTCCAACGCAAGGAAATACATGGTGTGTTTGTAATTCCGACCCCTCCATGACGCCCGGTCAAATCCCGCTCCTTAATTTCCTTGCAGCAGACAAGCCAGAGACCTGAGATTCAGGAGAGGAGCGATGTCGTTTTCCTAGCTCGTGGGGGCTGGTCTGGGGACAGCAGGAGGCGCCGCTCGGTGGGGACTCCCCTGAAGGGCACCCCGGCCACTTCCCGGTGAACCTTGCCCCCCCCCCCCCCCGCCACCCCCTGTCACAGAACTTGCCACCAGAAGAGAGGTTTTTTGTGGGTTTTTTTTGTTTTGTTTTTTTTTTTTTTTGTTTTTTTTAGGCCAACAACAATAGAAACAGGTACAGGACAAAACTAGTTATCAGAAAATGAAATGTAAATTGTTTTTAAACATAGGAAAAGAAACAACTGCCATAAATAAATAAATAAATAAGCTTTCAATGAGTTCTTTTTAACCTATGAGGTTGGCTAACCTATGATCAAAAAACTCTCATTAAATCGCATTGCTCACGACCTTGACGCTGTGATGGAGAACAAGGACATTAGCCCAGGAATGGAGGAAACTAAAATAGTTGTAAGAAATAGGTTTCATTCAGCCATTTTAGTAAAGTTTTCTGCTGTGTTTTTCCACTTTGCTTCTGTTCTTTTTTGTTCTAGACTTTTCCCATAAATGCCATCCACCCTTCCATATGGTGGCTAATTAGCACCATGTGGACAGATAATTATGCTTCTCTGTACTCTGCATCTGTAATCTCTCAAAGTGTTTCCTGTGTTTTCCCATTTTCCCCACATTTGGGGGGTATCTTCTCAGATTTGTCTGTCATCCGGGATTCCATTTTCTGCAATTTCACTTCTCTTTAAAGAGAGGGCATTGTGGGAGGCCTGGGTGGCTCCGTGGGTTAAGCATCTTGACTCTTGATCTCAGCTCAGGGCTTGATCTCAGCGGTCGTGAGTTTAAGCCCCACATTGGGCTCTGCACCGGGTGTGAAACATAATTTTTTTTTTTTTTTTTTTAAACAAACACCACTTGCTTTTACCTCTTCCTCACTGAAATTAGACTCAGCAAGTCAACTGGGAATGTGGCTAGCTTGGTCCTGCTCTCCGCCCTTTCTCAGACTGATCAGCTAGAGGGCAGGTTGAAGGTGGAGCTCTCAACCCCATTTCCAGAGTTTAGAAGCCACTGCCCTAGGGGTGCCTGGGTGGTTCAGCGGGTTAAGTGTTGGGCCTAGGCTGTGGGCTTGTGGGTTGTGGGTTTGAGCCGCTCATCAGGCTTCGTACTGGTTTTATTGCAGTGATATTTTCTCCCCCTTTCCTGTGTTGTCCCCTTCCTGTTGTGAACCAGTAAACAACCACGAAATCGGTACTAGAGATCCCGCATCTCAACATGAGTTTTAACTTGAACGTCTGAAATGGATCGTACCTCCTTGGCTAGGACAGAAAACACCTTTCTGTTCACTTAAATCTCCTATAATTAGCATTTTAATTGAACGCAAACAAAAACTTGGAAACACCTAGATTCCTTTCAAGAATTTTACACCCAAAGAACCTCTTTTGTAGATATTACAGCCTAAGAATTAGTTCCGTGCAAACCTTATTAATCTTAACATTTTCCCAATGCCCTTCAAGTCTCTCATGTGAATCAACAAAATTCTCTTTTCGTACTTTTATGAATCAAATTTTAAAAGGTCTACTTGTTGGATAACATTTGACCATTACAATCTCCTTTGGTATTATGAAAGCAGATCTGTGGCCATCAGTTTTAACCCTCAGCTCATTTATTGCAGATGAACAAGTACCTGTTCCTCCAACATTGAGGAAACAGAATCAGCGTAAACTTCTAGAAAAACCGAGGCAAGAGTATTTTTTTTTTTCTGGGCAAAGTATCATTTCCTAGAAAGAAAAGGTACAGAAGAGAAGAAAGACAAAGTTGGGGAAAATGCCTTACACTTACTTTCAAAGGTTTGTCCCACCTGACCCAACACATTGGATTTTTTTTCTTTTTTTTCTTTTTTCTTTTTTTTTTTTAATTCCTCTAGGGGCCCCTGGGTGGCTCAGTCGGTTAAGCATCTGACTTCAGCTCAGGTCATGATCTCACAGTTTGTGAGTTGAGTTCGAGTCCTGCATTGGGATTCTTTCCCTCTCTCCTTCTCTGTCCCTCCCCGACTTGCGTGCTCTCTCTCAAAATAAATAAACTTAAAATTTTTTTGTTTTTAATTTTTTTAAATAAAGGAAAGGAAGGGAAAGGAAAGGAAGGGAAAGGAAAGGAAAGGAAAGAAAAGAAAAGAAACTTTAAAGATGGCAGAGTATTTCCACACAGTATTTGATCCATTTTGTGGCCCGTGGTCCCTCCCAGTGAGGGTGCTTACTTAGCTCCAGCCAGCCTGGGACTCGGGAACTGCTTATTTAGCCAGAGAAATGCTCTCCTGACACGACCTAAGCCAACTACTTTTGAGCTCCAAGGAATCTGGATTGGAAGTAAACGGAACTCGGTATTCGCTTTGGAGGGCATTCTAAACAGGCACCGGCGTGAGATAAAAATCATAGAGTGACTTTGTTTTCTATCATTCCTTAAAATATGTATGGTTTGCTAGTTCCCCTCACGGTGAGGGAGCGAAAGGGGGGTGGGGAGAGGGGAGGGGAGTGAGGGACAGTTGCCGCAACCTTTCTGGTCACTTTGAGATGAGAACCACTCCCAGTCTCCATTTCCACGTGGCCTGAAATCCAGACCCGGAGCCCAATTATCGCCAGCGACCCTCCACTGCCCTCAGCCTTCTGACCACCGGGCCTTTGAACCAGAATCTCCTGGGGAGGCCGACCTTCCCTGAGGAGGCCCAGAGAGAGCCAATGGCTCTGTGAGAGACTCAGAGGGTGAGAAATGGAGCAGAGCCCCCCCCCCCCACTTCCTAGAACAGGTATGAGAACACACAAAGGACATCCTCACCAACCTCAGACCTTTCCGAGTTGTGAGAAGGGGCTGGGCCCAAGGGAGCACCTCCCACTTTCTAGGGACTCGAGAAAATTCCTCAATTCCTCGCCCGCACCTTCCAAGCCAAAAAGACACCTCCTCTAGTCCCAGCCGACTCCCAGCTGCGTGGACACTCCCATCGCTTGCCCCCAAGTCTAGGCAGGGAGATCATTCAGGCATCCCCAGTGAAGGGGAGAGAGAAACTCTGGATCCAGACTCTTGTCCTGGAGCGTGTCAATGGCAAGGTTGCCTTGGAATTTTTGCAGAATCTGGACAGCAGAGATGTTGGGGAGCACGAAGAAGACCAGTGCAGCTCCTATAGGCAGCGACCAATTCAGAAAGGAAGGGGCTAAGGGAAGCCAGCATGGGAGCTGATGGCTACCACCGAGCCCCCCAGTACTCACCAGCTCCCCTCTCCCTGGCTGCCCCTGGGACACCCCCCCACACACACACACTTTGCAGCAGTCCACACTTCGCACCTCCTTAGTTAGCATCAGCCAGCGATCAGTGTGCGACCAGAAGGGAGACGGGGTCATGGTCGAGAAAAAAGGGTTTGGAGAGAGTGTCCCAAAGGAGCCTGCATCTGGCTCTCAGGTGGCTGGGCAAGGGTCGCTTCTAGAAGGCGGGAAGCTGGGGCCCCTGGGTGGCTCAGTCGGTTAAGTGGCCAACTTCGGCTCAGGTCATGATCTCGCGGTCCGTGAGTTCGAGCCCCGCGTCGGGCTATGTGCTGACAGCTTGGAACCTGGAGCCTGCTTCGGATTCTGTGTCTCCCTCTCTCTGACCCTCCCCCATTCATGCTCTGTCTCTCTCTGTCTCAAAAATAAATAAACGTTAAAAAAAAAAAAAATTTAGAAGGCTGGAAGCTTCCCAGGGGGAACGGAGTCCAATTACCACCAGGTGGCGCTCCAGTTGAAGACCCTGGCAGGTGCAGGATTGCTTGTTTGTTTGCTTCAATATAATTTATTGTCAAATTGGCTTCCATACAACACCCAGCGCTCGTCCCAACAAGTGCCCTCCTCAATGCCCATCACCCATTTCCCCTCTCCCCCACCCCCCATCAACCCTTAGTTTTTCTCTGTATTTAAGAGTCTCTTATGGTTTGCCTCCCTCCCTCTCTGTTTGTAACTATTTTTTCCCCTTCCCTTCCCCCGTGGTCTTCTGTTAAGTTTCTCAAGATCCACAAATGAGTGAAAACCTATGATGTGTGTCCTTCTCTGACTGATTTATTTCACTCAGCATAGTACCTTCCAGTTCCATCCATGTTACGGCTAATGGCATGATTTCCTTCTTTCTCATTACCAAGTACTATTCCATTGTATGTATAAACCACACCTTCTTTATCCATTCATCAGTTGATGGACATTTAGGCTCTTTCCATCATTTGGCTATTGTTGAAAGTGCTGCTATAAACATTGGGGTACACGTGCCCCTAAGCATCAGCACTCCTGGATCCTTTGGGTAGATCCCTAGTAGTGCTATTGCTGGGTCATAGAATAGTTCTATTTTTAATTTTTTGAGGAACCTCCACACTGCACCAGTTTGCATTCCCACCAACAGTGCAAGAGGGTTCCCCTTTCTCCACATCCTCGCCAGCATCTATAGTCTCCTGATTTGTTCATTTCAGCCACTCTGATCGGGTGTGAGGTCCCAGGATTGTTGAAGCATCCCCAGGACGAGGTTTTGTAAGATGGGGTATTGCAAAGCATGTTGCTGGACCCTCACGGCTTGTATCCTTCTTTTCCTGGAGACCAGCTGGAAAGAGGCACTTCAGAAGTCCTAAGTCCTAAGCCACACACAGGCGAGGAGGTAGTTCAAGCCTTCACCCTCATTTATGTGGATCGTATTCAGGACACGCATTTACTTACTCAAGAGGGCAAGTCCTTGGTGGGAAAACATCTTGATATTAACCCAGGGCCAGACGGTTATTTTGAAATGTGTAATTTTGTTACACCTTAATATAGACCATGTTAACAACTGACTTGATGTTTTTAATTGAAAACTGTGTTTTCCCCTGCTTCATTGAGGCATCATTGGCAAATCGTTTTGCAAACGTTTTTGTTTTAATTTTTTTAACGTTTATTTATTTATTTTATGTTTTTTTTTTTTTTTTTATTTTTGAGAGAGAGAGAGAGAGAGACAGGGTGAGAGTGGGGGAGGGGCAGAGAGAGAGGGAGACAGAATCCGAAGCAGGCTTCAGGCTGTGAGCTGTCAGCACAGAGCTCAATGTGGGGCTCAAACTCACAAACTGCGAGATCATGACCTGAGCCGAAGTCAGATACTTAACCAACTGAGCCACCCAGGTGCCCCAAGATACACTTATTCTTAACATTTTATTCTTTTTGGGTTATCACGTACCCTTTTTATATATACATATTTTGTTCTGAATCATTTGAGAGCAAATGCATGCATTATGCTTTCTTACCTCTACACACTTCACTGTGCATTTCCCAATAATAAGGATATTATTTTACATAACGATGGTATAGTTATCAACTTCAATAAATTTAACATGGATGTAATACTTTTATCCACTCTGCTGCTTGTATTGCACTTTTGAAAAACTGAACCAATATGTCCTTCATAGTATTTTTTTCTCCCGCGTAGGATCCAGTTAAGGATCATATATTGTATATAGGCTTCATGCCTTTAGCTCTTAACCTGGAACAGGGATTCAACCTTTCTTTGTCTTTTAGGTCATTAACATTTTTAAAGAATGCAATCGTTTTTTTTTTTTAATTTTTTTTTTACGCTTTATTTATTTTTGAGAGAGACACAGCATGAGTGGGAGAGGGGCAGAGAGGGAGGAAGACAGAATCTGAAGCAGGCTTCAGGCTCTGAGCTGTCAGCACAGAGCCGGACACAGGGCTCAAACCCACAAATCACGACCTGAGCCGAAGCTGGATGCTTAACTGACTGAGCCACTCAGGCATCCCATTTAGCAAAAAAATTTTTTTTAATTTTTTTATGTTTATTTACCTTTGAGAGAGAGAGAGAGAGAAAGAGAGCATGAGCAGGGGAGGGGCAAAGAGAGAGGGAGACACAGAATCTGAAGCAGGCTCCGGGCTCCGACTGTCAGCACAGAGCCCGACGTGGGGCTTGAACTCACAAACCGCAAGATTATGACCTGAGCCGAAGTTGGACGCTTAACTGACAGAGCCCCCCAGGTGCCCCTTAACAGAAATTTTAGTTAAGTACTTGGCATTGTTATTCAGCAATTTCATGGCTATGAAAAATCATAACATGTAAATGAAATTAACATGTACAGGCATACCTTGGAGATATTGTGGGTTCTGTTCCAGACACAGCAATAAAGTCAGCCACATGAATTTTTTTGGTTTCCCAGTGCCTATACAAGTATGTTTATATTATATGTAGCCTATGAAGTGTGCAATAGCATAATGTCTTAAAAAACAACGTATATACCTTAATTTCAAAATACTTAAAAAAAATTTTTTTTAACGTTTATTTATTTTTGAGACAGAGGGAGACAGAGCATGAACGGGGGAGGGGCAGAGAGAGAGGGAGACACAGAATCGGAAGCAGGCTCCAGGCTCTGAGCCATCAGCCCAGAGCCTGACGTGGGGCTCGAACTCACGGACCGTGAAATTGTGACCTGAGCTGAAGTCGGCCGCTTAACTGACTGAGCCACCAAGGTGCCCCAATTTCAAAATACTTTATGACCGGCCACCTGGGTGAAGCGTTGGTTGAGCGAACGTCCGACTCTTGACTTTGGTTCAGGTCATGATCTCACGGTTCATGGGTTCAAGCCCTGCATCAGGCTCTGCGCTGATAGGAATTCTCACTCCCTCTCCCTCTCCCCAACTCGAGCTCTCTCTCTCTCTCTCTCAAAACAAAATAAATAACCTTTTAAAAGTATATGAAAATACTTAATTACTAAAAATGCTAACCATCATCTGAGCTTCCAGCAAAGCAACATCACTGCTCACAGATCACCATAACAAATATCATAATGAAAAGTTTTGAAATATTGCAAGAATTACCAAAATGTGACACCAAGACGACAAGATGAACAAATGCTGTTGGAAAAAATGGCATCATTAGATTTGCCACGAATCTTCAATTTGTAAAACACACAATATCCACAGGGGCGCCTGGGTGGCTCAGTCAGTTAAGCATCTGACTCTTGGTTTCAGCTCAGTCTCAGGTCATGATCTCACGGGTTGGTGAGTTCGAGCCCCACATCAGGCTCCGCACTGATAACGCAGAGCCTGCTTGGGATTCTCTCTCTCTCTCTCTCTCTCTCTCTCTCTCTGCCTGCCCCTCCCCCCACTGACATTCACGCTCTCTCGCTCTCTCCCTCAAAATAAACAAAAAAAAAAATAATTTAATACTGATGATTATAAAATAGATAGACACACAGATAGATGTGGAATGACCCCCTCATAAAGGACAACATCAAGGGCCAACTTGTAAACTTGAGGAAATTACTAGTGTTGGAATATTATCGCTTTGCCATCATCATAGTAAAAATGGATCATGCAAGAATCATCCATGAATGTTAAACGTTAGGGAACCAGCGGGAAATTATACTGAGGAGCAAGATGTTTATACTGTCTTGAAGTATCTCAAACACACACTTCTTATTAGTTGCAGGCAAAAAGACATTATAACTTATAGATATGGGATAAAACTTTCACTGGGTAATCAAAGTTATTACCAAGGAATTTTTTTTCTTCTTACCGACTACTGTGAGGGACAGATGGACGTCGTGTTCCTCTGTAGATGAGGCAAAACTTTACCTTTACCCACTTAAAGTCTTTCGCTGGACCTGAGAATTAAATTGAGACAGATTAAGGGGGGTGGGGGGATGCGGATTTATTTAATGTAAATTTCATGTGCCCCCCCCCCCCAGCTCTCATAAGAAAACAAAGACCCAGAGAAATGGCAAAATCTAAATGCTGTTTAACTAGGTTAAATTGTGGAACAAAGACAAGCAATTGTGGAAAAGTAACTAAAATGTAGGGGGAAGTTAAGGGAAGATAAGAATTATCAACAAGGTCTGTTTGCAAAGAATTCTCTCCGCCTTGACTCCCAGTCTGTGGTGATAAAAATGTCTCGTTCCTCCTCCTGTAGGGAAGATATCTTTCACATGGGTTTTATCATCTATTTCCAGGAAGAAGGGGGGGGGGTAAGTGTCAGAGTCTTATAACTGCTGTTTAGCAGCATATTTTGGGTGACATATTCTGCCGCCCTTCACTTCCAATTGTCAAACCCTGACAAAGAACCAGGATCACCCGTCTTGTCTTTCTTTCTTTCTTTCTTTTTAAATGCTTATTTGTTTTTCTTTTAATTTTTTTTTTAGATTTATTTTTGATAGACAGAGAGACAGAGCACAAGTGGGGAAGGGGCAGAGAGAGAAGGAAGACACAGAATCCGAAGCAGGCTCCAGGCGCTGAGCTGTCGGCAGAGAGCTCGAACTCACAAACCATGAGGTCATGATCCGAGCCAAAGTCGGATGCTCAACCGACTGAGCCACTCAGGCGCCCCAGAATTTTCTTTTTTTTTTTTTTTAATGTTTATTTATTTTAAGAGAGAGGGAGTGCACATGAATGGGGGAGGGGCAGAGAGAGAGAGAATCCCAGGCAAGTTCTGCACTGCCAGCTCAGAGCCTGATGCGGGCTCAACCCCACAAACCGTGAGACCATGACCTGAGCCGAAATCAAGAGTCAGACACTCAACCCACTGAGCTACCCAGGCGCCCTATAGTCTATACTGGGTTTTCACCTCTCCGATCAATGATCTGAGATCCCTCCCTCTTTCCATGATAGCCTTCCAGCTTATTCCTACAGTCCCAGGTTCTCTGACCAATGCTCCCAGGGCATTGAATTCACTTCTCTCTCTTTTTTTTTTTTTTTTTTTTTAACGTTTATTTATTTTTGAGACAGAGAGAGACAGAGCATGAACGAGGGAGGGTCAGAGAGAGAGGGAGACACAGAATCTGAAACAGGCTCCAGGCTCTGAGCAGTCAGCCCAGAGCCCGACGCGGGGCTCAAACTCACGGACCGCGAGATCGTGACCTGGCTGAAGTCAGACGCTCAACCGACTGCGCCACCCAGGCGCCCCGCACTTCTCCTCTTTTTTATTGCCCAGTTTCATCCACAGTTATCTGGAAACAAACTCTAAGTGGACCATGACCTCCTTTTGAGAGAGTTCTTTTTCCCCTGCGTCCTTTGACATCTCAGGCTCCTAACTGTCCTCAAGCTACCAAAAACACTTCTTGCCAGTGTCTGCTGCAAGGCCCGTCTCAAAAGGACTAGTTGAACCATTCCAAGATTGTCCCCACCCCTGTGCTCTCCTCCGACTATACAGGATCTTGGAAATCTCGTGCATTTCTTCAACTGCTTCAGTTTCTTCCATTGTTATCTCTCTGGTGACAGGCTCTAAACACTCAGGTCTAGATTTCATTCCTGCAGTGCTACCTCTACAGAAAGTTAAAATGAAATGTATCCCAAACCGAACCTTAACTCCCTCCTCTACACAAATACAATCCAGCGCTGCTGTTATCTCTACACAGAGCTCTATTGTGATCAGTTCATTTCCACACACTGACACCCAAACAGTTCTCCCACCCCATGTTCATAACACCTCTTGGGTCTCAGATTCAACGTCAGCTCCTCGAACAATGCAATCGTTGGTATTGAAATTTAAAAGATAATGTTTCAACCTCCAAAAAGCAATTGGAAAACCGATTCCACCCATTTCTTTTTCACATGAGGGAGTGGACTTGGTAACATAATTTCTAACCACTACCGGTCACAATGCCCCCCCCCCCCCCAAAGGGAGAAAGCTGAAAAGCTAAAATTGATGAAGTCATCTGAGATTGTCACTGGGTCATGAGCAATCTTCAAACATGTCAATCGTGGCAAGTGAACACGAGGTCAGGTTAAGAAGTATACTTTTAAAGTAGTAATTGATGAGTTTGTTTCCATTAAAGCCAGGAGGGCCCATTTATTATCAATTTTCTTTTGCTATAAGCTGAATTTAAAATCACGTGACTTTTAAATCCTCTCTGCCTTTGCAATTTTTCAATCCGTTTCCAAGCGCTGCGGCGTTCCGTGCTCTGAGAGCGCTGGGCTCCCCTCGGGTTTGGGGCTTACGTGGGACGGGAAGGCACGACACTTCGCCCACTCCCGCCACCGCCGTCCGCCCTGCTCCCCCTCTGCATTTTGCAAACACTCCCAGGGACGTTTTTCCAAAACAGCGAATGCAGAAGCTTTTATTTTTCTGGAATGTCCTCGTGTGTCCTATCGTATACTTCCTCGCGTCATAGTTTATCAAGGCTTGCTTTTTAACAGCAGCCGTTCACCGAGGCGTGTGGGACGAGGGACAGAGCCCCGCGCTCAGCCGCGGGGGCTGGGTGGACACCCGGCACTTTCCTCCCGTCCAGGGGACAGAGCGCCCAAAGCCCTGGCCGAACGCGCAGGCGCGCTCCGCGGATCAGAAAGGGCGAGTTCGCGCGCCCTCTTGTGGCCGTCGGGGCTCAGCGCACGGAGTTTTACAGTGTTGGCGTGTGCCCCCTGCTGGCCGTGTGCTGAATCACTGGACCTGAACTTTCCATTTCCTCTAGAGGACTCCATTTGTGGGTGTGCGTTATTCACCGTATTCTCTTACAATCCCTTTTCGTCGTGTAAAGTGGAAAGCAAGCATGCGCAACCGTTTCCCCCAAACATGGAGCTTTACCTGAATCAGGATGAGGGAGTGGTGGGTTCAGGTGGGGCTACTGGCTGTGCCCCTGCGTGCGGCCTATCCGCATATCCCACCCCCCACCCCGCAAGCTTTCGCCTGCCCTTCACTCCAGGAGACCGTCAGGCAAATTTTTACCTGCCAGGGACTGCGCATCTTCTACCAAGACTCTGTGGGTGTGGTGGAACTCCTGAGATCGTTGTGCTTTTACGTGGCTTTCCAGCATCCAGCTCTGATTGGTACAAGATTTGCAAGGTCCGACCCTAAGGTTTCATCGAGTGATCACCCTTGATTTCTCGAGCTTTGGCTTTAGTGACAAACGGAGACCACATCACTATTCCATATTTGAGCACGCCAGCACCGTGCAGGCACGATGTGGCCCCTGGGGGCGACAGAACCGCAGGGTCAAGCTTTTGTCTCCTGATTGTGGAGATATCGCTGCTCAGGAGTCGCTCTGCAGGTTCGGGCAGAATCGAGCCGGGCGGACTTACCATCAAGAGACTCTGTCAAATGGAGGTATCTTTTTGCTGAGACTCGCTGGGGTCACCTTCTCCAACAGCTTCTCCAGGATGGGGGTGTGCTCTCACCCCTCCTCGCGCGATGTGTTCTTCGTATTCTCTCGAGGTCTTACCCCAGTCTTTGGGCCTGCCCCCCCTCCCCGAGGGTGAGCCGTGGGACATGTGGGCAGGGATCTGCCACAATAACGGAAACTTAGTTGTCGACGGACTCTTACAGTACATCCATCAGAGGAGGAACTTTAGAAGACCCTGGGTGGGAGCTCTGGCTTCTGTGACAATTCCCAGACTGGTGATAAGCATATAGTAAAAAGCCCGCCGATGCTCAGGCTAAGGATGGCCCTGACAGTCCGCCTCCATTCTTCTAACATCTGAGCCAGGGTATGGACTTACCTTGGTGTGCTATTAGAAAATCCTGATGAGGGGCGCCTGGGTGGCTCAGTTGGTTAAGCATCTGACTTCAGCTTAGGTCAGATCTCGTGGTTCGTGGGTTCGAACCCCACGTCGGGCTCTGTGCTGACATCTCAGAGCCTGGAACCTGCTTCAGATTCTGTGTCTCCCTCTCTCTCTGCCCCTCCCCCCTCATACTCTGTCTCTCTCTCTCTCTCTCTCTCTCTCTCAAAATAAATATTTTTTTTAAAAATTTAAAGAAAAAAAGAAAATTCTGATGAGCCCTACTACTCACAGCTACAGAAAGACGGACGTTCCTAAAAGTCTTTTTAACAATTCTGTGGACTTTTCTGGAATATTTAGAAATGTTCATTTCTGGCCCATCCTCGATAGGAATCCTATGGTAAAGAATGAGGAGAGGGTGTCTCCTTACCCATCCTCAAATGGCATTAAGGGCACATGCTTTTGTAAGTTGTCTAAGCAACACAGCTTAGTGACAGTGAGTCTCCCTTGTCATAACTTTGGATTTCGTTCCATCAGCTGCTTTTTTTTTTATGTTTATTTTTGAGATAGAGAGAGAGAGACAGAGCATGAGTTGGGGAGGGGCAGAAAGAGAGGGAGACACAGAATTGGAAGCAGGCTCCAGGCTCTGAGTTGTCAGCACAGAGCCTGACATGGGGCTCGAACTCACGAACTGTGAGCTCATGACCTGAGCCAAAGCCCCATGCTCAACCGACTGAGCCACCCAGACGCCCCTCAGCTGCTTTTAACTATAGGCATTTTGTGGATCTAGGTTTGGGTTTGAATATGCAATATTCTAAGTATATTTTTAGACTATGATTTACCTGCATCCATTATATACATATTTTTAAGGATACTAAACCAGCAGACATCCTGGTAGAGTAGTAAACCTCATTCGACAGGTTTAATTTCTGAATATATTGAATTAAATCCAAACTATGTACAGAATTTCCTAAAATCACAGGATGTTAAGGGCCAGTAACATCCGTGCCAGAGATTTACGGCTCTTAGCTAATTCTAACAGCAAATAACAGTCTGACTCTTCATACGTCAGTGCTTGGCAGCATGTCCCTCCTGAGCTGGAGGGGGAGGGGATTGTTGTATCGTCCGAGTTACCCTGCTGAAGGTACACGGACTCCTTTTACGATGACTGCTTAACGTCTCATTGGTTGTCCTAGAGAAGCTTCCTCTTGCAGCTCAGTAATTCCTGTACTTTCCAGACAGGAAAGTTCCAGAAACTTTAAGAACAATTTCTGAAAGGCCTGCGAGCAAATAGTGCTGAATACTTTTGTTTAAGCCACAGCTTCACTGTCTTAGTGAAAACAGGATGATTGAGGCACCCCCCCCCCCACCCCGGGGGCTCAGTCGGTTAATCGCCAACTTCGGCTCAGGTCAGGATCTCAGGGTTGGTGAGTTCGAGCCCCGCCTCGGGCTCTGTGCTGACCGCTCAGAGCCTAGAGTCTGCTTCAGATTCTGTCTCCCTCTCTCTCTCTGCCCTTCCCCCCTCGTGCTCTGTCTCTCTCTCAGTGATAAACATTAAAATTTTTTCTTAAAAAAAGAGGGGCACCTGGGTGGCTCAGTCACTTGAGCGTCCAACTTCGGCTCAGGTCATGATCTCAAGGTTCACGAGTTCGAGCCCCGTGTTGGGCTGACAGCTCAGCGCCTGAAGACTGCTAAGGATTCTGCGTCTCCCTCTCTCTCTCTCTCTCTCTCTCTCTGGCCCCTTTCCCACTCATACTCTGTCACTTTCTCTCTTTCAAAAATAAATAAACCTTAAAACATTTTTTTTTTAATTTAAAAAAAGAGTGACTGAAAACAAATGAGAGGTGGCTTGGGGAAGGGGGGAGGCCACGGGGACAGAAAGACTACAAAAGCGTCCCTAGGAAACATTTGAGGGTGATGGTGCTGATGGCTTCACAGGTATGTCCGTACATCAATACCGAAATTGTGTATTTTAAGCACATGAAGTTCGCTGCCTGGCAATTATGCCTCAGTGAAGCTGGTTTTTAAAAATTCTCACCAGATTTTCTGATCATTCATTGCAGGCACTTTCATGAACCTGTGGACATAAGATGTACTTACACGAAAGATAAGTCAAATAATCACTCGCAAACAAAAAACGAGAAGAAAAAACGAGAAAGAATTTTACAAGGTGCAGGCAGTTCGGACCCCTGGGTGCCCCAGACTGAGCCTGGGTAGTGGGAAGACTTGCTGAGCCCCCAGCAAACAGGTCCTTCTCCGCCACTGTGGGCACTTCGAGGGATTTTCTGCGAAGGAAGCGTCGCTATTTGAGCTGACTTTAGAACTTAAGTCCCTATAAAACAGCCTTTTGTAGAAAAACAAATTTCAATGCCGTGACTGCCAGGATCACTGCACGGATGGGTGTGAGAGCGCAAAAGGTATCTTAATTCTTCTCCTTTTCCTGTCTCGGGCTGCATCTGTCAGCCCCTGAATCCTGGTTATGGAGGAACACACCTGCTCCCACGGCCTTACACAGCTGGAAAGGGACGATGGCTCCCCAGCCTGGATGCTGGCCTTGCCCCTTCTGCTGTGTGGCTGTGGGAAAGTCCTCGCCTCTCTGGGCCTCCTGTATGAAACGGGGGATCCTTCCACCTCTGTTGCAGGGTTGATGTCAGAATAGAAAAAAAAAAAAAAAAAAAAATCGGTGAGGATTTGACAGGGTACTAATCCTGCCACCCGAGCCAGCCGAGTCGAAATCTACACCCTGCACCCAGGTCGATGCTGATAACCCAAGGTATTAAAACCTAGTTTTGCTTCTACTTCCATTGACAGGGACGGAGAAATCGAAGCTATGAAAAACGGGTCTCTCCTGCAGTGGAGGGCGGGAGGCCAAGCTCAGCGGTCCGTGGGAGAGGGGCGGGACTGGAGCTGGGACAGAAGCCTCACAGGTACACTGACTTCTGGAGTTGGTATATTTCCATTCTCCATCATTACAGCTGGGAATTTGTCCTGGGTTTTTAAAAATTTGCTATCTAGGGGCGCCTGGGTGGCGCAGTCGGTTAGGCGTCCGACTTCAGCCAGGTCACGATCTCGCGGTCCGTGAGTTTGAGCCCCGCGTCGGGCTCTGGGCTGATGGCTCAGAGCCTGGAGCCTGTTTCCGATTCTGTGTCTCCCTCTCTCTCTCTGCCCCTCCCCCGTTCATGCTCTGTCTCTCTCTGTCCCAAAAATAAATAAACGTTGAAAAAAAAATTAAAAAAAAAAAAATTTGCTATCTAAGCATTCTAGCGTCTCCTCTGACCCTTCTTTTAATGAGTGCAATTAATTTACCTCCGTTCCCACCGAAGGCACGATGACCACGTGAGAAGATTTCCAAAGCCACCGTGTTTGTAGATACGGGTAACCAAAAAAAAAAAAAAAAAAAAAAAAAAAAGAACAGGGCTAGGCTTGGAGGTAGCACTGCAGGGTTCAAGGCCGGGGTCTGCACCTAAGCCCTGGAGGTTGGTTGAGTCACACTATCTCTCTGAGCCTCCCTTTCCTCGTCTATAAGTGGGATCACTGCTCTCAGCCTACAACATGAAAGAAAATGCATTGATTCAGCCTCATGACTGCACAGACCTCACATCTCAGGAGAGGAAGGGAAACAGTTTGCACCCATGGGTCCTCACCTCCCTGGTCTCTCACTTCCCTCCTGGGAGGCGGCCCTGGGCCCTAGTGCTCCTGGGAGTTGAGTTAAGGCTGCATCCATTTCTACCAGACCTCCATTTAATCTCATCATATGAAGTCTCTGCTGAAGTAGGGGCACATAATCCCTAAAGACAAACACTAGGGGAAACATTGTCCCGTCCTACCGAGACGGTTAGGGACCAGGGGAACCAGCCCCAAGCGGTAAACATCATACATCTGGGGCGTTTGATGTTGGGTATTACTGCTAAACAGCCTACCTCTTAGAGAGAAGCAGGATGCGGGCCCATACACAAGCCGAATTTAAACGGAGGATCGGGGGGCGCCTGGGTGGCGCAGTCGGTTGGGCGTCCGACTTCAGCCAGGTCACGATCTCGCGGTCCGTGAGTTCGAGCCCCGCGTCGGGCTCTGGGCTGATGGCTCAGAGCCTGGAGCCTGCTTCCGATTCTGTGTGTCTCTCTCTCTCTGCCCCTCCCCCGTTCATGCTGTGTCTCTCTCTGTCCCAAAAATAAATAAACGTTGAAAAAAAAAAAAAATTAAAAAAAAAAAATAAATAAATAAATAAATAAACGGAGGATCGGAGGATCGGCTCCAAAAACCACCCATGAGCTGCCTGAGTGGCCTGCCAATATCAACCAATCGGGGTGAGGCCCTTCTGACCAATCAGGACAAGACCCTTCCAGCCAATCAAGACAAGGCATTTTCCTCTCTCCGCCCCCCCACCCTTATTAGCATATGGGACGTGTAGTGGGAATTTTCTCTACTGAAGCAGAGCGTGCCCAGGCCAGTGCCTTAGATTCGGGGGCGCCCTCGTTTCAGTCGTTGGGCGCAAGAACCTGACTCTGGTAACACTACCCTAAAACTTTACGTTTACAGCCTTTGGGTGAGGGTGAGAAGGTTTGGGGTATAATTGATGTTGTTCTGATGAATTAAAGGGCTCACTAAAATTTTTACCATATAGGCTTTCTCTCCATTATTTTATTTTATTTTTTTTTGCTCTCTGTTATTTAGATAATCTTTAATGTTTCTCAAAATCGTTGACTAGTTTTCTCCATAAAGTGTTTGCCCAAACGGTGTCTTATTCATGCCTTCCTAGGTTCCTATTTTTGTTTTTATTCTGCAACTTTTTCTCTGGATATAAGGTTGAAATTCTTTCCTGGGGGGGAGGGGCGGCGGGGGGAGGCACCTGGGTGGCTCAGTAGATTAAACATCTGTCTTTGGCTCAGGTCATGATCCCTCCGTTCAGTTGGTGGGTTTGAGCTCTGTGTCGGCGGAGCACGCTTCGGAACCCGCTTCGGGTTCTGGGTCTGAACACTGACTAGGATCTGGAGATGGGGCAAAAGATTGTGACATTGGATTAGCCTCAGCCTCTTGATCATTTATCTTTCATTGCATTTGATTGTATATGATGAAGCACTAGCCCCTGTTGTCTGCCCGTATGGCTCATGCCTGTAGAGACGCCACACCCTATTGTCCCCACAACTCTCTGAAGATAAAGCACTCTCCCCTTCCACTTTTTAAAAAAATGTTTTATTTATTTTTGAGAGAGAAAGCGCACGCGCTGTAGGAGGGGAAGGGGAGAGAGGATCCGAAGGGGGCTCTGCAGTGAAAGTAGTGAGCCCCACGTTGCAGGGCTCAAACTCATGAACCATGAGATCATGGCCTGAGCCCAAGTCTGACACAACCGACTGAGCCACCCAGGTGCCTCATGCCAGAGTATTTAAATCCTGTATCACAGGAGTGTGCTCCTTTTCGTTTTCTTTTTAATAAGAAAGCGGCATTCGGGGCGCCTGGGTGGCTCAGTCGGTTAAGCGTCCGACTTCAGCTCAGGTCACGATCTCGCAGTCCGTGAGTTCGAGCCCCACGTCGGGCTCTGGGCTGATGGCTCAGAGCCTGGAGCCTGCTTCCTATTCTGTGTCTCTCTCTCTCTCTGTCCCTCCCCCATTCATGCTCTGTCTCTCTCTGTCTCAAAAATAAATAAACGGTTGGGGCACCTGGGTGGCGCAGTCGGTTGGGCGTCCGACTTCAGCCAGGTCACGATCTCGCGGTCCGTGGGTTCGAGCCCCGCATCAGGCTCTGGGCTGATGGCTCAGAGCCTGGAGCCTGTTTCCGATTCTGCATCTCCCTCTCTCTCTGCCCCTCCCCCGTTCATGCTCTGTCTCTCTCTGTCCCAGAGATGAATAAACGTTGAAAAAAAAAAATTTTTTTTAAATAAATAAATAAATAAATAAATAAACGTTAAAAAAAAAAAAAAAGAAAGCGGCATTCTATTTGTATTTTTTAATTGAGATATAATTGACATACAGCATTATGTTAGTTTCAGGTGTAGGACATAATGATTCTATATTCGTAAATTTTGTGAAATGGTTACCACAATAAATATAGTCAACATCCATCATGGCATAAGTACAACCTTTTTCTTGTGATGAGAACTTTTAAGATCTAGTCTCTTAGCAACTTACAAGTCTACAACACAGTATTGTTAGGTACAGGTTCCATGCAATACATGACATCCCTAGGACTTATTTATGTTACAACTGGAAGTCTGTGCCTTTGGCTAACCTTCACCCATTTTGCCCATCCCCACCCCCACCCCCAATCCACCCCTTACCAATCTGTTCTCTGTATCTCAGAGTTCAGATTTTTGTTTTTGTTTTTTTAGATTCCAAATATAAGTGAAGTCCTATAGTACTTGTCTTTCACTGTCTGTTTCACTTAGCATAATGCCCTTAAGGTCCATTCATCTTGTCTCAAATGGCAAGATTTCCCTCTTTTGTGTTTTTTTTTAAATTCTTTTTAATGGTTTAATAATATTCCATTGTTTTGTATTTATAGAACATATATATATATGTATACACACACACACACACACACACACACACACACATACACCACAACTTCTCCATCCATTCATCCGCTGATGGACCCTTGGGTTGCTTCCATGTCTTGGCCTTTGTAATTAATGCTGCAATGAACATGGGTGTGTAAATATCTTGAGTTAGTGCTTTTGTTTCCTTTGGGTAAATACCCAGAAGTGGAATTGCTGGGTCACGTGGTAGTTCTGTTTCTAATTTTTTGAGGAACCTCCGTTCTGTTTCCATAGTGACCGCACGAGTTCATATCACCACCAACAGTGCACAGGGTTCTCTTTTCTCCAGATCTTTGTCAACATTTATTTCTTGTGTTTTTGATAATAGTCATTCTAACGGGTATGAGGTGATAGCTCATTGTGGATTTTATTTGCACTTCCCTGATAATTAGTGATGTTGAGCATCTTTCCATGTACCTGTTGGCCATCTGTATGTCTTCTTTGGGGAGGTGTCTATTCAGATCCTCTGCCCATTTTTTTTTTTTATTGGATTGTGTGTTTCTTTGCTATTGAGTTGTGTCAGTTCCTTGTATATTTTGGATATCAACCCCTTCTCTATGGTTTGCAAGTGTTTTCTCCCGTTCACTCACTTTTCAATTTGCTGATGGTTTCCTTTGCTGTGCAGAAGCTTCCTAGTTTGATGTAGTCCCACTTGTTAATTTTTGCATTTGTTGCCTTTATTTTGGTATCAAATCCAAAAAAAAAAAAAAATCATTGCCAAGACTGATGTCAGAGAGCTTACTGTCTATGTTTTCTCCTGGGAACTTTATGGTTATGGGTTTTAAGTTCAAGTCTTTAATCCATTTAGAGTTGGTTTTTGTGTATGGTATAAGATAGTGGCCTACTTTTATTCTTTTGCATGTGGCTGTCCAGTTTTCCCAACACCATTAAAGAGATGGTTCTTTCCCCATTGTACATTCTTGGCTGCTTTGTCGAAAATTAATTGAAGGGCGCCTGGGTGGCTCAGTCGATTAAGGTCTGACTTCGGCTCAGGTCGTGATCTCACGGTTTGTGGGTTCGAGCCCCGCGTTGGGCTCTGTGCTGTCAGCTGGAGCCTGCTTCAGACTCTGTGTCTCCCTCTCCTCCTGCCCCTCCCCTACGTGTGCTCTGTCTCCCTCCCTCTCAAAAATAAACAAACGTTAAAAAAAAATTAATTGACCATATCTCTATGTGTTCCTTTTCTCTTTTTTTAAAGATATTTATTTCTTTTTGAGAGAGAGAGGGCACGAGAGGAGCAGAGAGAGGGGGAAACAGAGGATCTGAAGCAGGCTCTACACTGACAGCAGAGAGCCGAGTGCGGGGCTCGAACTCACAAACCATGAGATCGTGACCTGAGTCGAAGTCAGACGCTCACCCAACTGAGCCACCCAGACGCCCCTATGCTCCTTTTCAATAAGTTCTCCAGCACTCGCTATATGTTCTGCCCTCCTTGATCCAGCCCCCTCAGGATCCAGACCCATCAGCTTCAGAGGATATTCCTTTTCCTACCTTATCAGGACCAGAATTTCTCCTGTTGGGTTTTGTGGCCACCTGACCCTATTAATGGATCTAGTGGTCAGGAGGGGAGGAAAGGACAGATCCTCAGAGGGGCACAGGCTTTATTGCAAAGGAGAAGCCGCTATGGGCATCATCTTCAAGCCAGCCTGGAGGCAGTGGGCCACTTTTGCGGGCCCAGAGAATTCAGAGGGATGGGTGTTTGCAGGTGTTTGCCTGGATCAATCCAAATGTCCCATCCTGAGTCTCGGGGCTCTCCAGGGGTACTGTTAGGTAGTGTTCTCTAGAAAAATAACCTGTAACGGAGTGATGTAAGGAGGACTGGGCCCAGGAAGAAGTTGAAATGCTGTATGATTGCAACCGGGGCCTCATCTGATCCTACGGGGAGCTCAAGCCAGGATGGCCCTTTAGAGAAACTGCACGTCGAAACAAGGGGGCCAGGTCTTCGAACCCCTGCAGGGACGCCACTGGGTGTGGACTGCTCTGGAGGGGAGAAACCTGGGACGGGCAGCTCTGTTCAGCCAGGACAATTCCCAGAGAGGTGTTTTGTCATGAGCTGTTGGCAGCCAAACACACTAGCAACCAAGGGAACAGGTGCCCCAGCCCTGAAAGGGGATCCTGGCAGCCCAGCACGGTGGCTCTAGAGGATGTGTTAAAGTTTCCAGCTTCAGTTGTTAATTTATGTTTTGCGCCCCGCAGTTATCAGTTACTGCTAGTATCTCTTGAGGCCTTATCGTTAGGGACATACCTCAATGGTGGCTATATCGTCTTTGTCAATTTTTCTTTCTATAAATGGATAACATGCTTATGTATTCCCTTGTGATTGTTTAAAATTCCATCTTGTCAGTTATTGGGATTATTACCTGTATCAGTCAGGGTTCAGCCACAGAACAAGAACATATATGCTAAGAGATTTTTTTTTTTTTTTACAAGGGATTGGCTTAATTGTGGGGGCCAACTAGGCAAGATCAAAATCCATAGGGCAGGGGCGCCAGGATGGCTCAGTCGGTTGAGCATCTGACTTATTACTGGCTCAGGTCATGATCTTGAGGTTGTGAGACAGATTCCCATGTCGGGCCCTTCGCTGAGCATGGAGACTGCTTGGGAGTCTCTCTCACTCTGTCTCTGCCCCTCCCCCACTTGTTCTCTTTCGTTCTCTCTCTCTCAAAATAAATGAAGTAAACATTTAAAAAAATCCATATGGCAATCCGTAGGAAGGGCAAGCTAGTAGCTTTGTCCACAGTTTCTTCTTCATCAGAGAAACCTCAATTTTGCTTTTAAAAAGGGCCTTTCGGGGCGCCTGGGTGGCTCAGTCGGTTAAGCCGCCGACTTCAGCTCAGGTCACGATCTCACGGTCCGTGAGTTTGAGCCCCGCGTCGGGCTCTGGGCTGATGGCTCAGAGCCTGGAGCCTGCTTCCGGTTCTGTGTCTCCCTCTCTCTCTGCCCCTCCCCCGTTCATGCTCTGTCTCTCTCTGTTTCAAAAATAAATAAACGTTAAAAAAAATTAAAAAATAAAATAAAATAAAAAGGGCCTTTCAACTGATTGAATCAGGCCCACCCAATTTATCTAGGATAATGTCCCCTCCTTAATTCAACTGAGTTTGTGGACTTTAACCACATCTACAGAATACCATTACAGCAACACCTAAATTCGTGTTTCGCTGAATAGCCGGAGACTGTAGCCTAGCCAAGTGGACACATCAAAGACCATCACACTCCCCAGTTTCTTTTTGTTCAAATGTGCCTATTGTGGTAATATTAAGACTCTATGACACTCCTCCTGTCAAGAGATGGAATCTACATTTGCCTCTACTTGATTCTGCACAGACTTAAGACTGCTTTGATCAAATGTATAACAGAAGTGATGCTATGTGACTTCCAAAGCTATGTTGTCATCAGCCATGAAGATTTCTTATTCACTAGAACATGTGCTCTTGAAGCCCAGAGACGCCATGTAAGAAATCCAACGAGCCTGAGTCCTTCACATGGAAAAGGCCACTGTGTTCAAATCCAAACTGAGCTCATCCTTAAGCCATCTCAGCCCATCCATAATACATGTAAGTGAAGAGGCCATCTTGGAAATGGACCCTTCCTGCCATCAAATCATCTCCACTGAGCCCCCAGACACAGTGGAGCAGTGGAGAGCCGTGCCCACTGTTCCCCTTCCACATTCTTTACCAGTGAAATCCATGAGCATAATAAAATGGTTGTTCTTTAAAACCATTTAGTTTTGGGTGGTTTGCCAACACAGCAGTAGACAACAGGAACACCTGGAATGTTTTTCTATCCTTTTATGTTCAAGGGTTTTATGGGGGTTTGTTGTGTCTCTATAAACAACACGCTCTCTATCCCTTTCTCCGATCTGAGTCTCAAGATCAGATTCCTTAGGAGGGATTCAGAATATTTAAGGGTGAATGTGTACACACAGTAAAGCCCGAAAACGCACTTTGGGTTGTTCTACCTTTAGACCCACATCTTGTCTGCCCATCCTTCCTGTAGGAACTCTGGCACCAGGTTTTCTCTAGTTAATTAGCACGGAGCTTTAACCACCCATCCGCAGCCCCCTCGCCCAGATGCTAGCTGCTCCCCGACCTCCCAGTCATCTACCAGACCTGCTTCTGACCAGGGAAACTTTAAAGTTCCCTTCAGACCCTTGCAGCCTAAACGAGCAAGTCGCAGTGATGGGTGGAGGAGGTTACCATGGAGACAGGTCCAAGGAATGAGGCTCCGGAGGGGAGGGAGGGCCGGGACGCGGCTTCCGATTGGCTCAGCGGGCGCGCAGCGTTCTTCTTGCGCACATGCGCAGTGGCGCTGAGGCGAGGTCGCGGCGGAGCCGAGGCGCGGCGCGTTCCGGGCCAGGCTTCTCAGGCGCGGGCTGGAAGGTGAGGCTCCCGGCCGAGACACGTCGTGCTTTCCGGGTTAGGGAAGTGGCGGAGCCAGAGGCCCCTCTGCAGCGCGGGGCTGAGCTCGCCACGCAGGCGCCCGCGCCCCCGCCGCCATTGTTGCCCCGGGCCTCTCGGGCCGCTCCGGCTGCGCGTCCGCCGGGTCCCCGCGACAGGTAATGATGTCGAGGGCGCCGGGCGCGAGTGTCCGCGCGGTCAGGCCGGAGCCCCAGCCCGTCCACGCGCGGGAGCCCGTGCTCGCGGCCTGCGGAGAAGACGAACGCGGGGTGGAGGTTGCTGTGGGGGGCCCGGTCCCAGCTCAGGGCGTCGTCGGGTCCCCACTCGCTCCCCCGCCGCCCGCGACCCCCCGGCCGAAGAGGTGTTAGGGAGACCCGACCGGGAAGGGCAGGCGACGGGTGAGGCCGGCGCGTCTCCCCTGCAGGGCCTGGTACACAGTTGGCTTTGGTTACACGACTGAGTTTTGAGGAGGGCTCAGAACTGGGGCCCGCGGACAGGTGGTGTCCGTGCTCCAGGTCTGGCCTGTTCCGAGGTTTTCTTCGGGAATCCCGGTTTCATATTTATTCCTAAGGAATTGTCTCCTGTAGAAGCATTTAAAAGGGCTTCAAATCACACCAGCCTCTAATACTCCCCGCCCCCCCCCCCCCCCCCCCCCCCCCCCCCCGTCTTACCGGCGCGTCTCCCCAGCCCTCTGATAGCTAAAAGCTAGAATAGTCTGGCATTAATATGCAAAGCAGGTAAATGGCTTGCCCTTTTTTCCTTGACAGTTTCCTTGGGAACCTTGAGCACTTTATTAAGAAGAAATTCTCAGGTATCGTTCTAAGTACCTAATAGATTCGCCCTGTTGTTCTTGAGAGGTAGTTCCGTCCTTTACAGCTTCTGTAAGTAACAGAAAAATATTGAAGCTTTCTTGCCCCCTCTGTAAAAGTTTAATTTCTTTTTCAACAAGTTAGAAGTTTGATCTGTTGTTTGGCTCATGATCCAGGTCTTTGCTTTTATGACCACCTTTTTTTTTTTTTTTTAATTCTTTAGAAATATTTTTTTAAATGTTTATTACTGAGAAAGAGACAGAGCGCCGGTAGGGGAGGAGCAGAGAGAGAGGGAGACACAATCCACAGCAGGCTCCAGGCTCTGAGCTGTCAGCACAAAGCCGACACGGGGCTCTAACTCACGAGCCAGCCGTGAGGTCATGACCTGAGCCGAAGTCAGACACTTAACCAACTGAGCCACCCAGGTGCCCCTCTATTACCACCTTTTGATGGCAGTCCCATCCCCTGTCCGCAACAGATTGCACTTATCGTACAAATCTAAGGATGTAGGGGAGGAAGACCAAGGTAAAGTCCGATTGTATTTATCTGTGCAGACTGAGTAGGCGATCTCTGTTGGTGTATGCGCATAGCAAAGAGCACCAGGAATTCTTGACTTTGTGGTCTGTTCTTGTGTTTTAGGGTCTCTTAATCATCCCTGCAAGTTCTGGGCTCCAAATTTGTAACTAAGGCTGCTGACTCTACCTTGACCTTGTTCTGCCCCTGGCTGCAGCAGCCCTTGAGAGAATGTCTTTGTGGCTGTAGCATGAGACTTCAAGCAGTTGGCTCACTACTGGAAAAATAAAGGATACTGCCAGACTGACCTTCCTGTCTGTAGCAATGTTCTCCCCGTGCAAGAGGATGACCAGTTCTTCACGCTCCCAAATCCTTCTAATGTGGAAGCCAGACAAGGTTCAGAGTGGACCCCACAATGTGGAGAAGGAAACGCATGCTTTGAGACTCTTGCGTGACACTGAGACCTGTCGACAGAATTTTCGAAATTTCCCTTATCCAGACATAGCTGGTCCTCGAAAGGCGTTGAATCAACTCCGAGAGCTCTGCCTTAAATGGTTAAGACCTGAGATTCGCTCCAAGGAACAAATCTTGGAGCTGCTGGTGCTAGAGCAATTCCTGACCATCCTGCCTGGGGAGGTTAGGACGTGGGTGAAGTCCCAGTACCCAGAGAGCAGTGAGGAAGTGGTGACTCTGGTGGAGGATTTGACTCAGATTCTAGAAGAGGAAGGTGAGGATGGTAGGGCAGAGAGGGGAAGAGTCCTGGGTGGTTAGAGAAGACTAACCGGGACTGTCACAGAGCAGCCCTTTAAAGAAACCGGCGAGAGCAGAGCTCAGTGAGTGAGAACACACTTGAACGTGTGCCCCGTCCTGCCTGGTCTGCCCCTGCCAGACTGCTGGAGACCACACACACATATTACCCGAAGGCTTAAACCAAATTACCCCTGTGGGAGCCCGCAGGAATTTCACCTGCAGAGGTTTGAACCATTCTGCAAAGAAACCATTTGCTTTTGTGAATTAGGTTTTACAATAACATGCTTGCAGAAAGGTAGAAAAGGGTCCAGAAAACATTTCCTTGTTCAGACACAACACACAAAATTTACATCACATGACGCTTTAGTAGAAAATTGTGAATTTAGTACGTATCCTTAGCCGTCCCAGAACAGACTTGTTTTTGAAGCCTGGTTTGACATCTTAGGACAAATCATCGGCCCTTCCCTCTGCTTCTTTGAAGTGTGGGTGTTGGTTTTGGTTTCTTTCTCACTTCTCACTGTAGGAAAGTATAGGCATCTATCTGGTGAAGAATTTCGTAGGCTGTGCAAACAGGACTAATCTCCATCACGGTCTCCCTTCTTCCCTAGCTGCTCCTCAGCATTCTGCCCTTCCCCAACAGACCCCAGAGGAAGACCCCAAAGGAAGACCTGCTTTCCAGGCAGGATGGTTAAATGACTTGGTGACCAAAGTAAGTGTTGGTTTCTTCTATGATTTTAAAATGGCTTACTAAGAGGTGTATGTATGAGGACGTTTTCTGTCCTGGCCCTGTAACTTCTTTGCCCCCTAAAGCCCAATCTAGGACTTAAACATCAGTTTCTCTCTTTAAATCCACCCTGTTTGTTAAGGTAAGTGACTGCCCCTGTGTAGGAAATAGGCTTCCCAGAGCCTCCCCCAGATATGCCCTTCCTCACTTTTTGACTGTAAGGCAGCAACCATAGAGGCTAAGGGATTGACCTCCACAGCCAGATGATCAGATTTAGTTCGTGGTTCTGAACCTATGATTTGGAGCAAGATACTTGACCACACTTGGCCTGAATTATTAAACTCTAATAAATAGAATTTACCTGTTAGATTGGGAGGATTAAATTCTATGCAACTTGTGGTTAGCCTGGACTACAGTAAGCCATCAATAAGCAGTGGTTGCTAATGTTATTTTTCTCATTAACAAGTAATTAAAGGCCATGTGTTTTGTGGTGTAATGTTGATCGTAAGTCTGTGTTACGTCAGGCCATCCTAAGAGAAAGTTTTACTGTAAAAATACACACCTGACACTGGCAGCCTGGAGCCTGCTTTGGATTCTGTGTCTCCCTCTCTCTCTACCTCTCCTCTGCTCGTGCTGTCTCTCTCTCTCTCTCTCCCTCTCTCTCTCTCCCTCTCTCTCCCTCTCTCTCTCACTCTCTCCAAAATAAATGTTTAAAAATCACTTTTGTACATACACATTAAAATCAGGCAGATGTTAAGATGAAATAAAAGATTCCGTGCACAGGGGCGCCTGGGTGTCTCAGTCAGTTAAGCGTCAACTCTTGGTCTCAGCTCAGGTCATGATCTCATGGTTCATGTGTTCGAGCCCTGGGCTCTATGCTGCTAGCATGGAGCCTGCTTGGGATTCTCTCTCTCCCTCTCTCTGCTCCTCCCCTACTCACTCTCTCTTTCTTTCTCTCTCTCTCTCTCTCTGTCTCTCAAAATAAACTTAAAAGCAAAAAAATTCCCCACCCCCAAAATTTAAGATATCTAGGACTAAACATAATATAAATTTTATAGTACATCCATATCGTGTGTCATTCTGTAAGACATGAAAGAAGCTTTAAATACTATAAGTCGTCTGTTCTCCCGAAATTATAAATTGAAAATGTAACTTGAAAACCCAATATAATTTTTTTAAGAAACGTAAAGTTCATTTGAAAGACATGGGGAAGTAATCAGTTTTGTGTAACAAAAGGAAGAAAAGAGCCAAGAGGAATACTAACCTTGCCAGATTGAGAAATGTATCTAAAAGTATAACAGTTCAATAGTGTGAGTTTTGGTCCCAGTTTTAAAGATTTTTAGATGTTTTTTAATGTTTATTTATTTATTTTGAGAGAGAGGGTGGGTGGGCAGAGAGAGAGAATCCCAGGCTATCCGCACAGAGCCCAAGGCAGGGCTCCAACTCACCAACCAGGAGATCATGACCTGAGCCAAAATCAAGAGTCAGATGCTTAACCGACTGAGCCACCCAGGCGCTCCTAAAGGTTTTGTTTTTCAGGAATCTCTACACCCAATGCGGGGCTCAAACTTAGAAATCCGAGATCAAGAGTCACAGGCTCTACCTAGTGAGCCAGGCAGGTACACTTCATGTATGTATGAACTACATACATTCACATGTACACTTCCCAGCTCTGTCCCCTGGAAGCAATGGTACCCATAATACCATTCAATTTTATTTTGAAAAGGAAGGAGGAGCTCTGCATTTCATCGTAGGACTCACAAATATAGCTTAGAATTTCAAATTACAGCACATTGAATTCTTTCTTCTTTTTTAGAGAGAAAGACAGCATGCACACTCGTGTGAGCGAGGGAGGAGGGGCAGAGGAAGAGGGAGGGAGTCATGGAGGGTGAGAGAGAGAGAGAATCTTTAGTGGGTGGGCTCAACGTCCAGTGTAGAGCCCCACACAGGGCTCGATCTCACAACTGTGAAATCATGACCTGAGTCGAAATCAAGAGTTGGACGCTTAACTGACTGAGCCACCCAGGTGCCCCAATAACACCCTGAATTCTTGAGGCAAAGTTCAAAACACAACCATTCAAGAGTGTCATCTTTGTAAAGCCCTTTCTTCTTTAAGATGCAGTCACCAACGCATGTGCCAGTGCCAGCTGAAAATGTGATGATAAATTTTGCTTTATTTTCAGACTCCCCTGTAGGACCATTCAGGTGTTCTCATCCATAACTCGGGTGAGGGTGTTAACTAGACCTTCAGGGACTTACTGAAGCTCAGGATTCTGCGAGTCCCCTCACCACACACACACTTGGCATTTTCACTGTCCTCTTGCTACCAGTTCTTGAACCAGGTTATATTTGATGTTTTAGGAATCAATGACATTCAAAGATGTGGCTGTGGATATCACCCAGGAGGACTGGGAGATCATGCGTCCTGTACAGAAGGAATTGTACAAGACTGTGACGTTACAGAACTACTGGAACATGGTTTCTCTGGGTAAGCATCGTCTACGCCCGCTCCTGCCAGCATACCCTCCAAGTCTCCTTTCCTCTCGTTAAAAATGGGTTGGTCTCTAAAGTACTTTGCTAAGAATGGGGCCTAGAGGTGAGCGTGCTCATCCCATTCAGGCGCAGGAATGTTTTCCCTTTTCCCAAATAAAAGGTTTCTAAGTGAAGGATCATTGAAAACTGTGATGCCCGGCTTCCCTGGGCTTCCACACAGCACTGCGCCTTGCCCATTTCCTACTTCCTCCTGCCATGATCTCTATGCACATATCCTCTTGGGTGGCAGGAAATGTTCATTTTAGCTCTGGAAAGGACAGTGATCTAATTCTCCCACTACATCCTGTCCGTGAACCATTGTTTTCCCGTAGAAGTCTGTCCTCACAAATAAGTAGAAGTCAGGTAATAAAATTCGAACAACCGTTTATCTCCGGGATAAAACTCCTTCTGTTTCCCCATGAACAGGACTGACCGTGTACCGACCAACTGTGATTCCCATGTTGGAAGAACCATGGATGGTGATAAAAGAAATCTTAGAAGGCCCTAGTCCAGGTGAGAGCACAGCTGGCGTGGGATTGTTTGTCCTTCAGAGCCTGACTGCAGTGAGATCTGTTTTTTAAGTATGGCCAAGGCATCCCCACAAAGACATCCCAGCCTGTCAAGAGCACTGAACTGTTCGGCGTGGCTTCCTGACAGATACCATTTTCAGGAAGAGACACGGTCTATTTATTTTGAGAGAGACAACACAAGCAGGGCAGGAGCAGAGGGAGAGAGAGAGAATCCCAAGTAGGCTCCGCACTGTCAGTGCAGAGCCCGGTGCGGGGCCTGATCCTACAAACCACAAGATCATGATCTGAACCTAAATCCAGAGTTGCACGCTCAACAGATGGAGCCACCCAGGCACCCCTCCTGCCCTCCTTTTTAAGCACGCATGAATATCCCTAAGATTTGAAGTTTCGAACCTTCTTTTTAAATTTCTTGTATTCTGTTTCACCAGCAAACCCCTGTAGCCTCCTGCCTCCACTTTCCTAACTTACTCTATTTTCTAATTTAAAAATGTATAAATTCAGAAGATTCAAAAACGTTCTTTCGTTGTATAGCACGTTCACCCAGTTCCTGCTTCTCCCAGCACCCAACAACTGGTGCTTGTTTCTAGTTGTTTCTGTTAAGGTGTTTTGTTTGCGTATCAAGTCAATATAAAAAGGGCTTCTTCTCAGGGCGCCTGGGTGGCTCTGTCATCAGTAAAGCGTCTGACTTCGGCTTAGGTCATGATCTCGCAGTCCACGAGTTTGAGCCCAGGCCCTGCGTCCGGCTCTGCTGACGGCTCAGAGCCTGGAGCCTGCTTCAGATTCTGTCTCCCTCTCTCTCTGCCCCTCCCCTGCTCGCCCTCTGTCTCTCTCTGTCTCTTTCTCTCTCTCCCTCTCTCTCTCTCTCTCTCTCTCTCTCTCTCTCTCAAAAACAAATAAACGTTTAGGAAAAAAAAATTTTTTTGTAATGTCTTCTCCATTTTCTAACAAATGGTAGCAGAGTACACACAGTTTTGTACTTTGCTTTTGTTTACTTTAAGTATATCTAGGGGCACTTGGGGAGGCTCAGTCAGTTGAGCGTCTGACTCTTGATTTCTGCTCAGGTCCAGGTCCCAGGGTCGTGGGGTCAAGCCCCACGTCAAGCTTCACATGTGAAGCCTGCTTGAGATTCTCTCTCTCTCCCGCTCTGTCCCTCCATCCCCAAGCCCTCTCTCTCTCTCTCTCAGAAAAAAATTTTTTAAGTATATCTTGAAAAGTGTTCCAAGTGAGGATATAAAGAACTTCCTCATTTTTTTTTTTTAATTTTTTTTTTTTTTTTCAACGTTCATTCATTTTTGGGACAGAGAGAGACAGAGCATGAACGGGGGAGGGGCAGAGAGAGAGGGAGACACAGAATCGGAAACAGGCTCCAGGCTCTGAGCCATCAGCCCAGAGCCTGACGCGGGGCTCGAACCCACGGACCGCGAGATCGTGACCTGGCTGAAGTCGGACGCTTAACCGACTGCACCACCCAGGCGCCCCTCATTGTTTTTTTTTTTAATATCTGCATCACATTTTATTGTGTGTCTCCTAAATTATTGAACCTGTTTCTTGTTGATGGGCTTTTTGGTGTTCCCATTCCTGCCTTCCTCCGCAAGAACTTCAAACCTACAGAAAAGTTGCAGAATCAGTACATTGAACACCTGTGTAATTGTCACCTGGAACTACCAGCTACCATTATTTAGCCACTTCTGCTTTTTATCTCTACACACACACACACACACACACACACACACTTTGCTTTTGCAAAGAACCATCTGAAAGTTAGTTGTTGCAGGGATCATGACATCCCCCCCACGTGTTTCTGCATGTATCTCCCATTCTTTGACACAGGCTCATCGTTCTCTCCCCTCACATATTTCACATTTATACAAGATGTGTATCTTGTATAGTCCCATATTCAGACTTCCCCCACTGTCCCCAAATATCATGCAGTTTTTCTCCCCCTTCCGGGATCTCCTGTCAGGAATCCTGTGCTCCACTTAGTTATCCTGTGTCTTTAGTCCCTTTTAGTCTAGAACTGTTCTCCGCCTTTCCTTTTCTTTCTTTTCTTTTTGTTTCTTTTCTCATTTCTTTTCTCTTTCCTTCCTACCTTCCTTGGAGCATTTTTTGAAGGATCCAGGCCAGGTTTTTTTTTTTTACTATTTTTTTAATGTTTATTTATTTTTGAGAGAGAGAGAGAGAGAGAGAGAAACAGAGTGTGAGCAGGGGAGGGGCAGAGAGACAGGGAGGCACAGAATCCAAAGCAGGCTCCAGGCTCCAAGCTGTCAGCACAGAGCCCGACATGAGGCTCGAACCCACGGAGCATGAGATCATGACCTGAGCCGAAGTTGGATGCTTAACTGACTGTGCCACCCAGGCACCTCAGGCCAGGTTTTTTTTAGAATGACCCACAACCTAGATTTGCCGGATTGTTTCCTTATGTTTAGATTCAGATCAAATATTCTTACCAAAACAACCTCAGGTGTGTACTTTGCATTGCCATTTGTCTCATTAGTGATACTCATTTTGCTTAAGGTGCTGTTGGCCAGATCTCTCCATTTTAAAGGTGCAGGGTTTTTTTCTTTATAATCAGTAAGCAATCTGTGGAGTGATACTTAGAGGCCACATGACTATTCTATTCCCTGGTAATATTTTATTTAAGCATTTTTGGCCTCCATTGTTGATTCTTGCTTTATCATATTGCTGGTTGCAAGATGGTGATTTTCCGATTCAGTCCTCTCTTCTCAACGATTACTAGCATTCTCCTGTAAAGCACAGTTCTCCTTCTGTCTCATTTTTATGTGTACATAGCACTGTAGACTAATGGAATTTTTCCAACTACAGGGTGTTATTAGTCCACTCATTCCTGGTTTGGTTTGCTTTTTGTTCATGCTCATTTGTCCCCAATTTGGGTAATAGGAGCCCTGAAAACCAAGTCCAATGTCCTTTTGACAGGTCCCCATTAGTCTTTAATCCTTCCCTTGCTTTCTAGCACAACAGAATGTTCTTTTGACTCACCTTGTGCCTACCTTAGCCCTGGAGGCTCTCCAAAGTACCCTGGTTCATTTTGATAGGGAATAGTACTTAGAAACCAGAATGTGGGCAGGAAGTGTGCTCACTACTGTGGGTACCGTTGCTTCCAGTGGATAGAGCTGGGAAGTATGCATATGTATGTATGTGGTTCTCTTAATCACGAGTTCACGCTGATAACTCTAACTGATATCCAGCACCGCAAGGCTATTCCTTCTTGTATTTCCTTTTCCATACGGTGAACAACCTGGTTCTCAAGAGCACTAGTATATATTGATTCGCCCTGTCATGTAACACACAGAAAAATGGTTTCAGAATTAGGTCACTACCTATCACTACCAATAACAAACTGGGTAATGTTCAAAATTTCTTCAAAGTCCTTTCTGTCCTTACAATATATCCCACTAAGGGTATACAGAATACTAAGTTCAAAAGTTCCTTCAGTTCTTTCCTTTTAGCTGTCTTAAGGGTTTGCTGTACAGCTTAAGGGTTTGTTTGACTCTATTTGTATTCAGTTTTAGTGTTTTCTTGTTTTCTGGTTTTTAATCTTCCGTTTTTGAGTATGTAGAAACATTAACTTGGTTCAGAAGTCAAAACTGTGTAGAAAGGTATATGCTCCCATCCCTTCTGCTCTGTTCCAATCTACCCCCTATTTATTTCTGGTTTTTCCTTCCGTGTTTCTCTTTGCAAATAGAAATCATAAAGATATTCTTACGTGTCCTTCTGTCTACAAGAGAAGTGCACTAGACTCTTGATTCTTGCTTGTCTATTGCCTTTTTTTTTTTTATAAGTCACTGACTTCTAATACTTGTTAACTTACCTGGTCATTAGATATTTTAAGGTGCCTCTACCACAGTAAGTTCTTCGTGGAATGATTTTGGCACACTCTAGACACTGAGAAAATATGCATGACATAATGGAAGTGAGCCTGAACTAGAAGTCAAGATAGTCTTCTGGAGGGTACTGCCAGTCTGGGACCGCTTGTTTTTTTAATGTTTATCTATTTTTGAGAGAGAGAGCGTGCGTGCGTGAGGGGCAAAGAGAGAGGGAGACACAGAATGTAAAGCAGGCTCCAGGCTCTGAGCTGCCGAACTCACGTATTTCGAGATCATGACCCGAGCTGAAGCAGGACGCTTAACTGACTGAGCCACCCAGGCGCCCCTGGGATCACTTTAATTTGAACCTGAGAAGTTTTTTAGATTGACTTTCAGGTAGCGTGCATTGGCACTGTAAATTCACAAGAGGGGACAGTTTATGGTTATGTATTTTAGGAGGAGAATTTTCTTCTTCCAAAGAGCACCAAGACTGAGAAAAGATTATGTAGAAGTGAGGGTTTTTTTTTTTAAGTTTTGTTTGGTTTTTCTAGCCAGTCCTTCAGCAGAGTATAATCCTCTATGCTCAGGAGTCCTGTGAGCACCCCCTCCTTGTTAGGGCCTCAGGCTTTGTTTTTTGGCCCTTGGGCCCTTGCCCCTCAAAATGGAAGTGTAAGGTCAGTAAACAGATGGAGGAGCGGTCTCCGTCAGCTCTTGCTGATTTCCTCTCTCCCTGCTTTTGCTTGAGTTTTGGCCTCTGAGGATTTTCCTTTCTTACCAGCGTAGAGATACATCATAAGTTGAGCCTTTGGTTTGGATACCTGATTAGTCATACTTCAGGAAACGGAAACTTTGATAATTCACAAATAGAACAATAGTATTGGTCTTCACTGGCCACTCCTGTCTCAGAACTTTGATAGTTGTTTATACAGCAACTTTGATAGTTGTTTATTCAGGACCTATAGCCATTCTTTCAGGTTCCACTCCAATCCTACCTCCCCCTGAAGCTTTCTTTGGTTACCTAAGTCAACACTGATCTCATCTGCTAGAAGTATTGCACCATTTTTTGGCCCTGTTGACTAGACACTCAGCACTTCCAACCGGCCCTTTCTGGTTAAATACATAGATTTAAGCACAGTTTAATAACATCGGTTTTTGAATTTCCGGTAAGCTGATTGGTTTTATTTTTTTATTTTTTTAATTTTTTTTTTTTCAACGTTTATTTATTTTTTTTGGGACAGAGAGAGACAGAGCATGAACGGGGGAGGGGCAGAGAGAGAGGGAGACACAGAATCGGAAACAGGCTCCAGGCTCTGAGCCATCAGCCCAGAGCCTGACGCGGAGCTCGAACTCACGGACCACGAGATCGTGACCTGGCTGAAGTCGGACGCTTAACCGACTGTGCCACCCAGGCGCCCCAAGCTGATTGGTTTTAAAATGTATATTATATCCATTTCTTCATGGTCATGATTCAGCCTTGTTATTTTAAGCTTGTTCTCGCTTTAGTACTTTTCAGGTATACGGTGCACTCTGCCATAGGCTGTCCGGTTTCCTGGAATCAGAATGAAACTCAGCTTCTGGTCCTCTCATTTGTGTGTGTGTGCCTGCACACCTCTACCTGTACAGTCCCTTAACATTCTCATTTTGTCCTTTTGGACGGGAGAGGGACAAGTCCTGGTTTGAGAGAGTTGTGTTTAAATATTTTTGTTATATAAAAATAATATAACTACATTTCTAGTACTAAATAGCAATAAAAGTCATATATCCAATTTATTGAAAATTGGAAAGTATTTTTTAAAAACCTGTAATCTTGTTAGCACTTTGATATTTGTCTAGTTCCAGTGCATTTTCATGCTAGTTATGATACTACTTTTTTCATTTAACATCACTCCCAAGCATTTTCTAAGGTCAACTATGATGTTTGTGTGTGAATCAAAGTAATAAAAGTCATTTGTAAATTCAGTCAGTACAAGGAAGGAAAATGAAGTATTTGTCTACCTCTCCTCACCCATTACCAGGATTTTCACCCCTTAGATTGTTACTCTCTGTGTATGTGTATCTATATGACATATAGCACATCCTTGCACAGAGTGGATCTCGCTCTACATAATGTGTCCTGTGCACCCTTACATGTCAATGTATGTGAACCTACCTAGTTATCTTTATCAGTTATCAATATTCCATTATCCCTACTCTCGTCATTTATTGATTGATGGCAGCTCTTATTTTTTTTTTTTTTTAATTTTTTTTTTTTTTTCAACGTTTATTTATTTTGGGGACAGAGAGAGGCAGAGCATGAACAGGGGAGGGGCAGAGAGAGAGGGAGACACAGAATCGGAAACAGGCTCCAGGCTCTGAGCCATCAGCCCAGAGCCCGACGCGGGGCTCAAACTCACGGACCGCGAGATCGTGACCTGGCTGAAGCCGGACGCTTAACCGACTGCGCCACCCAGGCGCCCCATCAGCTCTTATTTTTAATGACTGCATATGAGTCTATGGAATGGATATATTAAGGTTTTTTTTATTTTAATTTTTTTTTTATATTTATTTTTGAGACAGGGAGAGAGCATGCACAGGAGAGGGGCAGAGAGAGAGGGAGACACAGAATCTGAAGCAGGCTCCAGGCTCTGAGCCATCAGCCCAGAGCCTGATGTGGGGCTCAGACTCATGAACTGTGAGATCATGACCTGAGCCGAAGTCAGATGCTCAATCAAGTGAGCCACCCAGGCACCCCATTTGTAAGGTTTTTATACTTTGGTCTGCATCTTAGAAAATTTCTGAACTACCCGGCATCACTTTTGCTATATTATAAAATCCATATTTGATTATATTCCATTACACAATTCTTAATATTTGGAAGTCCTGTGTTTTTTACCTGATTTCAAGGGAAAAAGATACCATAATTTAAATTTTGTTTTACACCCTTCTGCTGGAAACAATAGACGTCAGTACCTATGATTGCTTTGCAGCTAGGTATGAAGTCAGGGATTTTTGTTGTTGTTGTTGACTTTGTTTTTGTGTGTATGTGTATGCTTTCATTTGGTTCACCTTTTTACAACAAATTGTCATTTATTCCAGCAATTCAGCTGAGTGGGCACCATATCAAGTCTTGGGCTATTTTCTGAAGGAAGCATAAAAGAAGCATAAGCCTTTTCCAGAGTTTGTGTCTAAGTTGGAAATAAAAGAAACGCACAAAGTTCTGAAGTAATAATGCAAGGCCAAGTGCTGAATGGCCCCGACATTATATATGGTTGAATCATGAGACTGCTGGTATTTCAGTCATGTTGACCTATAGAAAGGCAAGCTCATATGATTCAAGCTAATCTGTACTTTAGGATTCCTAGAAGGACAAACAGCAGCTGGGCCGTACCATTGTTTTAATGGGTAGAGAAGTTACCTTAAGAGAATGCCTAATGGGGCGCCTGGGTGGCGCAGTCGGTTAAGCGTCCGACTTCAGCCAGGTCACGATCTCGCGGTCCGTGAGTTCGAGCCCCGCGTCAGGCTCTGGGCTGATGGCTCAGAGCCTGGAGCCTGTTTCCGATTCTGTGTCTCCCTCTCTCTCTGCCCCTCCCCCGTTCATGCTCTGTCTCTCTCTGTCCCAAAAATAAATAAACGTTGGAAAAAAAAAAAAAAAAAAAGAATGCCTAAGTCTGGTTTTCATATGGCCTCCGTATGAGGTGCTATGAGGAAGTAGCTTGAAGTTACGTGGAGAATTTAAATGTTAAGCTAACTATGCAGTTTGGTAGAAGATACAGTAGAATAGGCAAAGCTGGATTATTTAGGGACAGAATATGTCAAGTGGAGGTATTTTGAGCTTTTTAAACGTTTCTCCTTTAAGCCACTGGTCCTCAAACCTTAGTGCACATCAGAACCGCTTGGAGGGCTTCCTGAAACAGATGGCTCAGCCCTACCTCCAAAGTTTCTGATGGGGCTTGTCTGGATGGGCACCAGTTTAACACACTCCCAGGTGATAGTGATCCGCTTATGCTGCCGGTCTGGGGACTGTACCTTGAGAACTATTACTAGGAGAGATTTACTGGAGATGTTTGAGTCTGGAGAGCACTCCATGGAATTGCTTTTGGAATATTATGTAGGATTGTGCTGAGCAGGCTGGGAGGAGTTAATGAGAGTTAGCATCTACTTTATACGAATCAGTCCATGAAGTGAGGCCACGTTATCCCAAGTCTTACTAGTGTTTTCACTTCTCATAATCCTGTCACCTGACCTAACCTATTTTATTGCACTGTGCCCATGTTGAATAGTGACGAACCTTTCCTTTTTCAATGGTTTGGTCTTCCGGTTTTCTGCAGTCACTTTTTCCAAGTTTTTTGTTTTGTTTTGTTTTGTTTTTTAAGATCTTATTTATTGAGGTGCCTGGGTGGCTCAGTTGGTTAAGCGTCCGATTCTTGATTTCAGCTCAGGTCATGATCTCACGGTTTGTGACTTCAGGTCTAGCATTGGGCTCTGCCCTGACAGTTCGGAGCCTGCTTGGGATTCTCTCTCCCTCTGTGTCTGCCCCTCCCCACTCGTACTCTTTCTCTTTCTAAATAAAATAATTTTTAAAAACTTAAAGATTGTATAATAAAATTAAAATAATAATTGTAAAATTATAATAAAACCTTTATTTTTTTTTTTAGAGAAGTGGGGAAGGGTAGAGGGAGAGAGAGACTCTTAAGCAGGCTCCCCACCCAGCACAGAGCCTAATGTGGGGCTCGATCTCACCACCCTGAGATCATGACCTGAGCTGAAATCAAGAGTCGGTTGCTCAACTAACTGAGCCACCCAGGCGCCCCTCTCTTTTCCCAAGCTTTAAGTACCACATTGTGAGGTTGTCCAGGCCATAGTCTTTTTAGGCATTTTATTCCCATTCAGTATCTTGTTTCTGTTTTGGCAGTTTCCTTTCTCCAAATAGAGGATAACTTTTTATATTTTTATATTCTTTTTATTTCAGAATGGAAAACAGAAGCCCAAGAGTGTACTCCAGTTACAGATACTTCTAAGTTCACAAAGACTGGTACTCAGACCATCAAGTTGGAGGAACCATATGACTACGATGACAGATTAGAGAGGCAAGCAGCAGATACCTTCAGGAAAATTCCCACCAGCGGAAGAAATTCCCCTTTGAAGTCCGTCCTCTCACAAGAAGATGACCCTATGGAAGAGTGTCTTAGTAAATATGATATATATAGAAATAGTTTTGAAAAGCATTCAAACCTAATTATTCAATTTGGTACCCAATCAGATAATAAAACTATGTATGATGAAGGCAGGGCAACCTTCAATCATGTCTCATATGGTATTGTACATAGAAAGATATACCCTGGAGAGAAGCCTTATAAGTGTAACGTGTGTGGGAAAAAGTTTAGGAAGAACCCGTCCTTCGTGAAACACCAAAGTACCCATGCCAAAGAAAAATCTCATGAATGTGAAGAATGTGGGAAAGAGTTTAGGCATATCTCATCCCTTATTGCACATCAGAGAATGCATACTGGAGAAAAACCATACGAATGCCACCAGTGTGGTAAAGCCTTCAGCCAGCGTGCACACCTTACCATACATCAGAGAATTCATACTGGAGAGAAGCCCTATAAGTGTGATGACTGCGGAAAAGACTTCAGTCAGCGTGCACACCTTACTATACATCAAAGGACACATACTGGAGAGAAACCATATAAATGCTTGGAATGTGGTAAAACCTTCAGCCACAGTTCATCACTGATTAATCATCAGCGAGTTCATACCGGTGAAAAACCTTATATATGCAACGAGTGTGGGAAAACTTTCAGTCAGAGTACACACCTTCTTCAGCATCAAAAAATACATACCGGAAAGAAACCGTATAAATGCAATGAGTGTTGGAAAGTGTTTAGTCAGAGTACTTACCTTATTCGACATCAGAGAATTCATTCCGGAGAGAAGTGTTATAAATGTAATGAATGTGGAAAAGCCTTTGCTCATTCCTCAACTCTCATTCAACATCAGACTACTCACACTGGAGAGAAATCCTATATATGTAAGATATGCGGAAAAGCCTTCAGCCAGAGTGCAAACCTCACTCAACACCATAGAACACATACTGGGGAGAAACCGTATAAATGCAGCGTGTGTGGAAAAGCATTCAGCCAGAGCGTACACCTTACTCAGCATCAAAGAATTCATAATGGAGAAAAACCCTTCAAATGCAATATATGTGGGAAAGCATATAGACAGGGTGCCAATCTCACTCAACATCAGAGGATTCATACCGGAGAGAAGCCGTATAAATGTAATGAATGTGGGAAAGCTTTTATTTATTCCTCGTCACTTAATCAACATCAGAGAACTCATACTGGAGAACGGCCCTATAAATGTAATGAATGTGATAAGGATTTTAGCCAGCGAACATGCCTTATTCAACACCAGAGAATTCACACAGGAGAGAAGCCCTATGCATGCCGTATATGTGGTAAAACCTTCACCCAGAGTACGAACCTCATTCAGCATCAGCGTGTTCATACTGGTGCCAGACATCATAATTAATGGATATGGCAGATGACTTCACTTAGGTTTTACAGTTCACCCGAATTTTATTTTGTGCTCTGTTAAAACATTATTCAAAAGAAGTGCAATATATGTTAGATATCAGCAGAAGTATCAAAAGAAGTATCAGAATTAGTAATGTGGATATAAGCTATTTAAATTTAATGTGAAATTTAAAAAGAAAACTTTATTCACTTCTTAACCTTTATTTGATACTAGTTCAATTCATTCCAGAGAGAAACCCAATCTGTAACTCATCAACTCTTAGTGTATTTGAAGTACTTCTTAATGAGACCTTATGAATGTAACTTGGGAAAGCTTCCATCAAGTAGGGATTTCACACTAGCAAGGAATCTTGGGATAATTGAAAAAGCTGCTTTAAGGCCTTTATTACTTCCCAGCTTTGAAGCCTTAAATACATAAGGGGTTCCCTTCCCTTTTCCTATTAATGCCATAACTGCCATGTGGAGCCAGTAGGTTTGCAAAATATATACAGTGGAAAGTATCTTAATTTCTATGTGACAACTGTGTAATTACATTTTGCTTTACTGAAATATTCAAGGAAGAGAAGCTTAATGAAACATGATCTGTTAGGATAACTAATGTATATATAACCTTTAGACATGTACAAATTAAACAGGCAAAAATTAAACACCCATCCTTAAATTCACCTTTAAAACATATTAGCCTTAGTTTCACTAGGTTTTGACATCTGTCATCCTAAAGGAAAAAATAAGAAAGTTACCTTTTTTTTTTCACCTGACTCCTAAACTCATAACTTGAGGTTCCCCTGTGGCTATTTTGCCATAGAAAGCCCATTTCCATTGAGACCCATTTCTCGAGTGCCTACTGTGCCCAGGGCCCAGACTTCCCAACTGGATCTTCACAGGGCTTGTGCTGAAAACCACAGCTGATTTAACAACAGAAAGCTTACTAAAGTAGTGAAATGTGACAAAGGACATGGTCTTAACTATTAAGTACTGTCACAGAATGACATAGGAAGCGTACTAAAATGGGTTGCCAAATGCGATCCCATATCCCAAGACAAAGCAGTAGTGAAAGCAGCTATTTACAGTGTGAGGGAAAAACAAGTCATGGAAAATAGATTTAAGTTCACTACAGAAAGTGGGTCAGGGAAAAAAATCAAGGGTGAAAACTTAGCAGTGAAGAAAGAATACACAGGTAACTTACAACATGAACTATTGTCGGACTTGGGTTACCTAAGAAAGTAAGAGTGGCTAATTAAGACTAAATTCAGCCTGTTTAGAAGAAAGAACTAAAAATGAAGCAACTGATTTTAAAGGAATAATTGGAATTGGTTCTTTTTCATACGTGTAAGTAAAATAGGGATTACTCTTAAAATGTCAAAACGTTTACTGGAAAAAGCATTGATGCAGAAACTGTCATTGATGCAACAATCACTAGACAATATTAACTAAGTTTGTGGGGTCCTGAACATAAAAGGAAAACAGGCAAAAATGCAAATAGAAACAGGTAAAGATACTATTGTGCTTAATATCCACAGCATTCCACGATCAGAATATAAGACCATATTCTGAGAGCTGAGATTTCATCTTGCTCTTGTTTCTTCAGTGCCTTGCGTGTAGGTTGTGGTCGATCTATGTCGGTTGAATTAATAAGTAGGTAAGTTAGAATTGAGTAATAAGGTATAATTAACGGATATGGAGTGAAGGTGGTTGAATTTAAAATACTTTTGTGCACACATGCAAAGAAATACTTGACAAATACTGGTCATTCACTGGGTAAGAGGAACTACTTAAAATTGAAGAAGCAGAATTCTTAACAGTGGGGATATTCCTAAAGAAATCGTGGGACGTCATTGCACAGGAAGTTTTCCTGAGCTAGATGAAGAAAAACTGATCTAAATTCTGGTGCCATAAATACCATTTTAAGCATATGATTGACCATTGCAGTCTCGTTTGGATGTTACTGTTGATAGCAAACGTCCTGCAGACAGGTGCCGAAGGAAAGACCTGGGGTGCTAGCATCTTCAAGGCTTTCTTGTTGAGTGTTTTCTTCAAGAAGCTACTGCTTTCCCTTGTCTTCACCTCCGTTAACCCTGATGTCATGGAATCATCCTTCACAAAGTGTAGATTGTCTTCAGGTTACATAATACTCGAGTTAGGCTTATGCCATAGTTACCATGTTAGAAATAACCGTTGTACTTAAGATGCAATTTTTATTTATAATGCCACTTCAAATCTTACACAACACTTTTTCCCCTCCTGGCATGAATGTGTGGAGTATTGCAGTCCATAGCGCCTTTTTTCGCTTTAATTTGTATTTCCTGCCTTTGTTTTATGTAAATAATGCATTTATAAAGTCTTCCACTGATACGCTGAGGCAATGGATGCCCTTAGACAGTAACAGAATAGTGGAGAGTCATGGATCTTTGTGTATTTTTCCCACTTTTTTACAGTTGTCTGATCCACATGTAATTCAAGTTTTTTGGTTTTTTGTTTTTTTTTTTAGCAGATAGTCTTATTTTCCACAACTTTTTATTACAAAGATGTTGAAATATACAGAAAAGTTAATAAAATGAACGGTATATCTACCACCTAGCTTTAAAATTTTAACATTTTTTACTGAACGACTGGAAAGTTAATTAGACGTGACATTTCACGCCTAAATACTTCAGCATGCATCTCATAAAAATAAGGACTTTCACATTACCGCGTACATTACATACCTTGAAAAATGAGTAAGAATTCTCTAATCTTTAATGTTTCATGTTTAAAATTTCCCTGCTGATCCCAACAAGTTTCACACATTATGTTCAATTACTATGTCTGTTTCATCTGTCCAGGTGTCTCCACTTCTGATTTTCTCTAGGACTTTTTTTTTTTTTTTTCAACGTTTATTTATTTTTGGGACAGAGAGAGAGCATGAACGGGGGAGGGGCAGAGAGAGAGGGAGACACAGAATGGGAAGCAGGCTCCAGGCTCTGAGCCATCAGCCCAGAGCCCGACGCGGGGCTCGAACTCACGGACTGCGAGATCATGACCTGGGTGAAGTCAGACGCTTAGCCGACTGTGCCACCCAGGCGCCCCAGGACTTTTTTTTTTTTTTTTAACTTTTTATTTTTATTTTTTTTTATTTTTTTTTTTTTCAACGTTTATTTATTTTTGGGACAGAGAGAGACAGAGCATGAACGGGGGAGGGGCAGAGAGAGAGGGAGACACAGAATCGGAAACAGGCTCCAGGCTCTGAGCCATCAGCCCAGAGCCTGACGTGGGGCTCAAACTCACAGACCGCAAGATCGTGACCTGGCTGAAATCGGATGCTTAACCGACTGCGCCACCCAGGCGCCCCCTTTTTTTTTTTTTTTTTTTTAATAGAGCAGGTCAGTTGTAGAATGTCTCACATTCAGGATTTAACGGATTGTTTACATATGGTTTATCTTGTTCCTGTACCCCCTGTGGCTTCTGTAAATTAGTATTTATGGCCAAAGCCTTGATTGGATTCAGGTTAAATATACATGTTTAATATTAACACTTCACCGATGTTTCTCCTGTTGCATCAAATCAAAAGTCTTATTAGTATCTGGTTGACCATCTGTGATGTGAATCATGGTAATCACCGTATCTTCCCAATGTGCAGATGTGTTTTTTCCGTTGCAGTTAGTCCGGACTGACGCTGGCAGGGTGTGGATAGCTTGTTCACCAAGAACTTTTCACCTGGTACTTGTAGTACCCAGTGATGACAATCGTTCCCCAAATCAGTTATTTCCTTAAGATTGGCAAAACGGCAATTTTCTATCATTCTCTCAACGTTTCCTGATGCGTAAGTCTGTAAGGCAGAGCTTTCTGTCATTTGGAACTGCACTAGAGGCAAGGTGCTACTTAAATCCTTTACTTACCAGTTTTCAGAGTGAGGAGTTGGCAGTGATGACAGACTATTCCGTGTGCTTACGTCAATCATGGCCATGGTTTCTGTTGCTCAAATTGTCCCACATGTGGCCAGTTGGAACCCTTCCAGTAGCTCTTATGTCCCTTGTCATTCCTTCTCTAGCCTTTGGGGACTTCATTGCCTTCTGACACAAGAGATCTCAGGTTCAATGCCCCAGATATGGAATGAGCCATGTCTCCCGCAATCCCTGGCTAAGTCAGCAACTATTTAGAAACCAAGATCTGGACGCTAGGTATGCTCGTTGCTGCCGGGGTGTCATTAGCAGGTAGCCTTTGGGTCTTAACCATTCAACTTAGTTCTTGTAAAGGCAACTCTTTGCGCTCATTTCATCAGTGAAGAGCCGTCATTACATACTGGGACAAACTGGGGAGCAAACAACTTAGCCTTTTAAGCATACAACTAAACTGGAGAGGACGGAAGTGATATGTATACTAGAAAGCAGCAAGCGCAACCCCAAGAGGTCTTGTACCAGGACCAGCAGAGTTTAAGGAAGGGAGCATGTCAGTTAATATGTGGTACCTAGTATGTGTTAACTATTACATGTCTTGGTAATTCATGTATTTATAAGCTAATCATCTTTCCCATCACATTCCTTAAGGCAGGTTTCTGATAAGATCTAAATCTGAACCCTGAGGATCTGTTTCCTGCAAATCTAAGTGCTAGTTTTTCTTGCTAAACTTTTATTTGGTCTTCAAAACTAAGAGTGTTAGGTTTCATTCTTCAACTGTATCTTCTGGTATCAATTCACTTGCATGTGCCTGTAAATGTGCTTAGTCGTCTATTTTGTTACTCTCTTCCTGGCTCTATATTTCACTACAGTTACTAGCCCCTTGGAACACTGTAGCCATTAAGAATGGCAAGCATGTGCACTACAGTGATCTGTGTAAATATGTGTGTGAACTCGCAAGCAACGCTAAGTCCTCTGTATGGATGGGGAAAGTGATACCCGTGATGCTGAAGTGGCTTGCCTGAGGTCATACAGTCCTACAGCGACAGAATAAGGGTTCGGACCCATGCCTCCGGCACTTAGTTGAATTCTTCCTGTAAAATTAATGCTAATGGAAATCCCGAGCACAAACAGTATGTACCTACAATTTTATAAAACTGTATTTTGATGAGATTAGAGCATGGAAAGTTTATTTTTGTCTCCCCTTCTCTATAGTTTCCTAAATTCAGATCTTTAAATGAGACTAGCCCCATCAAGAATGCACTCCTCTCTACCCTCACTTCAGTTTTGGTCTCCCACCCAGATCTTTCCCCAGCTTCAGAACCATATAGTCAATGTTATCATCTGGAACTATCTCAAAAGTACCTTCAGTGGTTTAATCTAAAACAGAACTTTCATCCCCAAATCTCTATGTTAATTCACGGTAACTTTGAGAGGTTAGTTCACCTGTAGTTACAATCCTATTGGCTTTGCTTTCCATGTGTTCCAATCCAGTCTCTTCTCTATCCCGACTGCCACTACCTCATTTCAGGCTTTTAATCAGCTTTCGTTTTGATTCTTTCGAAACCAGGTAAATGTTCATCCTGCCCCTGATCTACCCCTTTCAGTGTATCTGCCACACTTTGCTCAAGTCATGTGAAAACACGTGAGGCCACCACATAACAGCTCTACAGGTTTGAGTAGTGCATTTGACCACGTCGCCATTTGCTCGACACGCTACAATATCCTCTCATTGTCAACGGCAGTGGATTCTCACTCTTAGCTGCACATTGAAACGACCTGGGGAGCTTCTACAATTACCAACGCCCGGGCCCCACGTCGAGGGATATTGACTTACTTCATTTGGGATGGAGAATTATCCATCTGAATTATCAGTATTCAATTCCCCAGGTGGTTCTAATGTCTTAAAGTGCAGCAAGGGCAGAAGCAGGAATTCCAGTGGTTCGGAGGAGAAATGGTGGTTGCAGCAGAGGTGGTAAGAAGTGACCCAACCCAGGATGGATTTTGAAGGTAGAGTCTCTAGAACTTGCTAAGGATTTGGTTTGGGAGTGAGGGGCATCAAGAGTGACTATCTTAGGGGCACTTGAGTGGCTCAGTTGGTAGAGCACGCAGCTCTGGACCTCGGGGTCGTGAGTTTGAGCGCCACGATGGGGGCAGAGGTGACTTTAAAAAAATGAAAAAATAAATTAAAAAAAAAAACCTTCGGAAGAATGACCATCTTTCCAACTGGAATATATGCTCCTAACAAGGGAGAAGGCTCTACTAGACTCATTTCTGTAGCTCCACAGATGGGCCCAGATGAGTTCCAGCACAAACAGTGGGCAGCCTTACAGGAAAGCAACGCTGAGTTGGGGGAATCACTACTTTTATAGCGAATTGTAACCAAACATGCTCTTTGCCTTCCCTGACCCCCCTCCAGCCCCTGCTTTGCCTGTTTGCTTGCTGTGAACACAAGGCTAAGAAATGGCCCAGGTAAAGCACGATTAAGACCTCGCAATCTTGGCATACCCACCAGGAACACCTAGGGAAGTGCAGGGCCCTCGGCACATCGCCTCTCCCGATATTGTCCATTCTAGTGTAGAAAAGGGGAAACCTCCCACCAAGAATTCGGGGGCGGTTAGGTCTTATATGCAGGAAAGACAGAAACTCAAAAGAAGTTGCCTGTTTCAAGACTGCAGAGTAGAGGTCTTTCCCTGAAGAAAAATCTTTGGTCATTCCAAATCTGATCCATACGCAGAGGTTGAAAAGTAATGATCTCACTCCGCGGTACACCGATTAAAAACTACATCTGGGTTATTCATTCATTCATTCATTCATTCATATTTTACACTGGAGTAGAATATACTACATTTAAAATGGTTGGGGAAAAAAAGAATTATTTCCTGACCCATGAAATTCAAATTTCAGTGTTAATAAAGTTTTATTGGAACACAGCCATATTCATTTAAGTATGGTTTTTGCCTGCTTTCCTGCAACAACCTCAAAGTTGTGAAACCCAAAGAGACCGCAAAGCCTAAGATACTTACCGACCTTTTATGAAACAAGTTAGCCAGCTATGCGTCCACACAGTGGAGTGGGGGTTTAGGTCTACTGGCTGAGCCAAACACCAGGCAGATTAAGGAAAGGAGCAAACGCTCATCGGACGTGTGGGAGAGGGGAGAGAGTGTCAGTAAATAAAAGAAGAGCTCTGAGGCGTGAAAGTAAAGGGATACGAAGGCACAACGCCAGGAGTCCGTCCGGTCCCGAGGGACAGAACCCTAGCCCTGAGGAAGCAAGCGGTCAATGCTGCCCTCTGCCGACCACACTACGCCTGTGCGCCTGTAACCCTTCGTCTTAAATCAGAGACACCCGGTAGGTGGGGAACGTGGGTTGAGAGGTCTACCTAAGCGGGTTCCAGGTCTTCCCTTTCTGGAGTTTCCAGTGCTCACGTACTCGTGTTCCAGTCTTTCTTAAGGGAACGTGGGTTCAAGGCTAGCACTCGGTTCCTAACCACCGTGTGTCTCGGGCACCACCGTGTGTCTCGGGCATCCTCTCCGCCCTAACTTCTGTCTCTCACTCAAACAAGACCGCAGGGAGGGTAGCTTCTGGGAAATGAGCCCTCTTTGAAACTCCTTGTGACCCGCACTCCGCATCGGCATCCAACTTCCTCCCGCCTCTAAGAGGCTGCAAGTCCACACCCGTGTGGCGGGGCGAGCCGCCGTCTGGCTGACTGGGAAGTGACAGCCAAAGGACCAAGCTCGCCTCCTGCAGGAGGGGCTCGGGTCTAAAACCCGGCCAAAAGGGGCCCCGGTGCAAGAGCTGCCGCTCCCCGAACTATGACGCCGCAACCCGCAGGACAAACAACTCCGCAGCCCAGAGAAGGCCAGGCAGAAGCCAGGCTCCGGCTTGGAAAGGATTCTGGGACACTGGGCGGGGCCAGGCACGCAAGCGTTCCTGGGAAATGTGGTCCGTAGCCTCCGCGGCGCGTGCGCACCTGCCCCTCTTGGTCGCACCGGCCGTGCGTATCGGAGCGCACCTGCGCGCGCCCTCCGCTGGCGAGGAAGAGAGGCGGCGGTGGGAGCGGAGGTCCGGAGCTGACGGTCCACCAGCCGCTTTGGGCGCGCCCCAGGCCGCCTGCAGCTGAGCTGCTTTAGGAAGCTCAGCCTTCAGGGACCGAGGGACTTGACGCGGTCTCTTCAGGTGTCTGCGTTGGCAGCCATTGTAGCAGCTACCATCGTCTCCTTCCAAGAATGCCGCTGCCTTCTCATTGGCGCCCCCACGCGCCCTGGCTGTACCTGCCCACCAGCTTCAAAGGTCATCCTGTCGCGTTCGATCGATAGCTCGCCGCGGTTCCACCACCGACACACACCGTCCCCTTTATTTGGGAGCACGTCTCAGCATCATATTATTTTACGTATAAACGCTAAAGTTCACATTTCTAAAGATGACCCTTGAAACAGTGACATGCCTGTATTCGTTTAAAACAAAGTCCCGGGGCGCCTGGGTGGCGCAGTCGGTTAAGCGTCCGACTTCATCCAGGTCACGATCTCGCGGTCCGTGAGTTCGAGCCCCGCGTCAGGCTCTGGGCTGATGGCTCAGAGCCTGGAGCCTGTTTCCGATTCTGTGTCTCCCTCTCTCTCTGCCCCTCCCCCGTTCATGCTCTGTCTCTCTCTGTCCCAAAAATAAATAAACGTTGAAAAAAAAAATTTAAAAAAATAAATAAATAAATAAATAAAAAATAAAACAAAGTCCCGGGGTGCCTGGGTGGCTCAGTCGGTAAAGCACGCCACTCTGGATGTCTCGGCCCGGGGTTCAAGCCCCATGTTGGGCATAGAACCTACTCTAATATATAAATAAGTCCTAATGTTGCTAAAAATCAAGTGATTGTTGAGATTCACCTGCCTGATGTAAATTTCTTTGCATTCTTCACAGTTTGAGTCAGGATCCAAATAAGTTCTACACTTTGAAGTTAATTGGTATGTCACTTGAATCTCTTTCTATAACTCCCCCTGACATTTATTTCTTTTAACATATTTCTTGGAAGAACTAGGTCTTTTGTCCTGTCAAGTTTCCTACAATCCAGATTTTGCTAACTGGGACGATATGTTAATGTTCTTCTGCTTTCCTGTGTTTCCTATAAACTGACGGCACGAGAGGCTTGATCCCATTCAAGTTCAATTTTTTGGCAAAAATACTTCATAGGGGACTTGTGTTCTTCTATCGGAAGGCACGTGTCTGGATTTCTCTCTTCGCTGGTATAAGCACCTGCTGATCATTACCTAGATCTGTTAATTTATTAGGAATTGCGAGATAGTTATATTCTATAATCTGTAATTCCTTCCTTTATAAATGGATTGTTCCTATAAAAAGAAACTTCTCATCAACTATTGGGCTACCCTGGGGTACAGTTTGTTCCCTAGGGTGCTCCAAAGGTGACCAATGAGGTTTTTGTTTATTTAGTTGCTGTGTATTAAATGCAGGGTGGTGTCTAAGTAAAAGATCATCTCTTACTTCCCATCAGAATCCAAACTAGGAGAGAACTCCGAATGCCATGAATGTAGGGTGTCTCTCAATGTTTACAAAATCCTATGTGAACATTAGAAAATTTACAGTGGGCAAAACCTTATGAATGCATCACCTGTGAGAAAACCGTCATTTAGAGCATTGAATTTATGCTCTGGTTGAGTGCTCGCACCAGAGAGAGAACTTATAAATGTCACAACTGGGGTGCCTGGGTGGCTCAGTCAGTTGAGCGTCGGACTCTTGATTTCAGCTCAGGTCCTGAACCCAGGGTCGTGAGATCGGGCCCTACATTGGGCTCCACACTGAGCATGGAGCCTGCTTGGGCTTTTCTCTCTCCCTCTGCTGCTCTCCCCCTGCTCTCTCTCTCTCTCTCTCTCTCTCTCTCATTAATTAATTAATTAATTTAATAACCGTGAAAAGCCTTAATCATACCACTTCCTTCATTGCCATCAGAGGAGTCCTTTATGGGAGGAAAACCCTCGAGATGTCCTGAACGTGGGAGAGTTGTCAAAGTAGGTATCTTATTAAGGATCAGATCAGAGATGGTGTGGCCCCTGGAGAAACAGTATGGAGGTTCCTCAAAAAATTAATTAGAAATGCCATAAGGCCCGGGGCGCCTGGGTGGCTCAGTCGGTTAAGCGTCCGACTTCAGCTCAGGTCACGATCTCACAGTCCGTGAGTTCGAGCCCCGCGTCGGGCTCTGGGCTGATGGCTCAGAGCCTGGAGCATGCTTCCGATTCTGTGTCTCCCTCTCTCTCTGCCCCTCCCCCGTTCATGCTGTGTCTCTCTGTGTCTCAAAAATAAATAAATGTTAAAAAAAAAATTAAAAAAAAAAAATGCCATAAGACCCAGTAATTCCACCTTCCACCACTGGGGATTTGGGGAGAGAAAATGAACGCAGTAATCTAAAAAGGTCTATGCACCCCTACGTGTATTGCAGCATTACTTACAGTAGCCAAGATAGGGAAGCGCCCACTGATAAAGGAATGGACGAAAATGTGGTGCGTAAACACAACGGAATAGTACGCAACCGTAAAAAAGACTGAAATCTTGCCCTTCGCAACAACACAAATGGACTTAGAATCACTTGTGCGAAGGGAAATAAGTCTGACAGCGAAAGACGAATACCATGTGATTTCACTTAGCTGTGAAATCCACAAAACAAAACAAAGGAGCGAACAAACCAAAGCAGAAACAGACCCATAAATGCAGAGGGCAAACTGGTGGTTGCCAGAGGAGGGTGGGCAAAATGGGCGAAGGGGAGAGGCCGTTCCAGGCTTCCAGTTCCCCACCCCACCACACCAGCCCCCCACACACTCACGCTCTGTTCATAGCTGCCTCCCTCTTCCTTCTCAGCTGCCCGTCTCTTATCATAGATTTTTGTCTCCAGAAATATTTGGAGAACGGTGCCAAAAGGAAATACACTCCATCTTCCTCTTCAGTTTTGCTAATACTGGCCAGTGTACCAGACAGACCTTGACCAAACGGCTTTGACCCCTTCGTGGGATCGCTCTTACTGAACTGCATTTGGCATCACGCCCTGGGTAGGCGTCCAGGCCGGCAGGAAGCAGCGGTCATGGAGAAGGACTGTCATTTTTTATTGAAACGATGTCGTTAGATGTGCTGTTTATTGGTGTCTTCTTTAAGAGTCCCCAAAGAGACATTTCTGGTAAGCTTAGATCAGGAAAAGCTGTCCTCCTGAACAAATGGTAGGTTTCTAACTTACAGACCCCAGGCATCTTCTGACTGCCGACTCACCGAATACTCCAGTAAATAAAATCTTTTTTTTTTTTTTTTTAAAGGTGCCTTGTTTGTTTTTTTTTTTTTTTAATTTTTTTTTTCAACGTTTATTTATTTTTGGGACAGAGAGAGACAGAGCATGAACGGGGGAGGGGCAGAGAGAGAGGGAGACACAGAATCGGAAACAGGCTCCAGGCTCTGAGCCATCAGCCCAGAGCCTGACGCGGGGCTCGAACTCACGGACCGCGAGATCGTGACCTGGCTGAAGTCGGACGCTTAACCGACTGCGCCACCCAGGCGCCCCAGTAAATAAAATCTTTTTAAGGAAATAGCCAGAATACGTGATGTTCACGTTCCTGCCGACTAATGTCATCAAGTTAATGGGCTGCAATTGATCTTAGAATAAGATTATTCTCTGTCGCCGATCCTGAAACCTTCCAGAGACTTGAACTGGGATGGAGAAAATTGTTTGGTTTGAAGCATTTCCATTTATAAGAGAGATTGATGCTTCCAAGTAGATGAGGAGGAGGCTTTATTTTTAGGAAATTTTTGCCCCTACTTTTCCTTCTCTCACCTACTCATATGATTTCAAGGATTGTTGCTTTTAGTTAATGGACAAGAAATTAAAGGTGATGAGGAGGTAAATGATAAATGTAGAAATTCTGCTGGTGGTAAGGCAGAGAAATTTCTCAGATAAAGAAAGGAAATAAATCTCAGGGACCATGAGGGCCCAGAGATTTTACTCCAGGTATTGAAATGTTCATTGGCTGATCTACTTTGTATCGATAACGATTAATTAATGTGTAAACACTGGCATGAACACCTAAGCCCACTTTGACCTCAGGAAAGTTGTACTGGAGACAAAGCCCATGAAGTATGTGCAAAAGCCTTCAGCCAAGATTCGTATCTTACTGCATATCTGAAGATTAATTCATATCCATTGCTTATCATCATGTAATATGTGGTGGAAAGAACTTCTGAGATGGTATTGAATGGCACCTGGCTGGCTCAGTCGATGGAGCATGGGACTCTTAGTCTCAAGGTTGTGAGTGCAAACCCCACGTTGGGTGTCGAGATTCCTTACACATAAAATCTTTTTTAAAAAATAAACTAAAGTGGTATTGAATGTAAGAAATCCCCAAAGATCTTCCTCCTCTATGGTATGCTCCCAGGTAAAGTTGAATAAATCAGAGGGAAAAGGGCTATTTTGTAATGTACCTTTGTGAAAATCCAAACTTCCCATAAAATCAGAAATGCATTATAATATTAACAATCTTAAACTTAAAAATAAAATAACCTTTTAGTGCAAAAAGATATATACACATATTAATCTATAACCACGTTTCTAACATTAGATCATTTCCCAATCTGATTACTAAAACTTTTTATTCCATTGAAGAAATAAATAGCCTTTAATGTTATGGTAAGTTTTGAAGTTGTGTTTGGCCCAAAATACAGTAGTCATTTTTTGTAAAGATTTTTTAAAGGTAATTTCTACCCACAAAGTTGGGCTTGAACTTATGACCCAGAGATCAAGAGTTGTACATTCCTCAGCTGAGCCAGTCAGATGCCCCAATAGTCATTTAAAATTTTTTAAAGTTTTTTAAGTTTATTTATTTATTTTGAGACAGAGACAGAGAGAGAGAGAGAGAGAGAGAGAGAGAGAAAACACACAATCGGGGGAGGGGCAGAGAGAAGGAGAGACAGAATCCCAAGCAGGCTCCACACCATCAGTACAGAGCCCGGTGCGGGGCTTGAACTCATGAACTTCGAGATCATGACCTGAGCGGAGATCAAGAGTTGGCCGCTTAACCTTAACCCACTGCACCCCACAGGTGCCAGCCCCATAGTTATTTTAAATTCTCATGTATTTCCTCTTTGTTCTCCATCAAGCCAGTCATGATTTTTTTTAAGTTTATTTATTTATTTTGAGAGAGAGAGAGAGAGAGACAGTGTGAGTGGGGGAGGGGCAGAGAAAGAGAGAGAGAATCCCAAGCAGGCTCCACACTGTTAGTGCAGAGTCTAATTTTGGGCTCGAACTCCTAAACTGTGAGATCATGACCTGAGCCAAAGTCAGATGCCTAACTGACTGAGCCACCCAGGTTCCCCTAGTCATTTTTTTTTTTTTTTTAAGTAAACCTGGGACTCAAACTCAAGACCCTGAAATCAAGAGTCGCGTGCTTTACAGACTAAGGCAGCCAGGCACCCCGATTTTTTTTTTTTCAACGTTTATTTATTTTTGGGACAGAGAGAGACAGAGCATGAACGGGGGAGGGGCAGAGAGAGAGGGAGACACAGAATCGGAAACAGGCTCCAGGCTCTGAGCCATCAGCCCAGAGCCCGACGCGGGGCTCGAACTCACGGACCGCGAGATCGTGACCTGGCTGAAGTCGGATGCTTAACCGACTGCGCCACCCAGGCGCCCCAACCCCGATTTTTTTTAATGGGGGCTCAAAATCTAGGAAGTTTATAAAGAATTCCTAGATCACCATTCAGAACTTTTTTGGGGATGTCCATTAAAGTTCTATAATCACTCTTTCATTCTAGTGTCTGAAACTCCTAGATTATATCATATAAATTGTTCACGAAATCATCTTTTTGGGTGCAATCAAAATGTTAAATAAGAGATTAATTTACAACTAATTGATCATAGCCAGTTACAGATTTCTTTGTTCCTTCTCCACTGCTTCACTTGACTAACCTTGGGGGGAAAAAAAGAGAAAAAAGAAGAGATTAATGGAAAATTCTGGAATTGCTTAACATTTCAATATTTTAAATACAGTCAGTTCTTCTTTTTCTTTAATGTTTATTTATTTTTGAGAGAGAGACAGAGCACAAGCAGGGGAAGGGCAGAGAGAGAGAGAGAGAGAGAGACAGAATCAGAAGCAGCCTCCAGGTTCTGAGCTGTCAGCACAGAGCCAAAACGGGGCTCCAACTCCAAGATCATAACCTGAGCTAGAGTTGGATGCTTAACAGACCAAGCCACCCAGGTGCCCCAGTCAGCTCTTCCATACTTGTTTTGAAAGCACAGATTCGTTCCACCACAATTGCTACATAGGGCAACATTTGAGTTTGAGTATGTGTGATTTCAGGGCGCCTGGATGGCCAGTTAAGCATCCAGCTTTGGCTCAGGTCATGATCTCACAGCTTCTGAGCTCAGCCCCATGTCAGACTCTGTGCTGACAGCTCAGAGCCTGGAGCCTGCTTCGGATTCTGTGTCTCCCTCTCTCTCTCTGCCCCTCTGTCACTCATATTCTGTCTCTCTCTCTCTCTCTCTCAAAAAGAAATAAACATTAAAAGTGAACACTAATGAACAGGGATCTGAAGACGGAATCATGTGCAGAGATTGGTAAAATCCAGATAATGTGAGTTATGTTGACTTTTCCCAGAAGGGAGATGCAATTAATCGCCTTGTCTATTTTATTTCTCTTTGTCTCTCTTTCAATTCACTGCTCCTCTCTGTCTGCCCAAGTGTCAAGTTTACCCCATCTACAGACTAATTTCTAAAACTTCAGTGACTTTTTCTTTCCACGACTGGAAGATTTCAGTTTGTTTCTTTTTACCATCGCCTGTTCCTACTTTGTTTCTGATGGCTTTTTATTTTTTTAAGACTTTTAAATTTTTTTATTATTTTTTTTAATGTTTATTCAATTTTTTGAGAGACAAAGAGAGACAAACAGAGTGTGAGCAGGGGAGGGGCAAAGAGAGAGGGGAAAACACAGAACCTAAAGCAGTCTCCAGGCTCCGAGCCATCAGCACAGAACCCTATGCGGGGCTTGAACCCACAAACCGTGAGATCATGTCCTGAGACAAAGTCAGACGCTGAACCGACTGAGCCAACAGGTGCCCCAACTTTTTAAAAAGATTTTATTATTTAGGGGCGCCTGGGTGGCTCAGTCGGTTGAGTGTCTGACTTCAGCTCAGGTCATGATCTCACGGTTCGTGAGTTCAAGCCCTGCATGGGGCTCTCTGCCTTCTGCTCAGAGCCTGCTTTAGATCCTCTGTCTGCCCCCCTCCCCTCCCCTGCTCACTCTCTCTTTCTCTCTCTCTCTCAAAAATAAATGAACATTTAAAAAAATAAAATTTTATGATTCAGTGATCTCTACACCCATCGTGGTGCTTGAACCCACAACCCTGAGATCAAGAGTCGCACGCTCCATCGACTGAGCCAGCCAGGCACTCCTCTGATATCTTTTTAAATAATTTCTTGCTCTAGTTTAAAACAGAAGTCATTCCTTTTTGTATCTCCCTGAGAATGCCCCATACATTTATTTTGAAGTCATTATCAGTCTGTTCCAGAGGGTGAACTTGGAGTGGATTCAGATTCCAATTTTTTATTCTCTTGGAAAGTTCTCTCTCTCTCTCTCTCTCTCTCTCTCTCTTTCTCTCTCTTATTCTGGGCTCACATCTCCACCCATCTAGTCTTTATGCAGTTGCTTCCACCTGCCCCCTGGCCAAGCCATAGTCTTACAATGACGTTTCAGGACTCCCCTGTCCCCTCGCGGTCTTCACGTTATGCAAAATCAGGTAATATGCCAACTGGTGACTGTGTTCTGAGGCCATCTCTGACTTCCTACCTCCCCAGTCTTGTGGCTTATAAATGCCACCTCTCCAGGTGGCGGTCGGCCAGGGTTGTTTCTTTTTTTCCCCACTTCCTTTCATGACCTAGTCTGCCCCTCACTTCCAGCAGTGAGCCTGGCGTGAAGGCTCAACATTTTTAGTTCTCTCCAATCATTCCCACTGACTTCCGACCCCCCCCCCCCCAAAAAAAAAACAGCAAACCCGGGGCTGCGGTGTGCTCTCTGCTTTACATTTCCGCCCTTGCAATATTTCACCTCTTCCCCGCTTGATCTTTTCTATCCTCCAGCATCGTCTTACCTTTGAGTATATCCAGGCATTTGGGGTTTTCTGTTTCAATAGTTTATGTGTCGCTGCTGTATGTTTGGAGCAGAGAAGGTCCATCAAAGCATGAGCTCCTGATCTTATCCCTTCCCTCTCTTCTCTGCCCTGGGTTTTCGTGTCTAGTGGCTACAATGCAGGGGAAGTTTGGGGTCTATTGACGGGATGACGTATCTAGGCGTGCCTTGACAACCCATCACTTACCAGCTAGTTTAATGAACTGCCAGATCTTTGACGAGATACATAGGGAAGGCTTCTCACGGTTAGATTATCTCTGAGATTCTGTAAGATGTTAGATTATGCGCCAACTCTCTATCTCACGCCCGGAACCACGAAGAGACCTTGGATAATGAAATTGGAGTGATCTCAACCGGATTTAAATGATCTCCCATATTCGGTCATTACTTCAGAGGAGTGCATAGCAACCACGTTCTTCTTGAGTGGTTTTGTAATCACGAAACTTGATTATGAGTTTATGAGGTCATCGCGTCCTGGGATATAGAACCCGGAGAAACATGTTACAGCGTCGCTGCAGAAGATCCGAGCCTGTGATGGACTGGGTTGAAGCTAGTCACAGACAGCTGACCTTGGTGACCACCTACAAGTAGGATGCCGCTTATTCAGGAAGTTCTTTTCCCCCCAACCTAAGGCGGGGCCCTTCACCCACCAGAGCGAGGTAGCCTGCCGCCCTTCCGGAGAAAAGCCAATATGGCACAGGACTCCAAAGCATGGATTTGGGGACCTGGTTGGCTTTATGAAACTGGCCAATTACCTTCATTTTCTTATCTCTTGAGAAAGGAATATCATTGTTCTCCCTCCTAGGATTATCATGAGCATTCAGTGAAATCGTGTATGTAAAATGCTGTCCTGGAACAGTATGTCTGTTTCTTTAAAAAACTAATCAACGCAGGGGCGCCTGGGTGGCTCCGTCAGTTAAGCATCCGACTCTTGATTTCAGCTCAGATCACGATCTCCTACTTCTTGAGACTGAGCCCCACATGGGGTTCCACGGCGTGCGGCCTGCTTAAGATTCTCTCTCTCCCTCTCCCTCTCCCTCTCCCTCTGCCCCTCCCCTGCTCACTCGCATGCCCTCTCTCTCAAAAAATAAAAATAAAAATAAACACAGAATTATAATAGCACACGCAGAATTACCATATGATCCAGCAATTCCACATCTGGGTATATGCCCAATAAAATCAAAAGCAGAGACTCGAACAGCTATGTGTATACTCATGTTTACAGCAGCATTGCTCATAATGGCCAAAAAGCGGAGGCAACCCGGGCGTCCCTTGATGTATGAATGGATAAACAAAATGCACTATATCCACACAATACAATATTATTCAGCCTTGAAAAGGAAGGAAACTTCTGACACACAATACCACACGGATGAACCTTGAGGACGTTATGCTCGGTGGAAATGAGCCAGTCACAAAGAGACAAATAGTGTATGATTCCACTTGTGGGAGGTGCCTAGAATATGGGTCTGTCAGATTCATAGAGACAAACAGAAGAAAGGTGGCTGCCAGAAGCTGAGAGGGGAGAGGCATGGGGAGTGACTAAGATGAGGGGCACTTGGATGGCTCAGTTGGTTAAGCGTCCGACTTCAGCTCAGGTCATGATCTCACCGTTCATGGGTTCGAGCCCCGCGTGGGGGTCTGTGCTGATAGCGTGAAGCCTGCTTGGGATTCTTTGTCTCCCTCTCTCTCTGCACCTCTCTTTCTCTCCAAAATAAGGAAATATTTTTTTAAACTTTTTTTTTAAATGTTTTATTTATTTTTGACAGAGAGAGAGAGAGACAGAGCATGAGCAGGGGAGGGGGCAGAGAGAGAGAGGGAGACACAGAATCGGAAGCAGGCTCCAGGCTCCCAGCTGTCAGCACAGAGCCCGACGCGAGGCTCGAACTCGCAAACCGCGAGATCGTGACCTGAGCCGCAGTTGGACGCTCAACCGACTGAGCCACCCAGGCGCCCCGTAAATATTTTTTTAAAAAGAAAAAAAATAGGGGCGCCTGGGTGGCGCAGTCGGTTAAGCGTCCGACTTCAGCCAGGTCACGATCTCGCGGTCCGTGAGTTCGAGCCCCGCGTCGGGCTCTGGGCTGATGGCTCAGAGCCTGGAGCCTGTTTCCGATTCTGTGTCTCCCTCTCTCTCTGCCCCTCCCCCGTTCATGCTCTGTCTCTCTCTGTCCCAAAAATAAAAATAAACGTGGGAAAAAAAAATTAAAAAAAAAAATCATAAAAAGAAAAAAATAAATAAAATGATGAAGACGAAAATAAATTAAGTAAATAAAATGATTAAGATGGTGAATTTTATGTTATGTGTATTTCGCCACAATTGAAAAAAGGAAAGAGCCACATGACAGAAATTTCCGTTCATTGCTCTGCTCAATAAACTTCTATTACACAAACATTCTCCAGATCCTCTGTTAGGCACTGTGGCTCCCAAGAGGACTTAGACACTGGCCCTGACCTCAGAGGAGAGGCGAGGCAGACATCTAAACAATGTGTGAAATAAAGTGCAGACGGGTCTGGGTCATAAAGTCCTATCAATGACATGAGGGACCCAGGGGAGCGAGTGGCCATTTCTTCTTGAGAAGCCACCGTGAAAGTCAGGAGAGCTTTCTAGAAAGCAGAACATGTGGCCTGAATCCTGAAACCTGCAGAAGTAGTCATCAAGCTTTGGGGGGGTTTGAAAGGGAGAAGTTTGAGCCACGCCGGGGGCCCGACATGTCCTGGTACACTCATGGCCATGCACTTGGCATTGCTGGTTCTAGGTGACAGAGGCATCCTGGGCTGGCAGCAGATAGGGCTCTAAAAGGAGCCACAGGGGGCTTCTGGGCCTGGCGAGGTGTTTGGACACTCACTTGCAGGCAATGGACAGTGACTGGAAGGTGCTGAGCAGGGGACTGACTCAATCATATTGGAACGAGAGCAATCACTTGGTAACGCAAGACTAGCGATCCTATTTGTTCGTTGTTTCCAGGCTAAACAGCAACTGATAAGTAGCCAGAAGTCTAGTGTTTTCAGGCTTACTCAGAAAGGATGATACACGTGGGCCTGTGAATCTTCAAATGCTTATTCAGGCCCACGTTGCTCATAATCGGGAGGACTTAGGTCATGATCTCACGGTTGATGGGATCGAGCCCCGCGTTGGGGTCTGTGCTGTCTGCTTGGGATTCTCTTTCTGCCGCTCCCCGAAATTAACCATCTTTGCTTAATGTTCAAGAGCCTTGCATATTGCCAGTGAATCAGGAAATGAATACTTTGTAATGACAGCCACACACAAACCTGGGGTTCCCTGTCTGGGACTGCAGCCCAAACGCTGAAGCTCTTCCCAAAGATCCCCACGGAATGTGAAGGAATACCCATCCGCTGTAACCAGAAAAGCCATTTCCTCTGAAGTCAGAACAGCGCTGTTGGGTTTCTAGAAGATAAAACCAAAAACTTTTGGCATCCTAACGCTTTGCTGGATGACAGTACCTCCTGTTTTTACCAGGCTGCAAGGACTTCTCACCAGTTTTTCCCAGACACCCCATTTCCAGAAAACAAATATCCTTCTTAGGCGTCTGCCCACCCTCTCGTTTGCCATGCCCACACAGAACAGGGACTTTCCAGATGCTGACACACGTTGTCTCTCGTTAGGCAAGGTATCCAAAAACAAAAACAAAAACTTATTTCTCACAGAAATTTCAGAGAATCTGCACCAAATAATCCAGAAAGTGTGTTCTTTGCAAACAAGCTGGTATGGCTTTGAGATTCATATTGAGTGAAGTGAAAAGCCTTCATAAAGCACGTCTCTGCGTGCTGCTCTGGCTGTGACAAGCACTTGGGGATCTAGCATGATTCTCGTCCTGGGCCTGGAGAGCCTGAGGGCTGGAGTTTGTATCACTCTGTTCTCTCTGGAACTTCAAGTCAGCCCCCTCAGCTAAGCTGTCTGTCAATTTTGTGAGCAAAAACGAGCAGCGACTCCATGAGTTTTCCAAGGGACAAAGTGTGGGCAGGTTGTTTCATTGCAGTTTTGTCCCAGGTTGACAGAAGATTCTGATCCATGCTCTCATTGTCTAGAACAATGATTCTCAACTGGGGTGGGGGGGGAGGTGATTTTGTGCCCCAGGGATATTTGGCAATATCTGGAGACATTTTTTATGTCATGACCGGGGCTGGGAGAAGACAAAGGAAGAAGTGTTACTGGCATCGGGTGGGTAGAGGCCAGGGATGCTGCTAAACGCCCTGCAATGTGCAGGGCGGCTTCCCTCCCTCCGCCAAAGAATTATCCAGTCTCCAATGTCAATGGCGTCAAGATCAAGAAATCTGCATCTAGAATTAGAATCCAAACACCAGAGTGCCTAACATTTAGTGCTCTCAGAAAGTCAAACTTTCCTGCCCACCAAGATCATTCTCTCGTTTTGTAGTCATGGGGGTTTAGCAAAGTGCAAGGTTAGACTACACTTCCCAGCCTGCTTTGCAGTTCAGTATGAGCGTGTGACTAGTTTTCACCAATAGCATGTGACTTGAAGAGATTGCAAGATAAGGCTTTGAAGAAATCTTTCCCCTTCTGCTGGTAAGATGTAGATGATAACTAGGCTATGTTAGAACCACATATGGGAACCTGGGTCCCTGAGTCACCCTATGGGAAACAACCACCCATCAATTAAAGAGCACTTGCTGCGGTCTGTTAGGTGAATGAAAAACAAACTCTTCTTGTGTTTGAGCCAATACATATTTTTGGGTCTTGTTTGTCACGGTCGCTTAGCTCATCCTAGCTGACAAAGAGCCATCCCCCACAATCCCATTTTGGCCCTACATGCCGAGACCCCTGAATGGGGCAAACATGGTGGGGATCTCTGCCCCTAGGGTTAGCTTGGGGTTCCCCCTCCTCTAACTGGTAGGGCTGCATGTGTCAAAGCCCATTGTTGAGGGGTTCTTGCTTTGCTGTGTACAGCATTGACTCTTGGAGTAACCTGTGATATGATCCCAGCTCTATGTGACTTTGGTTACATCTGGCAGAACCTCAACAAGAAGCAGCTTTGGCAAAAAAAAAAAAAAAAGGGGGGGGGCAGGGGGAGAGACTCAGGCAACCAAACCACAGGAAGCATCATGGCGGACCTGGCTACCAAGAGAGCAGGAGTCTCTGTCTCCACCTCTTATCTCCACTGCTCTGGGTGTGTTGGCTTCATTCTCTCCTTCTGCAGTTAAACTTCTTCACACAAAGGGGAAGAGGCACCATCATCCTTGAACTCATATCTTCACAACTGCCAGTCCAGAGAAGAAAGATCCGCCCTGCCCCCAGTTTGAAAAACCCTGGGAGGGACTTGGGTGGAGCGTTCCTGCTGTGGCTGGAGGCAAATGTTATCAGCAGGAGGTGAGGAATTGTGTTGCTCCTACACAAACCTTAGCCAGGTGCACCTTCTATTAACTTGAAATCTTCCCAAGGGCCCATCTTGCCTCTGATCCCTGAGCTAAGGAATCAGGGGGTAGCCTCAGGGTGTGAGCGGTTCACAGAATTCTTTTCCCACCACCGCTCCCCCAACTCCTACCTTTGGCAGCGAAGGTTGTCCCAAAAGTGACAGGGGAAAATTCTCTGCGCAAGATACGATAAATCATAAAACACGATGGCTCCTGAAATCTGCTGTGTGCCAAAGCTGGGAATTTTTCAGCAAGATAAACCATGTATCTCAATCAATTTGTCTCCAGTTTCTACTGGTTCACCCTAGTCTGTTTCATTCATGGCATATATCACACTTGTTTCTTGTGAGCCTACTAGAATGTAAGCTCCCTCAGGGCTGCGATCTTGTCTGTCTCGGTCCCTGCCTTGTCCCTCATGTTCGTCACGGTGCCCGGCATGACCCCTGCTTGTGATGTGTGCAAGAGAGTGAGCCTTTTGCCAAAGTTTGGAGCCTGCCATGTTTCGCTGAGGGCCCATCCGCCCTTTCCTCTGTGTGTGGTGACTTAAATGTCTGTGGGATCTTCTTTGAATCTACTCTCACTTGCGTGAACCCTTGCAGAAGTCTCTCTCTCAGGCCAATGGCAGCTTTCTCCTTATTCTGGTGGGATTTCCCACTACTTTTCATCATTTCAGTGATAACTTGGGAGAAGGGGGTTCCTGGTACAAACAGAGGAGTCGAGGTTAGAGAGATACAAACTGATAAGACAGTGGCCACTCTTTGGAGATGGTGTTCATAGTCTCACCTCCCAAGTTTCTTCCATTCATTCCATATTTATTTAGGGGCGGGACCTCAAGTCACTCTCTGGAACCCGAAGTTCTAAGTCCTCGTGCTGACCTGTTCCCATCTGGTACTTTCTCCATCTGTGGCTCCCACAGCACAATCGTCCTAACCCTGGGGGTTGGGTTTCTATCTCTTATTGCCAATTGTTAACTAGGGGGCGGAATATTCATTACTTAAGACAGGGATGCAGGATTTCATGCTTTCTTCCTTATTTGGTCGGGGGTTTCCTGTGAGGGCGTCCGCCATCTTGGGCCCGTTTGGTTTGATCCGGCTTCTTGGAGAGTACTGCTCTGACCGGCCTCTGTCCTTCCAGAAAGCTGGCCGGTATTTCCTCCTTTTGGCCTCCAAGTGCCCTGTCAGAACCTAACTGCCTCCTCCAACGGCTTTGCTATCTTCCCCCTTTGACATCACCTCCAGATGCTCTACCAAGCTTCCCCTTCCTCCTCCAGCACGTGAAGTGACACAATGCCCCACTGACCTGTCCTTGTCCATCTTCTCATCCCAGGTCACCTCATCCACTCACCGTTATGGCTAAATGTGGCCCTTCTCAACGGCACGTGTCCAGTTAGATCGGGGTCCGGCGCCTCCACCAAACGCGTCCCAAACTCAACAGGTGTGGGACGGGAGTCATTTTCTCCCCACGCTCTTGCTTGTTCCTCCAGCTTCTTCTCTTTCCCTTCACATTTCCCTGCACCTCCATCCAACTTGTAGTCATGTCCTCTCAACACTGCATCCTCAGCATCTTTCTACGACCCTACGGCTCCCTCCTGGCTACCCTCCCTTCGGCTCCCGCCTGCCTTCCCATCTCCTTACCTCCAGTTCCACACTCCCATTAGCCACCCCCACACCTCCTCTAGAATAATCTTCCCACAACACAGGAGTGTCGTTTCGCTCTCTGACTTCGACTTTGCAACACTTCAGTACCTTGACTGCAGGATGAAGCACCAAATCCTTGTCCCCTAAGGCCTTTCATGGCCAGGCCCCTGCCCACCTCTCCAACCTCCTTTCCAGCCCTTGCACCCGTATTCCAACTCTATGGGACTATTGCAGGTGCCCAATGTGCCTCATTGCAGAATGCCTCTCCTGAGTCAACCTGGAAAATGCCACCCATCTTTTTTGTTTTTAATGCTTTTTAAGCAGTTTATTTTTGAGAGAGAGAGAGAGAGAGAGAAAGAGAGACAGAGAGAGGCAGAATGCGAGTAGGGGAGGGGCAGAGAGAGAGGGAGACACAGAATCCGAAGCAGGCTCCAGGCTCTGAGCTGGCAGCACAGAGCCTGACACGGGGCTCGAACTCATGAACTGCGAGATCATGACCTGAGCTGCCCAGGGCTCCAGTGCCACCCATCTTTCAAGTTTTATTTTGGGGGACACCTGGGTTACTCAGACAGTTAAGCGTCCAACTTTGGCTCAGGTCACGATCTCATGGTGCATGGGTTCAAGCCCCGTATCAGGCTCTGTGCTGACAGCGGGGAGCCTGGATTCTGCTTCAGATTCTGTGCAGGTGTGTGTGTCTCTCTCTCTGCCCCTCCCCTGATCACATTCTGTGTCTCTCAAAAATAAATAAACATTAAAAAAATTTTTTAATAAAGTTTTCTTTTTCTTTAAGTTTATTTTGAGAGAGTGAGCGAGCAAGGGAGGGACAGAGAGAGAGAGAGAGAGAGGGAGAGAGAGAATCCCAAGCAGGCTTCCCACTGCCAGCACAGAGCCCGATGCGGGGCTCAAACCCACAAACCACAAGATCACGATCTGAGCTGAAACCAAGAATCAGACGCTTAACCGACTGAGCCACCCAGGTGCCCCTGACGTTATTTTTCATTTAAAGAACCTCTACCTCCAACGTGGGGCTTGAACTCATGACGTTGAGATCAAGAGTCGCATGCTCTATCATCTGAGCCAGCCAGGTGCCCCTCACCCATCTTAAATAACCAGGTCCTCAGAACACCTCTCCGGCACCCTCTTCCTTCTTTAAGACTCACTGCACCCCACCCTGTGTTCATCCCCATCAGAGGCCCTGTAACACTTCATTTCACGTATTGGATTACAAGTCTGTCTGCCCTGCCGGACGATAAATTTCATGACACATAGTAGGCTTTCAATAGATGCGCCGTGAATATCATACACACATGGACTCCGCGAAAGGGAGACCGAATACAAATAAAAATACACACACCCAGTGTATATCACGGACACGGATTCTAGAGACCGACTTTCTGCGAGGCGATGAACCCGTGGAATTTTTCTTCAAAGCGAGCCCCCAAGGAGACATCCCTTCTCCCTTCCCCTCAATGGCCAAACACCAGCAAAACAACGTCAACTGCCTCCTGGGCCTCCCGGATGACTCACTGGAGAGCTTTCTTGGGGAGGCGTGGGAAGAGATGATGGTTGACAAAAATAACCACAAACATTTGAAGCATCACCGACCGAGCCTCTGTCTGTGGGGTGAACAACAGGGGCGAATGGCAAGGTTTCTCCCAGGCAGGGCAGCAACCCTCCTTCCAGCACAAGTGGTTCTCAAACACTCACGTGGGCAGAGACCCAGACGAACGTAGGGTAAGTGAAATTCAACAGCCCCTGTTCCTATGCAGTCAGCCGCTCGTGTTCGATGTGCCCGTTCTTGGTAAATGACGAAGGAAGCACCCGTGTGAGCAGTGATGACTGAACCTCATCAAGCTGATAATTCCCTCCGTGTCTTTTTAAATTGTTACGAAGGGCTTTCCCCACCCCGTACATCATCTTGTTCAAAGAGCACGTCAACCAGGACAGAGGGGCGATTTTACAGACGAAGAAAAAGACTCAGGGAGAATCAGTGATTTACCTGCACAGAGCATGATGCAAAGTGGTCCAAAGACCGGCAGCAACGGCGTCACCTGGAAACCTGTTGGACACGTGACTTCTGAACCCCGCCCAGATCTACTAAATCCGAAAGTCTGCCACGGGGCCCAGTGATGTGTTGTAACAAGCCCTCCAGGTGATACAAGTGCATGTCCAACTTTGAGAACCACTGACCGAGGGTGTGCAGGTAGCAAGTTATAGACCCTGGGTGAGAACCCAAGGATGTCCTTAGGTAATAGTTGTCATCGGACTACTTGAATGTTAGTAAATAAGAGTTTCCTGCTTCTACTTGCTTCATGAAGCCCTGCAAAGACCAGCTCCAGCTATAGCTCATCCTCTCTCCACTCCACTCTCCCTCCCACCAGCCTCCTCCATTCCTTAGACATGCCAAACTCTTTTCTGGCCCCAGGACCTTTGCACATACTGTTTCCGCTGCTTGGCACGTCATACCTCCCGGCTGGATTCTTCTCACTTTAAGTGCCGCCACAATGCCTAGTACAAGGTAAACTCTCAGTAAACGCGTATTGAATAAATAAACCACAAACCAGAGGCAACTCAGAAGAAGGAAAAGGCAATTTCCTCCATTCCTGCCTCCACTAAGAATGGCCAATCTAGGCTGTCCTTTGGGGAGGGGAGCATGGAAAGCAATTAAGAGTTTGAATATCAGGGGTACCTAATGAAAGCTCCCGCGTAGGACCTGGTTTCTAAGGATAAGCACATCAGTGGATTAAGCTGCAGTGACCACAGATGGGAGGGAAGGGAAGCTGGCTTTAGTTAGGAAAAGAAGAGTGATGGGACCCAGGAAAGGGTGTGGCTTCCCTGAGACTCTCTTCTTAATTGTGGCAGAAAACAGAGAACATGAAATCTACCCTCAACATTGTTTTTCACCCTCAACAAATTATTTTTCGTCTTTTGGCTCAGGTCAAGGTCTCAGTTCGTGGGTTTGAGCCCGGCGTTGGGCTCTGTGCTGACAGCTGGGAGCCGGGAGCCTGGAGCCTGCTTCCGATTCTGTGTCTCCCTCTCTCTCTGCCCCTCCCCCACTCGTGCTCTGTCTCTCCCTCTCAAAAATGAATAAACTTAAAAAATTTTTTAAATAAATAAACAAATTTTTATTTATTTTAGAGAGAGCGTGAGCAAGCAGGGGAAAGGGGCAGACGGAGACAGAGAGGGAGAGAATCTCAAGCAGGCTTCAGGCTCAGTGCAGAGCCCAATGCAGGGCTCGATCCTACGATTCTGAGATCATGACCTGAGCTGAAATCAAGAGTCAGACACCCAACTGATTGAGCCACCCAGGCGTCCCTACCCTCAACAATTTTTTTTAATGTTTAGTTATATTTGAGAGAGAGTGACGCACACGTGGAGGAGGGGCAGAGAGAGAAGAAGACAGAATCCGAAGCAGGTTCCAGGCTCCGAACTGTCAGCACAGAGCCCAACGTGGGGCTCGAACTCAAAAACCGCTAGATCATGACCTGAGTCGAAGTCGGACACTTAACCGACTGAGCCACCCAGATGCCCCTACTTTTAGTTTTTCGAGGAGCCTCCATACTATTTTCCACAGTGACGACACCATTTCACATTCCCACCCGCAGCACACAAGGCTTCCAATGTCTCCACATCCTTGCCAAATCTTGTTATTTTCTGCTTTTGCTTTTGTTTTTGATAGCAGTCATCCTTGGGGCGCCTGGGTGGCGCAGTCGGTTAAGCGTCCGACTTCAGCCAGGTCACAATCTCGCGGTCCGTGAGTTCGAGCCCCGCGTCGGGCTCTGGGCTGATGGCTCAGAGCCTGGAGCCTGTTTCCGATTTTGTGTCTCCCTCTCTCTCTGCCCCTCCCCCGTTCATGCTCTGTCTCTCTCTGTCCCAAAAATAAATAAACGTTGATAGCAGTCATCCTAATGGACATGAAGGGGTATCTCCTTGTGGTTTTGATTTGCATTTTCTTTCTTTTTTTTTTTTTTTTTTTAACGTTTATTTATTTTTGAGACAGAGAGAGACAGAGAATGAATGGGGGAGGGGCAGAGGGAGAGGGAGACACAGAGTCCGAAGCAGGTTCCAGGCTCTGAGCTGTCAGCCCAGAGCCCGACGCGGGGCTCGAACTCATGGACCGCAAGATCATGACCTGAGCCGAAGTCGGCCGCTTAACCGACTGAGCCACCCAGGCGCCCCTTGATTTGCATTTTCCTAATGATTAGGGATGCTGAACACCTTTTCACGGGCCGTTCGCATATCTTCTTTGGAGAAATGTCTGTGCAAGGCCTTTGCCCATGTTTTAGTTGGGTTTTTGCTTTTTGTGGCCATCCATGGAACCTTCTATCTGGCTCTTGATTCTGCCATTTATGAAGTACTACATGTCAGGTAGTGTGTAAAGCCAGTCACACGCGCAACCTCATTTTATCCTTACGACAACCTTGAGAGGCAGGTACAGTAAGAATCTGCATTTCACAGATGAGGTTCCAAAGCCCAGAGAGGTGCAGAGATCATGCCTGCATCTCTCGGCACCTCAGAACTCAGGACTGTCTCCCCGCTGGTGGTGGAGACAGTGTCTTGCTTTCTGATGTGTCTCCTCAAACACCCACAGGCGCCCAGCAGAGAGGGTGGGGAGCTGTTGAAACCTGCTGCTGGCCCCTCGGGGTGGAGGGGGGGGACTGGCCTCTACTGCCCGTCAGCGTTCAAGGGGCAGAGTCATGTTCTTTTACGTGGCTCTTCTTATACCAACCATGAGAAAGGAAAGAGCGCAGTGTGAGAACACAGGCAGAACAGTGGTCCCCCAGAGATGTCCACGTCCTGGTCCCCCAGAACTACTGAATGTTACCTTACGTGGCAAAAGGGTTGCTGCAGATGGGATTAAGTTAAGGATCTTGGGATGGGGAGATTATCCTGGAATACCTGGCTGGGCCCAATGTAAACACAAGGGTCCTTATAAGAGGGAAGTAGGCGGGTCAGAGAGAGAGAGAGGAGATGTGACAACGGAAACAGAGGTCCGGGTGATGTGATGGCTGGAAAGGAGGCGTGAGCCAAGGAATATGGGCAGTTTCTAGAGGCTGGGAAAGGAAAGGAGACAGATGTCCCTCCTGAGCCTCCACGGGGAGCACAGTTCTGCCAACACCTTCGTTTGACCCAGTGAGACCCCCTCTGGACCTCCGGCCTCCAGAACCGTAACTCAGGAAAAATGATGTTCTTTTAAGAACGTGGTGATTTGTTATAGCAACAATAGGAAGCAAATGGACCAATAGAAAATGGACCAAAAAACCCCAATAGAATATGGGCAACCCAATAGAAAATGGACAAAATGGGCACTTAACACACAAAGGAAATGCACGGGTGGGTAGCCAAATGAAGAGATAGTCAACATCAGTGATTGTTGTGGTTCGCCTGGGCTGCCGCAACAAAATGCCATAGACTGGGTGGCTTAGAATAGAAATCCCCCTTCTAAAAGGGGGCAATAGGAACAAAAAGGGAGGGGGTGATCGATCCCAAGCAAGTCTCAAACCTAGTCTATGGTATTTTGTTTGGCAGCCTAAGCTAAGATATCAGTAACTGAGGAGATGTAAATGAAGGCCCCTGAGATTACATTTTAATTGGAAAAAATGAATACATCTATCAACAACCAGCATGGGAGAGAAAATACGAATCCGGGGAGGGATCTCTCATATGGTGCTGGGGTGGGGCAGCACTTTGATGGGAAGCAATCCAGCATGAATCCTAAATGTTTTGTGTTTTTGAGAGAGAGTGCATGAGCAGGGGTGGGGGGGGGGGTGGACAGAGGATCTGAAGCATGATGTGGGGCTCGAACTCATGAACCATGAGATTGTGACCTGAGCCACCCAGGTGCCCCACAATCCAGCATTAATTCTAAAGCTTAATAGTTCCACTCGCAGAGCTCTACCAGGTGTAGGACAAGAATGTACAAGACCATTCATAAAAGCACTCTCCACAGTGGCAAAAGGCTGGAAAACACTTGAGTGGCCGTCGGTGAGGGAGTGGAGAAATAAACCGAGGTATGCTCATAAATGGACGATTACACATCATCAAAATGAATTAACTACAGTGACGGGCAGCAATAAGGATGATACTTACCAACGCAATATTAAATTAAAACAGTAGCTCTGAAAAAAATTGCACAGGGCAGCATACCCTTTGATAACGTTAGCGACAGCAGAAATAAAATATAGATAGCCTTTAGGAACACATATGAATCCAATTCAACTCCCCAGAGGGTGTGGGGGTAGAACAAAATGGATGAAACAAGATTGGGCATGATTTGAAAAGCTGGAATCTGGACAATACGGGCATATGGGTTCACTTTATTAGTCTCCCTAGTTTTGTGTGGGTTTGACGTTGCCCATCATACAAAGAAATTTTAAAATAATCTAAAGAGGGGCACCTGGGTGGCTCAGTCGGTTAAGCCTCCGACTTGGGCTCAGGTCATGATCTCGCAGTTCGTGGGTTCAAGCCCCGCGTCGGGCTCTGTGCTGACAGCTCGGAGCCTGGAGCCTGCTTTGGATTCTGTGTCTCCCTCTTTCTCTGCCCCTCGCGCTCTGTCTCATTTTCTCTCTCTCTCAAAAAAATAAATAAATAAAACATAAAATTAAATTAAATTAAGTTAAAATAAAGAGGGAAGCAGGGAATGATGAACACAGGGATCAGGAGTTAGGGCCAAGGTCTGGAAGAGAACCCTACGATGAAATGGCTGCCTTGGCTTTGTTCTGTGTTGGGTGTTGAGTTCAGGAGCACTGATTACATAACTAACTAAACAGCTAGATTAAAGCAAATCATGCATGGAGCAGTGGAGAAAGAATGAAAGAGGTAGAGGGGTGGGGCGCCTGGGTGGCGCAGTCGGTTGAGCGTCCGACTTCAGCCAGGTCACCATCTCGCGGTCCGGGAGTTCGAGCCCCGCGTCGGGCTCTGGGCTGATGGCTCAGAGCCTGGAGCCTGTTTCCGATTCTATGTCTCCCTCTCTCTCTGCCCCTCCCCCGTTCATGCTCTGTCTCTCTCTGTCCCAAAAATCAATCAATAAATAAAAAAAAATTAAAAAAAAATAATAAAAAAAAAAAGAAGTAGAGGGGAAAAAGCAGGAAGTCAGCCTTGTGAACAGTTCTCAGCCGCCCTAGGTGGATGCGTCCCTCGGGTGTCCTGTTTGCATGGAGGTACTTGCAACTCATGGAGACCTGGCCCCTGGCCCCACCACTGGCTCTCCTCCTCCTCAGACGCCATTTCTCTGGCCATCTGAGAGTACCCTTTCTGGAAAAGGCCTGGGCAAGGTATCCCACAGCTCTGAGGGTCCTGAGAAGGGCTAGATCCACAGACCGGGATCTCACACAAGTGGTCGGCTTGACCCGGCAGGCTTTCGGACTAAAACGTAGGGGTTCGCGCTCATCCCCGGCACATGCCGCCAGCCATCGGGGACCCTGGTGCATTCACCTGGTGGCCAAAATAAGGCCCCAGGTGTCAGGAGAGCTGCTGAGAGAGTAAGCTAACTGGTCACCCTGGAAAGGAGGAGGGTTGTTCTTCGAAAGAAAATGAACTGAGAGACAGAGACCCCTTTTGTGAGTGTGTGTGTGTGTGTGTGTGTGTGTGTGTGTGTGTGGGTGTGTGTGTGTGTGTGTGTGTGTGTCGTGAGTGTTCCCTCCGGGCCAGTTCTTTCAGTAACGCCTAAATGCCTCAGAGTCAAGAAATGCTTTTTCTGTCCCCTTTTGCAACCTTAATGAGCTCTCGGGAGACAATTTACCTCCTTCCTGCCCAGGCCCCAGCTCTTCCAGCTCTTCTCAAGTTCGGTCCCCAGACACACCTGACTGGCAGCATCAGTATCCCGGGGAAACACGTTTAAAAAGCCGCTGCCCCTGATTTCCTGAATCAGAAATTCTGCAGGTGGCGCCAGGGGGATCTGTGTTTTAACAGGCCCTCTAGGGCACTCTGATGGGAGGGAAGGGGAGGGAAGGGAAGGGAAAGGAAGGGGAGGGGAGGGGATAGAGGGGAGGGGAGGGAGGGAAGGGGAGGAAAGGGGGGGAGGGAAGGGAAGGGGAGGGAGGGGAGGGAGGGGAGGGGAGGGAAGGAAAGGGGGGAGGGAAGGGGAGGGAGGGGAGGGGAGAGAGGGGAGGGAACAAAGGGGGGAGGGAAGGGGAGGGGAGGAGAGGGAGGGGAGGGGAAGGCAGGGGAGGGAAGGGGAGGGAGGGAGGGGAAGGGAGGGAGGGGAGGGGAGCGAAGGAAACGGGGGGAGGGGAGGAGAGGGAGGGGAGGGGAGGAGAGGGAGGAGAGGAGAGGGAGGGGAGGAGAGGAAGGGGAGGGGAGGAGAGGGAGGGGAGGGGAGGAGAGGGAGGGGAGGAGAGGGAGGGGAGGAGAGGAAGGGGAGGGGAGGAGAGGGAGGGGAGGGGAGGAGAGGGAGGGGAGGAGAGGGAGGGGAGAGAGGGGAGGGAACAAAGCGGGGGAGGGAAGGGGAGGGGAGGAGAGGGAGGGGAGGGGAAGGGAAGGGAAGGAAGGGGAAGGAAGGGGAGGGAGGGGAAGGGAGGGGAGGGGAGGAGAGGGAGGGGAGGGGAGGGGAGGGAAGGAAGGGGAGGGAGGGAAAGGGAGGGGAGGTAAGGGGAGGGAGGGGAGGGGAGGAGAGGGAGGGGAGGAGAGGGAGGGGAGGGGGAGGGAGGGGAGGGGGAGGGAGGGGAAGGGAGGGGAGGGAGGGAAGGGGAGGGAGGGGAAGGGAGGGAAGGGGAGGGAGGGGAAGAGAGGGAGGGGAGGGGAAGGAAGGGGAGGGAGGGGAAGGGAGGGGAGGGGAGGGAAGGGGAGGGAAGGGGAGGGGAGGGGAGGGGAAGGGGAGGGGAAGGGAGGGGAGGGGAAGGGAGGGGAGGGGAGGGAAGGGGGGGGAAGAGAGGGGAGGGGAGGGGAGGGAAGGGGAGGGAGGGGAAGGGAAGGAGGGGAGGGTAGGGAAGAAATCCCAAGGAGCTCCTCCAATGTCTCTTCCAACTGCAGACTTACCTGTGTCTCTCGCCTTCCTTTCCCCAAATCGTGCCAGAGTCCACCTGATTCTCGTCTGAGTCCAGCCACATTCTGGGTCACCTCCCACCCACCTCCCCAGGGGCCTCAGGCCACCCAGCCTCCTGCCTCGTGTTCCTACCTACATCCTCTTCTCACATTCAAAGACAAACAGCAACTACATGGCAACAACATTTTCACACAAAAATGCTTAAGATATACATTGAGCTTCTATATTCTCAAAAGCAGTGGGGACTTGGTTTTGAATTCCCGATCTTCAGTTCCTACCAAGGAGGCATTGGGCAAATTCTTATTTCTCCTAAACTTCAGCTTCTCTTTAAAAAGGGGCATCATGGGGCGCCTGGGTGGCGCAGTCGGTTAAGCGTCCGACTTCAGCCAGGTCACAATCTCGCGGTCTGTGGGTTCGAGCCCGCGTCGGGCTCTGGGCTGATGGCTCAGAGCCTGGAGCCTGTTTCCGATTCTGTGTCTCCCTCTCTCTCTGCCCCTCCCCCGTTCATGCTCTGTCTCTCTCTGTCCCAAAAATAAATAAACGTTGAAAAAAAAAAAAAATTTTTAAAAAGGGGCATCATGGGGCGCCTGGGTGGCGCAGTCGGTTAAGCGTCCGACTTCAGCCAGGTCACAATCTCGCGGTCTGTGGGTTCGAGCCCCGCGTCGGGCTCTGGGCTGATGGCTCAGAGCCTGGAGCCTGTTTCCGATTCTGTGTCTCCCTCTCTCTCTGCCCCTCCCCCGTTCATGCTCTGTCTCTCTCTGTCCCAAAAATAAATAAACGTTGAAAAAATAAAATAAAATAAAATAAAATAAAATAAAATAAAATAAAAAGGGGCATCAGGGGCGCCTGGGTGGCTCAGTCGATTAAGCGTCCAACTTCAGCTCAGGTCACGATTTCACAGTCCGTGAGTTCGAGCCCCGTGTCGGGCTCTGGGCTGATGGCTCAGAGCCTGGAGCCTGCTTCCGATTCTGTGTCTCCCTCTCTCTCTGTCCCTCCCCCATTCATGCTCTGTCTCTCTCTGTCTCAAAAATAAATAAAAGTTAAAAAAAAAATTAAAAAATAAATAAATAAATAAAAATAAAAAGGGGCATCATGGGGAGCCTAGGTGGCTCAGTCGGTTAAGCCTCCGACTTTGGCTCAGGTCATGATCTCAAGGTTCATAGGTTTGGGCCCCATGTCTGGCTCTATGCTGACAGCTTGGAGCCTGGAGCCTGCTTTGAATTCTGTGTCTCCCCTCTCTCTGTCCTTCCCCTGCTCACTCTCTCTCTCTCTCTCTCTCTCTCTCTCTCTCAAAAATAAATAAACATTAAAATTTTTTTTTACAAAAAGGAAGCATCATAACACTTTTTGCAGGATTATTAAAAAATGATACATATAATCAATGTAAAACCTACTGCAGCAATAAAAGATTGCACTGTTTCATCCATACATTAGATACTTTGATTTAAAGATTTATGCAATCTGAATGATCTTCAAATTCCATTAGGCATCTTATACTTCAAGTTCTTACAACATGAGTAGAAACTGAAATGAATGTTCAAAGAGAAATCATGATGTGAATTCCTTAATTCCAGGCTTGAAGATGACAAAACACCAGTGCTTCTGATGTTATAAAAAATTACTTGCTTAGGGGCACCTGGGTGGCTCAGTCGGCTTAGCGTCTGACTCTTAGTTTCAGCTCAGGTCATGGTCTCACGGTTTTGTGGGTTCGAGCCCTGCGTGGGGCTCTGCACTGGCCCCACTGAGCCTGCTTGGGATTCTCTCTCTCTCTCCCTCTCTCTGCCCCTCCCCACTCCTGCTGTCTCTCTCTCAAAATAAATAAATAAACTTAAAAAAAATTACTTGCTAAAAGAGAATGACGAAAGGATAAATTCCAGGATTTTCTCTTAGTAAAGTGATCTATCTGCCTTTAAAAAAACAAACAACAGGGGGGCACCTGGGTGGTTCAGTCCGTTAAGTGTCTGACTTTGGCCCAGGTCATGATCTCACAACCTGTGAGTTCGAGCCCTGCATCGGGCTGTGGGCTGACAGCCCCCTTTCTCACAAAGAGGGTGCTCTGCATCGTAAGGTGTTGGGAGGTGGGCTACTGGTACCATTAGTTAATTTAAAAGTGAATTAGGCATTTTCTAATGAATCAGCCTGGAACCTGCTTCCTATTCTGTGTCTCCCTGTCTCTCTGCCCCTCCCCCACTCGCATTCTGTGTCTCTCAAAAATAAATAAACATTAAAAATTTTTTTTAAATAAAAAGAAGGGGTGCCTGGGTGGCTCAGTCGGTTAAGCGTCCGACTTCGGCTCAGGTCATGATCTCGCAGTCAGTGAGTTCGAGTCCCGCATCAGGCTCTGTGCTCACGGCTCAGAGCCTGGAGCCTCTGTGTCTCCCTCTCTCTCTGCTCCTCCCCCACTCACACTCTGTCTCTCAAAGATAAATAAATGTTTTTTTTAAAATGCATTTAAAAAATAAATGAAAATTAAAAAAATAAAAATAAATAAAAAATAAAAATCACCACCACCACAAAAACAGCAGTCCCATTCACAAGTTTCTTGAAAGAACAATCTCCTTAATTCTCTGCAAACTGATTTCCGGAGGCTCGTCAGTAGCTTCCCTGTCAATAAACGCAACCTCCGTTTTAGTGCTCTTTGTGGTTCATTCACATTTTATCGAGCGCCTGCCACGGAGTGAGTTCCTGCCACTAGGCTAACACATTGGAGGTGGCCAATGTGTGGTTTTGGGTTTTTTCTCATTCAACAAGTATTTTCTGAGCTCCTCCCATGTGCCAGGCACTGTGCTCTGTGGGCACCGGGGGACACCCTGGCCTGGAGGTGAGCCTAGGTCATTACAGCTACGTCTGGCGCAGACAGTGAGACCCGAAGAACACGCAAGATGGACACCTAACTTCAGCCCGTGGGAGGCAAGGGAATCTCAGAGGCCATCCCCGAGGAAGCGACATCCAAGTTTAGTCTAAAGGATAAGAAGGGACGATGAAGAAGGAATCTCTGGGTGGAACAGCACAGGCCAATGAACAGTAGAAACGTGGCTCAAGCTATGCTGTGGTGGTCACAGGGAATTCGAGTCACACAGAGGAGGGCACGGAGGTGTTCAAGGGAGGTGACGCCTTACCTGGAGCTTCAAGGATGATGAGGTGTCTCTTAAGGAGGCGAAGGATGTCCTGGAAAGACCATGCTGCATGTGCAAAGGTACAAAGTATGGCATCTTGGGAGAGGTGCAAGGGAGTACGAGATGATGGCTGAAGGGCAGGGCATGAGGACAGTGCAGCACCTGGGGAACACAAATGCCATATTAAGTAGTTTGGACTGAAAGTGATAGGAATTGCTGAAAAGAGGAGAGAGAGAGAGAGAGAGAGACAGAGAGAGTTAGTTCCCTTTTATAGTGATGGCTCCATGGGGCGCCTGGGTGGCGCAGTCGGTTAAGCGTCCGACTTCAGCCAGGTCACGATCTCGCGGTCCGGGAGTTCGAGCCCCGCGTCAGGCTCTGTGCCGACAGCTCGGAGCCTGGAGCCTGCTTGGGATTCTGTGTCTCCCTCTCTCTCTGCCCTAACCCACTGGTGCTCTGTCTCTGTCTCTCTCAAAAATAAATAAGCACTAGGGGCGCCTGGGTGGCGCAGTCGGTTAAGCGTCCGACTTCAGCCAGGTCACGATCTCGCGGTCCGGGAGTTCGAGCCCCGCGTCGGGCTCTGGGCTGATGGCTCAGAGCCTGGAGCCTGTTTCCGATTCTGCGTCTCCCTCTCTCTCTGCCCCTCCCCCGTTCATGCTCTGTCTCTCTCTGTCCCAAAAATAAATAAACGTTGAAAAAAAAAAATTATAGTGATGGCTCCAGCTGCTACATGGAAGACACATTAGGAGAGTAGCACCGGAGCGGGGGAGACAAGTTAGAAAGAAGACTAGGGTGAAAAATGACAGGTCCTCAACAAGGCAGTGGCTGTAGGATGTCAAATGTAAACAGCTGGTTCACTGATATAAAGGAATATTAATAACACGGGCTCTCGAGTCAGACCGCCCGAAGTGTGAATCCCAGTCCTGTCCCTCCCTATCTGTGAGCAAGTCACTTAACCTCTCTAGGATCCCATTGCCTCACCTGTGAAATCAGGACAATGATAAAGACCTCCGTTGTTGAAAGGGCGACATAGCATAATATCCACGAGGAACACAACCTGAGGCAGCACTCAGTGAATGTGCACAAATGACAGCCACGGTCCTTAGCACCATTAACTGCACTTGGTTGACCAGATGTAGATCCTGAGAGAGACCAGAGACCGCAGTGACTCCAGGGTCTCTGGCTGGCCACAACTAACAGAAAGCAGAGAGAGGAGAAGGCAGGTGGGGAAGGAGGCCCGGGAGAGGATGCGCTCATTTGTTGACAAGGAAGTGCCCACCGTTGGAAGAGATAATCCTCCAGTCTTTTGCACCCTGGATCTTGCTGTGTGTGCCAAGAGGGCAATACCCTGACCACTTGTTACCTGGGCCACTTCTCAGTGTTGTCTTTGTGGCGAGCAACCTTGAAAGGTGAGATCGTGTCTCCCTCTAGGCTTGCTTCCTGCTTCCTGCATGAGCGATGGATTCCCAAGCTCGATTCCCAAGTTCCCCCGTGATGCAAACCCACTGCTTGTGGAGCATCCCTCTGGGCCCGTCGTGCTGCCTCATGGGAACTCAGAGGCAAGGGAAATTGATGCAAATATGCAGCTTCTCATGCTGTGTGCGCCTGAGTAATAAAGTCCTGTGTCTCTGACCCCAGAGTCTCGTGTCTTCTGCCAGCATTGATGAATCAGTAACAGGTTAACTTATTAGCTTTTGAGTTGGAAAGAGAGACCTCGAGACATTGGTGTGCGCACAGCAGGTAAATCCAGGAGTATAAATAACATTGCCTGGGAAGAGGTCTGGGGCATAGTCTGGGTAACACCAACAAGGAAAGGATGAAAGTAAGAAAAGGAGCTCCCGGATGACCTCAAGAAAGAAATCTAGAGGGGAGTAATGCCTTACAAGCCAAGGGAGTAGAGTTTCAATCAAAACAAAATAGGAAACAGGAAGACACGCTGCTTAAAAATCAAGACTGAAAGTAACCACTGAACTCAGCAACTAGGTGACTGGCAGAGACATTTCAATGACATAGTGTGACCAGAAGCCGCCCCCCCACCCCCCGCCCACTCCAGAAGAGGAGAGAATGGAGGTAAACATCTTAAATAAATGTCTCCAAAAAGCTTAGCTGAAAAGGAAAGAGAAAGGTGGAGCATTGGTGACTGGAGGGGATGCAGGCAAATGAAAGTTTTCCCTGTAAACAGATGGGAAAGATCTGAGCAGATTATACACGAAAGAGAACAAACAAGTCAGGAAAGAGGGAAAAGTGGAGTAAAAAGAAAAAAAAAAAACTCAGAGTAAGGAAAGATGGAATCAGGTCTCTGCAGAAGAGGAAAAGGATGACATTCAGATCCCAAGTGAGGGACTGGCCGGGACCCTCTTCAAAACTGAGGTGGCATTTGCCCCAACCACATGCCCAACCTGCCTGCTCAGATTGTGGTTTGCCTGCAGGTGCGTGGAGCCCCTGGTCCCTAGGGAGGGGCCTGGTCAGCAAGTTTCCCTGCTGGTCACCATGCCTGGCAGTCCTCCAGGCCAGAGATGACAGGCACCAGAGTGTTTCCCAGCCTGGGTTATTTGGAGATGCCATCAGTCGTACTCCCCACACAAAGGGTCCAGGCAAGTTTGGAAGGTGTTGGGTAAGGCCTGTGAAGCCAGCCTCCAGGAAGACTGAGTGTTCCCTGCCAGTAGAGATGGGCATTTGGGAGTGGGGCATCCGAAGGGAAAAGAAAGCCTTCTGGGGGAGACACAAGGGCTCATCCTCCGGGTCCTCGGGGTTGGCGGAGAAAACACCCATGGGAAGACCCCAGTGCGGCTCGCAGAGCAGGGAAAGGAACTGCCCTTTGCAGAACACCTGCACTCTGCTTGGAGATTCTGCGGCCCCTCCTCCTACCCTCCCAATTCTTGACACAGTGTTCTTATCCCCACATGACAGAGGAAGGAGCTGAGGGCTTGCCTGATGCTCAGCGCGCAGTGCGTGCCGGGGTCCAGCTCTCTATGACTTGGGAACTGCTCTCCTGTCCCCGTGGCCCCCACTGTCCTCCGCACTAAAGCGTCAGCCAGGGCCTGGGTCAGGGGCAAGCGCACACGACGTTAGCACTCCTGCAGCCCTGCGGACGACACGTGGGCAGCCACCACCGCCTACGAGCATGCTCTGTGCCAGGGAAGGTGCCCCAAGTGCCTTAGCCTTCTCTCCCGCAGGGCCCTGGTTGGCTTCCCAAGCACCATCAGACCTCACGGGGGTCTGATCCCTTAGGGGCGAGACCTGGCAGAGGGAGGGGGCCAGGAGGACTGGGTAGTTGTTGGCCCTACATGCAGGCATGCCTCTGCTTTTTTGCACGGGGTGACCCGGAAGAACCTCGCCCAGAGGTGTGAGAGCAAGAACATGAGGAGACCACAGTTCTTTACATCTTGATGGTCCAGAGCCTTTAAGGGACTGACGGAAGCAGCCAGAGGGGCTCTCTCCATAAAAAGGCACGCCCACGACACACAACCTTGGACACAGTTTACGCCTCGGAGCGCCAACCACCGCCACCCCCACCCGACCCTCCCCCGGCGCCCCCTCCGCAGGCCAGGTGTCAAAGGAGCCTAGGGGCTGGCTAAAAAATGCAGATCCCCCGGCCGCACCGCGGAGACTCTCATTCAGTGGGTCTGGGGCCAGGCCCGGGAGCCTGCGTTTTTAACCAGCACCTCAGATGACTTCGGCACCGACGCGTCGCAGAGCCCACTTTGAGAAACCCGACTCTGGGGCTGAGACACCCCGCCCCCCGCCCCCGCCATGTTCCAAAGTTTCCCCATCTCGTCGGGCGCACGGACCGCCTCCCCTCACCTCCCGCGGGCCTCGCCCTCGCGCGCGGTCGTGGAAGCGTCTGGGAAACCCGGCGGGGGGCCCAGAGCGAGGGTCCTTGGGGCCTGCTCGCCCCGGGCGCCAGCGCGCCACGGCCCCGGGAGGCACCGCGCGGTGGCCGGCAGGGGGCGCGGTACCGAGGACGGCGCCGGAGGGGTGTCCGGCGGCCCCAGCCCGGAGCCGAGGGGCGGGAGGGAGATGGGAGGGGAGCGCAGGGGAGCGGGGGAAGGGAGGCGGGAGGCGCGCGGCGGCGCGGAGCCGGGCGCGGGCGCAGGGGCGGGAGCGGGAGCCGGAGCCCGAGCCGGGGGCGGGGCCGGCCGGGGCGGGGCCGGCGGGAGGGCGGGCGGGCGGCGAGCGCCCGGGGAGCGCGCCCGGGGAGCGCGGAGGGAGGAGCGAGGGGAGCGCGGGCAGCCGCTCGCCCCCGCCCCCGCGCCGCCCGCGCGCAACAGTTCCCCCAAAGTTGCCGCGCGGGAGGCGGGCGCGCCCGGGCGGCCGAGGGGCGGGCGGCGGGCCGGGGACGCGGCGTCGCGGCCGGGCGCGGGCAGTGCCGGCGGGCGGCGGCGGCATGGGCACCCGGCAGACCAAGGGCAGCCTGGCGGAGAGAGCCAGCCCCGGCGCGGCGCCCGTCCCCCGCCGCGAGCGGCCCGACTTCTGGGCGTCGCTGCTGCTGCGCGCCGGGGACAAGGCGGGGCGCGCGGGCGCCGGCGCGGGGCTGCCCCCCTATCACCGGCGCGTCGGCATGGTCCAGGAGCTGCTGCGGATGGTGCGCCAGGGCCGGCGGGAGGAGGCGGGGACGCTGCTGCAGCACCTGCGCCAGGTGAGCGCGGGCAGGGGGCGCGGGGGGCGCGCCGGCCCCGGGAGCGCCCCGCCCCTTGCCGAGCAGGCCCGGAGCGCCGAGGGCACCGCCCAGGGCCCCCCTCTCGCGGGGATGGAGCGGGTCTGGCAGCAGGTGCCTCGGCGCTCCCGCTGAATTTGAGGCCTCGCGGGGCGGGGCGGGCGGGGGAAGGCTGGCCCGGTGAGGCCCCGCCGAGGGGGACCTGTTGGAATAACGTCCCCGCTTCTCTCCTCCACGGGCAGAGAGGGAGGCCGGTCCCAAGGATGGTCGGTGGGAGCGGGTGCGGGGACGGATGCCTGGTCTGCGCCAAGGCGCTTTCCTTCCTCTCTACCCGTCACCAGGGGTCCTCAAGGAATGCGCAGTTGTCAGTTTTCCCCTGGGGGAGTCCAAGGGCGCAGCCCTGGGACTGGTGAGGCGCCGGCCCCCAGGTCATTTGGCCACCGGGAGGCATCCTGGATTACGGGTGAGGTGGGAGACAGCGTTGATCTCCCCTGGCTTACTTTGACAGGTGCTCAGCCAGGAGTCCCTGCTGAACAGTAGAGAGAAAGGAGAGGGGGGCTGGCTTGGTTTCCCGAGTGAGTAACCTGGTGCAGGAACTTTGGGAGGCGGCCAGTACTCTGCCTTCAGCCTGTTCCTGTCCCTGCCCCATTGGTTGGGGACTGACTTTGCAGATCTGGCCAGGCCCCTTTGCTTTGGGGCTGTCCTGGGCGGCCGCTGTCATCCACCTCTCTGGCTTGTTTTCCACCCGCTTTCTTGTGAGGGAGGGGGCCCCCCTGTTCCATGGATTTTGTTGAGTGAGTGAGAGAGAGGCAGGAGTGTATACGTCCCTCATCACCAAGTTGGCTTGGACCAGCTGTGGGGGGTGGGGGTGGGTGACAGAGTCCAGGCCCCGAAGTATTCTCCATCGGTGGTGGAGTCCAGTGCGGATCAGGGAGCAGGAGACCTCAGGTGGCCTTTCTGAAGTTTTTCCATCACTAATGAAAGAGGGTGTAGGAGTGCCTTCCTTCTAGGAGCTTTCAAAATCGAATGAGACGCACATCCCTTGTGGATTTTATACCCCCCACCCCGCCACACACACCTTTTATATCTGGTTTACCCTGGAGTATGTTCCCAAGATGTGCACTGCACAGGGAGAAGGAAGCAGAGGCTTGGGGACTTGGGGAGGGAGACTCGGAGCTTCTGCTCTTGCCTTAACTTTTCCAAACAGCATCCAGAATGATGCCTGAGATAGTGCCGGATCTCTAGGTTTCCTCTCTGGATTGAATCATTAAGGAAAGATGACATTACGCGCAGCGTAACTTCGGCATTGTGTGTTTCTGTCCTCTGAAAATTGGAAACCAGCGTATGGCCTCTGTGGAAGCTCTTTCGCTTCCAAACAGAATAACGGATTTTCCAGACCTTCGTAGCCCATTCGCACACCAGACAGTAAGAAGGTTCTGCTGACCACAGGCTATTCCCCCAGCATTGGGGTGGGTGCTTCAGGGGGTCCAGGAGAGGGGAGAGGGCTGATAGGCAGGGGTCGAGACAAGCCCCTGCTTAGAAGGTAAAAGAACCAAGTAAAGCCAGCATTCTCGAGGGCCGTTCGGGTAGGGCCCGGCAGGAGTTGGCAGACATCTTGGGCTCCTCCAGTTCCCCTGAAACGGACTGTGATTCCGCCTCCTGAAGCTGAACTTCTCCCTGGTTTTTGGAGAGTCACAGGGTTCTTGAGACAGGGAGCATTTCCCGAGACACGTTGGTCTTGTGTGTGGCCTGACACCCTTCTTCGTGGCAGGATTGACAGGGCTGATGGGGGCCAGGACGGGGTCAATCAGACTTGCCCCTTTTCTGTGACAGCACCAGAATAACTTGCCTCCCAGCTTACGTGGGCCAGGCTCCCTTGACCTCTGGCTTGTGGCTGAGGTCTGCAGGTCTCTCCCGAGCCAGTGATGGGCTTGCCCTAGGGGCCTGGAGCGCTGCCCCGTCGCCTGGAACGTGTACAGATCAGGGCTCCTCCAAGAATTGGCCACGGGCCCTGGGCAGTGCGAGAGGGGAGCGCGCCAGGTGGCCAGATGTCAGAGAGGTGGTGTTCTAGGATCCTGAGGCTGGTTAGAGGAATTTTGAGCTGGATCTGTGCTGTGCACCTACGTGGCTCTTTCTCCCGAGTTGTGTTTTCCTTCCCAGTTTGCTCCTCTCATCTGGAGGTAGTGATGTGCAGAAAGGGAATGAGCAGTCACTGAGAGATAGGGAAACGCCCAGGGCCTCACCAGGGGGCAGACCAGGTGAGCCTCTCTAGGGACACAGCGGGCCCAGACAGGTGAGTGCCGTGTTCAGGGTGCTGCATCTTGCAGGTGTGTGGACCCAGACCCCCAGGGCAGGGGTAGATGAATAGGAAAGGTAGGAAGCAACAGTAGCCAGGGCAGTAACAGCGCTGGGTTACTTATTTTGCGTGGTGCATTCTCCTGTGCTTGGAAACGTGGTTGGCTGCCGGGTTTGGGAATGCCCTGAGCGCTAGGGTCGGAGGGGGCTTAGCCTCGCGTCCTTGAGCATCTCGAACCCGGAAGAGCTCCGGACGCTCTTCCCAGACTAATGCACCAACACGTGCAATCTTGTGAGAATTCCCGAGGGTTCACAGACCCCAAGTTCAAGATTTGCTCCAGTCTGGTAACCCCCCCCCCCCCCCGCCACCACCACCACCACCACGTGACTTGCTACAGGCTCAGGAATGATGTTTCCATTCCTCAGGACCTCGCGTGGCAGTTTGTGGTGGCCGTTGGTGTCATTTCTTCTGAATGCCCCTCGTTCGCCGCTAAGATTTGCAGGGTAGTTTCCCTGATTGGAGACTCTCCTGCTAGTCCGTGCTTGGCACCTGTTGGAGAGGTGTCAGGAGGCTTTGCTTAATGGTCATGATCGTGAGCGGTGGCCCCTGGGGCTCAGGCAGGGTGCCTGAGTGGACCTGTTTCTTGAGGAGCAGTGTAATCGTGAGGGGAGCCTGGGACCAAGGTTCAGCTCTGGCAGCTTGCCTTCCAGTCCTTAATCTGCTTTGACCTTGGACCCAGCAGATAACAGCTCTCTGAGCTGTATTTCCTCATTTCCCAAAGAGTTATCTGGGGTCCTGAGCAGAGCAAACGCTACAAAGTATGTGGAATTGAGTCAGCTCTGCACGTTCTCACGGGCAGTGATAAGACACGAGAGAATCTGCCCAACTTTGGGTCTGGCCAGGCTACGGGCAGCGTCTTGGTATCCTTTCTCAGGCCAGGCCCAAAGAGCTTTTGGGTCTTGTCTACCTGGCCAGGGCTCAGCCTGGACCAAAAAAGCTCCCTGCAAGTTCAGAAGCAGTGGGGGATGCAGGACTCATGGGGACAAAAGAAGAAGCCACCTATAGATAGAGGAGGCCATTTCTCTCCCCACCGCTGGATTCCATTCCTGCAGGATGTCTCCATTCTTTCCCCACATGCCTCTCCTTAAGTCTTGGGCTCAGACTTGCCATCTTTAAGGAGCCCTGGGGAAGAGGTACTTTTAGGCATAGAGAGAGGGCAAATGCAGCCTCTCCGAGTCCCACAGATGCAGACTGGCTTGTCGGCCGGCTTCGTGGAGCACTAGAATAAGGGGTCAGTTTCCCTAGGAGATGCCAGGCTGCAGTGGCCCACGTCCTCCTGTTCACCAGCCTCCCCACTCTCTCATATAGAGAATCCGACCGGATCAGTCCATTGCCACTCAGTATGGCGCAGCCCTACTGGGCAAAGCTGTTCCAGGGTTAGCCTGTCCAGCCCCATTCAGTGGTGTGGCTTCGCCATGGGCGCTGGATTCAGTCTGCTGTGGCCAGAGTGGCAGGGCTGACTTCCCTCTGTACCTGGGAGCATGAGCCATGTCAGCTAATGCAAAAAAAAAAAAAAAAAAAGAAAAAGAAAAAAGAACAACTCCCCTCCCCCTGCCCGGGGCCAAGGGTAACTTGCTTCCTAGGGGGACTGAATAGTAGGCAAGCATTTAGAGGCTCCCTGGGGTCCTGGATACTAGGCAGGTGCTTCCTGGCTGGAGTCAGAAAGATGAAGAAAATAGCCTTGAAGGTCACCTTTTTCTTCTGACACCCCACCCGAGAAAATCTCTTTAGGTGAGCAGGTTGGACGACACCGAACACGGAGGTCTCCCACCCTTGGCCTTGACCTTATTCTTCCCTCACCTGAAATGCATTTCCTTGTGTCCAATGAACGCTTCTTGCCTTTCCAAGGCCGCCCTCCGTGTCTGCCCTTGGCTCTGAGATTCACTTGCCTTTTCGGTCCTACCACAGTGGGTAGCGTTTAATCATCCGTACATAGTTTCTCACCTGACATAGATTTTGTTTGTCAGACTAAGTCATATGCTTCCCGAGCGTGGAGACCCCACCATCTCCCCCACCCCGCCCCCGTTGTCCCTGGCATGATACTGAACACCCACAGGCCTATGACATTCTTCAGTAAGTCTGTGCACTGTGAAGATGTGCGTCCACATGTCACCACTGTCACGGTGTGTCCTCAGAAGGCTCGTGAGTCCCCAGCCACAGCTGTGCATCTGGGGGCTTATTTATGAGAAGCATTAGTATGACCGTGAGATCTGACACGTTTGCTCTGTGTGTCATTGGATGCCTGGGAGCAGTGTCCGCGGGGCTTGGCTGTTCCTGGCGGCCTGCCAGGTGGTGGTGTTCTTGGAGAGAGGAGTGGCCCGCTGCCCGGCCTCCGTGGGCACCTTGGGGATCCCATCCTGCAGGTGCAGTCTGGAGCCTCTGCCGAGGTGGCCGCGAAGGGGGTGGGGGGTGGGGGCCGAGCCTGAAGGGAGAGCCTGGCCTCCACATTCCCGATCGGCTGCTTGTGCTGAATCATGTTCGTTTCACGCACAAAGAGAAACCTTCCTTTTTTAAAATCCACCGCTCTGTGACTGGGCTGGGCACAGGCATTTCCAGTAATAAAGGTGCGGAAGGAATCCAATGCCGGGGCCTGCTTTGCTGGTTTGCAAGGCCAGGGACACGGTAGCCTCTGTGTGGGCAGCCATGACCGCAGGGCTTGGGCCTGGGCCGGCTGTCCCGACTTCACATCTGGTGGGCTGGGGGCCTTCTTTCTGGAACACATGCCCACCTCGTCAGAGATGACCAGGATCTGCTTTGCTGTTTGTCTTCAGAGCTCCTGAAATACCCTGGGGTACATGTATGGACACCCCTCCTTGGTGACCTGGGACACCCCCTGCCCCTTCCCCCAATGTCATTTCATTTCCGTGTGTGCTTCTCTCGGGCAGAGGCCATAGATCATGTACTGGGCACAGTGGGTTTTCAAGAGATCCTTGTCGAATGGATTTTAAACTTCTTCTCGGGCATACTTCCCCGAGACCACTGCTCCTCTTTCTCAGCAACCAGCGTGGTCTGGCTCAGACTTCTGGAGTGTTTCCACCCCAAGCATGGAGCCAGGTTATCCTTCCAGTAACCTGCAGAGTTGGTATTGTCCCCGCTCCCCGTTCTCTGGGTGCCAGCAGCTCCTGTGCACCCTGCACGCCCCCTGCAGGTGAGAGCCACCTGGCACAAGGGTCACCCAGGTGACCAGGGTCTTTTCTCTGGTTTCCCCACCGGGATGCTCAAGGGGTGGGGTCGACATCCCCACTTTAAGGAGGGGATCTCCGTCTGCCATTTCTCCCGCCCTTCCCCTCCAAGAGCAGCGCTGTGGGTGACCCTCAGCAAAATCTCACACACACACACACACACACACACACACACACACACACAGAGCCACATCTTGCACAAGCAGCCTGTTCTGATGAGGACGGTGACCTTGGAACACTCGGGGGGGTGGGGGTAGTGTGGGCTCGCCACAGTGCCTCTTCTCCCCACCCCACCCACCAGCCCTGAGCAGGGCCCACGTGGCTCTCCGGGAGCATTTCCCAGCTTTTTTTTTTTTTTTTTTTTTTTAACTTTTATTAGCTCAAACTCCTGGCTGCCACAGCCATATGGAGTTCTGCTGACGGCTGCTGCTCAAAGGCATGTGGCATTTTGATTTTTCTAACTTGATCTTCACCAGCGTAGATGCAGGAGTCCGGCTGGGAGTGGGGGGTGTCTGAATGTGTTGCCTGGTAGAGAGGTGGCCTCCTCCAGGCTGCCCCCCACCCCTGCTCAGCCCTGCATGCCCATAACTAGTTTTCTGCTTCTCTCTGCATTTACACGTTTCTCTCTGTGTCCCTTCCTTTCCTCCGGAGGGTTGGTGATGGGGGGCGGGGGAGAAGCAAACGCTTTGCCTCTTATTAGTCGGCCTGCTTTTGGTCAACTTCCCTGTGCGGCACACCCCAGCCTCCATGGAGAAAGGGGTCCAGCTCATTTCGGTCACCTGCTTGGTGGGCCGGTGCCTTGGGCCGGAGAGTGGTCATTGGAGACACCCCTCCTGTCTGCACGTTGCTTTCCAGTCCACAAAGCGTTCTCCCTCGTTTCTTTTGCTCCTTAAATAGTCTTGGGAGGTTGGCAGGATATTGCTTACAGTGAAAAAAAAAAAAAAAAGAATGGCGGGGGGGGTTTAATATTATGAAAGCACTGTATAATCATTGTAGTAAAATATGAAAAGGCAGATGAGCAAAAATAAGACAGCAGGAATGAATTCCTCTATTTCACAGTCGAGTGCCTGTTCTTCGAGGCACTCTTCTAGGCGCTGGGGAGGCAGCAGGCAGGCAAAAAGGAAAAGCGGTACTCATAATTGTTTCCCTGCCGCCTGGAGGGTTTGTGAGGACCCAAGAGGCAGGCGCTGAGCATTGGCCCAGAGAAAAGGGCTCCGCGGAGGTGGCTCCCTTCGCTGGCAACCGGGAGCTCTGGTTCCGGTCCCAGCTCAGACCGTACCGGGTGCCCAGCTCCTTCCCTTCTCTGGCCTCGGTTTCCCCATCTACAAAATGAAGGGGCGGTGTATGGTTGAAATGACCACTGAGGCTCTCTGCCATCGCTCAGGTTCCCCCAGGCTCCAGTGGTTTCGCAAAGACCCATTCATTCCCATCTGTGCCCAGTTATGTCTTCCAGGCCCTGAGCTGGATTCACATCCATGCCCTGAGGTCACGCCCTTGTCCCCAGCCAGTGGAAGAGCCGGGGACACAGGGAGGGGCTTCTGGAGGGAAACAGCCCCCTGGGGCTCTGGGGTTGACCCCTGCACAGCCCGCACACTGGCCACTGCAGAGGCCAGCCTGTCGCGCACGCAGCAGCCCTTGCCGACCTACCCTTCCTCTGACGAAGGAGGGTGGCAGTCACACAGTGTCAAGGGCAGAAGCCGGGGCAGCGGACTTGCACACCGTCCTGTAGCATCCTGTAGGCTGCGATTCGCGAGCAAAGACCCGTGTTCAGAGGCCTGCGTTGTCCTGTGAGCCCTTCACCCAGGGTGTCACGAAGGACAATGAGGCCTGTCTCCAGGCTTAGCCAGGCCCTGCGGGGACCTGCAGCCTGTGGAACTCCCTCAGGCTCCCTCTCTTCCCCCTCTGCTCCCAGGAGGTCGCCCGGGCCCCTCTCGCATCTACCTCTCTCCTCTCCCTCCCGCAGGGCAGGCCTAGCTCAGTGTTCATGATTCCGCTCCTTGGTGCCTCTCTCCTGCCCACAGAGACCCAATCTCCCAGCCTGGGCAGAGCGGGGGTGGGGTAGGGGCCTTGTCCTCTTTGGCAAGCCCCCCCGCCCAGCCAAGCACCTGCTGCTACCTGGCCACACTAGTACGTGGTTCTTTCATTCCGCAGACACTCCTGGCACCTGTGGGGTGGGGTGGGTGGCCCCTGGAAGGAGTGGGCAAAGCAGGGTCCGCCCCGGTGCTTGTTTTTAGTGGAATCAGAGGAGCTGCTGGTTCTGTAGACGGGCGGCGAGTGAGTGTAGGGCCAGCCGTAGCGGGTCACATTCCCGCTCTGCCATTGACTCTGGCCACAGACGCGGAGAGGTTGGGCTGGGCAGAGAGCCAGGGAAGTGGCCGTAGGGGACAGCGGGGGGTGAGGGGGGGTGGCATTCGCAGGTGCAGGGCACGCGGCACAGGCTAGCTGCTTTGCAAACTCCTTTTCCTCCACAGGGCTTCTGGGTGGACACAGGCGCTGAGCCTGGAGGCTGCAGGAAGCCAACCTCCCTCTCCTCCTCCCCTGCCCCGAAGGACCCCTCCCAGCAGCCCTGATGCTTGGGTCTGGCCCTCTCCGGTGCATACCTCCCTCCAGGCCCTTAGCCTAGGCTCCCCAAGAGCATCCCAGTGCCTCACTGGGAGCTCCGACTCTCTTTTTCCCCTCCAGGGACCCCCCCGTCCACACACAGCTGCTTCCCCCCCCCCAGAGCCACTGGCTGCTGAAGGAGGCTTGCAGGACACCCCTCTCCCACTGAGGGCCACCAGGCAGGGGTGCGACCCCTGGGGGAGACTGGAAGCCCTCTCCACTCAAGCACGGCAACCACCTGCAGGGAGACGGGGACTCGTACCCGGTGAAGCAGCAGTCTGTGACCACCCGCCCTCCCCACCCCTCCTCCACAGCCCCTGCTGCCCTTAGTTCTGTCCATGCAGCCACCGCCTCCGGATGCTTTGGGCTCAGGCCCCACATGGAGAGCCGGGAGTGGGGCAGGATTCCCTCCCAACGGTGCTGGGGGCAGACAGAGACCGGGAGAGTCCACCCCCATCCCCCCTGCCAGATGTCAACCCGGCTGGTCCCAGCACACCCAGCAGACCCACCCCCAGCGTGCAGAGCACCCTGAGGGTTTGAGGGGGGGGTGGGCGGGTACAGGAGATGCGGGTGCTGCTCAGGAGAGGATGCTCTGTGCTCAGCTGGGAGGCCGTTCAGGCTTCCTTGGCCCCGGAGGAGTCCCAGCCCGGAACACAACGCGTCTTTCTGATTTTCACTCCTGGCAAATGGTCAGACTGCCCAGCCCATAGCTCTGCACCCATAGCGCAGAGGCAGGACCAGGGCTCGCGTCCCTCTGCCGCCCACGCGGGGCCGCCTCGCCCAGCCCAGCCCAGCCCAGCCCAGCCTGTCCTGACAATGACACCACCCACTAACGGTGCCTGACTCTGCTCCCCTCCCCATCCTCAGACGCTGCTCAAGCCGGCCATCCTGGGGGGGACAAGGAGGGTGTCCTCTGTCCTCTTTGCACCTGCCAGGGCCCAGGTGTTGAAGATGCCACCTCCAGCATCATACAGTAACCTCAGTGTGACTCTGACGTATTTGCCGAGATTGGCTTGTGATCTCTTAGGGCTCCTGATGTCCTTCCCGTGGGGCTGTCACTTTCTCCCTAGGTAGGTGAGTGAACAAGAGAAAGCAAGGGCTACAGAGGAAGGAGCATGGGAGGGGGCTCTAGGCCCGCCTGGCACCAGCTGCTGGGCCAGTCCTCTGGCCTTTTGATCGGCCACTTGACCATCTTGCCTACCGTGGTCTCATCGGCTCACTCCTGGCTGTGGTCCTGGGTCCCAGCCACCAGAGAACAGGGAGGGCTGGGGTTTGAATGTCCTTAGAGCTCCAAGGGGGCTTGGCTCTGCTCCTTCCCTGCTCCCTGGAGGAACTGGATGGAGAGAAGGGGCTCCTGTGGTTCCTTTCAGTGAGGAAGCCTGCTGCAGTCAGAGCTGAGATGCTCTGCGGGAGTGCAGGCCCAGAGGGGAGTCGTGGCCTGCACAGGATCCCACAAGACTGGGCCCAGGTCCCTGCCTCCCAAGGCCCTCTCACACCCCGTGATCCCTGGAGAAACAGCGGGGGCCTGTGTGTGTCCCAGGGAATAACCCCTGAGCTTCCTTGGGTCGGGACTCATGGCTCTGGGTCCCATCCTCAAGGGCAGGACAAGGGAAGGGCTCTGGGCCTCTTCGTGGGGCAGGAACCCTGGCTGTCCCCGCACCCTTGTATGAACTGGCAGGAGCAAAGGGGTGGGGAAGCCAGACCTCCAGGGAGGGGAAGGGTGGGGAGTGCCGTTCCTCCGAGCACATTCTCTAGGCGGGCTCCAGGCTCCGAGCTGCCAGCACAGAGCCCGACGCGGGGCTCGAACCCTCAAACAGTGAGATCGTAACCTGAGCGGAAGTTGGACGCTTAACCGACTGAGCCACCCAGGGGCCCCCGTGACAGTTTTTTTGTTCGTTTGTTTTTTTACAGTAAGATGGGGAGAGACTGACAGCACAGAATCCGCTTTGGATCCTCTGTCTCCCTCTCTCTGTGCCCCTCCCCCCCACATGCTCCCTCTCTTTCTCTCAAAAATAAATAAACATTAAAAAATAAATAAGGATGTGGAGACCGTGGCGGCCCAGGCTATGGTGAGCTCATGGGGGAGGAAGCAGGGAGCAGACCACGACCTGAAGGCAAAGAAGGTGGTCGTGAGCTCACTGCCCCCCCCCCCCCCCCCGCGTTAGGGCCACACCTCTGCTCCCCGGTCAGCCTGAGGAAACCCCGGGGCTTTGGAGGTGTGGAGGCCACTCAGTGAATCCAGGTGGGCCAGGGATGCCTCGTCCCCTTGGTTTCTCTCAGTGAGATGTAGGGCAGCTCCGTGCCCCTGCAGGGCCTTTTCGGTTAGCACAGCCACAGTCAGGTCCTGGTGAGTTCAGCCCCACCCAGACACCCATGCCCTGCACGGCTGCACTTGGCCGCCTCGGCGAAAGTGCACACAGTTCAGCTGAGGCCAGTCAGGATCCTCGCCCCTTTCCCGCTCGTCTCCTCGGAACAGCCTTCCCAGATCACCTAAGGCAGGGAATGGTAAAATGTCAGCCAGCACATGATTTCTGCCTCTGAGCCAGATGCCCACCCTCTTCTTCCTAAATCGGGGCGGCAGAGCAGTTGGGCATCTTCTGTAAGGTTCTGGCTCAACATTCCTGCCTCTCAAAGGGTGTCAGACAGAATCAGAAACATCCCGAGCGGGAGCACCGAGGGTCAAGCAGGGACATCACGGCGTCCCCTCCTCGCTGCCCTTCCCACGGGCTCCGGCCCCTCCTCTTTCCAAGGATCCAGGAATTCCCCTCCAGCTTCCCAGACTGTTTTTCCATTCCCGCCTCTGCTAGCGTGAGGGGAAATAAGGTCTGGATACTTCCCACCCCCTGCAAGTACCCCCCCCCCCCCCCACAACTCCAGATGAAATCACTTCATTCGATCTGATTTCTCCTCCCCGGTGCCAGTCTTCCAAATTTTGTGTTGTTCTCAACCGCAGACCTGTATCTTCCCATTTCCTCTGGAATTGTGGAGTTTGGGGGTGAAAACACTCGTGAACAGGATGCTTGCCCCTTGGGGTTTCCAGACCACCGCTGGCCCGGAGACCGTCAGGAGTGTGGAGGGCTACGGCTCTTAGATATGGAAACTCAGACACAAAACATTCCAAGTTACCCGTTCCGAGAACTCCCGTCCCTCCAGAATTCACCTGCTGGTAGAGAATCCATCACATGGGACGAGAAGGATGGAAACGCTTTTGGTAGGGCACCTCTCAAAGAGAAGACCCAGAAGGGGGCACCTGGGGGTATAGGGAACATAGGCGAGGTGGAGACGGCCATGCCCAAAAAGGAGAGGGGTTTGGGGACAGAAGTAGAGAAACTGTTTTAGAAAACTAGCCCGGGGCGCCTGGGTGGCTCAGTCGGTTAAGCCTCCAACTTCAGCTCAGGTCATGATCTCATGGTTTGTGAGTTCAAGCCCCGCGTCGGGCTCTGTGCTGATGGCTCAGAGCCTGGAGCCTGCTGAGAATTCTGTGTCTCCCTCTCTCTCTGCCCCTCCCCTGCTCACACTGTTTCTCTCTCTCTCTCTCAAAAATAAACATTAAAAAATTAAAAAAAAACAAAAAAAACAAAAACTAGCCAGAGGTTGGTCAGGAAGCCCAAAGGAGCGAGGGCAGCCAGCTGGGAACTTGAGAGCAGGTGTTCTAGCACGGCACTCTGACGTCCCACCCAGCCATGATCTTGAGGAAGGAGGGCCACCAGGGGAAATCTTGCAGGCAGGATGCAGGGAGGCTGGGGTGGAAGGAGAGGCCCAGGACCCCGGTGGAAAGCTCTGAGGCTTCACTGGCCCTCTCACCTCACCCTGCCTCCACCTCCACCTGCACCCCTCCCTCCTGGTCCCTCAAAGTGGTGGACAAATCAGACAAAGCCCCCCCCCCTTCCTTTGCAGTCTCTAAGTCTCACTGATTCCCTCTTGCTGCTGCTGCTGGTGGCCCTGTTCCTATCGTCTGTGGGGACAACGAGGCCCTGAGGAGCAGGGCCTTAGGATGGGGAAGATTCCACCTGGCCCGGGAGCCCTCGGAGAGCACATCGGTGGCTCCCTTGCTGGGCCCCCTCCTGCCTTCCCCGCTGCCCAGAGAATGGTGCACAGCTCCTTAGCGATACGCCATCGACCTCAAAGATTCTAAATTGAAAGGTCTTGGGGGAATTGGCTGATTCTGGAGGTGCTGACAGGGCCAAGGCCACGGACGCTGGGAATCTCCTCCTCTTCCTCCCTCCTTGCCACTTCCTGCTTGGAGGTGGGAGTGAGCTGGGTCAGGCTGGATCCCTGCTCCAGTGTGACTCATCCCTGCTCACCCAGATCCCCGGAAGCTTTGCCTAGGCCTTGCCTCCGACCTGGAGATTTTAAAGTGGTAAAGACCCTCTGTTTGTTGGGACAGTTACTTTTATGTGTCATCTTGGCTGGGCCACAGTACCCACTTTTGGTCAAACCCAAGTCTGCATGTCACCGCAAATGGACAGTTAGATGAGACTAACGTTTAAATCAGTGGACTCCAGGGGCGCCTGGGTGGCTCAGTGGGTTAAGCATCCAACTTCAGTTCAGGTCATGATCTCATGGCTCATGAGTTCGAGCCCCACGTCAGGCACTGGGCTGACAGCTCAGAGCCTAGAGCCTGTTTCGGATTCTGTGTCTCCCTCTCTCTCTCTCTGCTCCTCGTGCACTCTCTCTCTCCTTCTCAGAAATAAACATAAATAAATCAGTAGACTTTGAGTAAAGCGGATGCCCTCCAGAAAGTGGGTGGGCCTTGTCCAATCAGTTGAAGACCTTGAGAGAACAGGCTGGAATTCTGCCTCCAGATCGCCTTCAAACTCAAGACTGCAAAATCCACTCTTTCCTGGGTCCTCAGCGTCCCAGCCTACCCTACAGACTTCAGACTTGCCAGATCTCATGAGGCAGTTCCTTCTCTCTCTCTCTCTCTCTCATATGCAAACACATACACTATTGGTTCTGTTTCTCTGGAGAACCCTGACTAGTACCCTTGTCCTCTATGAACTGGGGGCTGGAGAGAAGGAGTTAGAAACTTCTGGGGACTCTGGGGCCCTCCTGTCCCCGCTGCTCGCTCACTGTGTGAGACAACCGTCCACACCTCAGCTTCTCACTCCGAGAAATGGGCTGTTTCTGTCCTACTTGGAAAGCAGGTTGTTAGGAGCCAGAAGGAGCCTGTAAGTCACTCCTCCACCTCTTTGCCATTACCTACAGTTCCCTTGACCATGGACCAAAGCTTTCATCTGAAACAAACAGAACTTACCCCAGCGAGGACAAATGCATCCCCCGGAAAGCATAAACAACTCATGCAGACTATTTCCCAAGCAGAGGGATCAGGAGGGCGCTGGGACTGATGACAAATTGCTGAGAATCCGAGAATCCGTGGAATGTAGAAGCCAGGGGACCTCAGGGACCCTCTGGCCCTAGGCTTTCTGCAGAGTCCCAGCCCCACAAGACGCACTGGGAGTGGGGGAGGGGCTCGGCAACCAAGTTTGGGAAGCAGTGCAAATGCCAGCACCCTTCCCCAAGTCCTGAAGCACAGTAGCCAAAGCGTCCGACAGGAGAAAAGAAATCGCTGTTTGTTGAATTCCTTGTGTTCCAAGCCTCTGATGGGCCGCTCTCTCCTACTTTCTGCTCGCTCTTTAGGAGGAATGAGCCAGTGCCATCTGCATTTGTAGGTGACGTTGCTGCCACCCACAGGGGATGATTTACTCGGAGCCACACCATTACTTGGGGCCCAACCCTGGACAGGGACCCGGTGGTCCCCTGTCCCACCCCGAGCAGAGTCTAGGTGGAGATGTGACCACAGGGGAGCAGACCAGACCCACCTCAGGCCCGCTACACCCTTTCCTCTGACTTTATATCTTTCTAAAGAGAAAGTATCTTTGTGCTGTTTATTTGTTGCCACTGCCGTTCCTTGGACTTTAATTCAGTGACACTTGGCAACAGCCAGGCATCTGTTTCCAGGGGACTGTTTCATGCAAAGAGTGTCCTTTTGAAAGACTTCGAAGATAACACACAAATCACACGCAGCAGCCATAAAGCCCTGCGCCTGGGGAAGCTGCTGACCGGCCCCTGCACCCTGGTGGGGAGGGCAGTTGCAGCAGCCCAAGCACTTGTCACAATTAAGGAGGGCCGGCCTGCCCGGATGCTGGCTTCAAAACCCTGCGGGGGGCCAGGTGGCCTAAGAAGAGCAGGAGAGTGGCCAGCCACGCCCCCCCGGGGGGACACAGCACCCTGAGATGGGACCAGAGAACCTCACTCCTTGCCCCACGCCCCTCAGCCAGGCCGGCAAGTTGGGCCAGGGGCATGCATGCACACACACACACACACACACACACACCACATATACATATACACACATACATACACACATCCCACATGCATATACATATACACACATATATATACACATGTGTACGTACAAACACAGACTACTTGTGGGTGCTTGGCTTTTCTCAATTGCTATTTAATATATTGAAGTGGAGGGGTGCCTGGGTGGCTCCATGGGTTAAGCATCTGGTTTGGGCTCAGGTCATGATCTCACGGTTCATGGGTTTGAGCCCCGAGGCGAGCTCTGTGCTGACAGTGCGGAGCCTGCTGGGGATTCTCTCCCTCCCTCTCTCTCTCTGCCCCTCCCACACACCCATGTTCTCTCTCTCTCTCTCTCAAAGTAAATAAACTTATAGATAGATAGATGATAGCTAGATAGATCATGGGCCACCAAGAGGTGGATGCTTAACCAACTGAGCCACCCAGGCACCCCTGAAGTGGAAATTTTAAAGCCTACCATTTCACTAAGATTTTATGGTTAACATACAAATACCATTATTCTGCCGATGAGTCTAGTAGATTTAACCATTGCTTTTAAGGGTGTGGGGCTTATAACTTCAGTAACTAAACTTCTTTAGATATCTGAGTGATTTTACCGACTTAACATACCCAGCTTTCTTAAGTTGATAAGTAGCCTTCCTATAAGAAGCAGGACTTTCCCAAGTTCCTAAACAGTTCTTAAAATTTAACAGATGAAGCTTATAAATAGGGCGACTATCAACTTCTCCTAAACATTTTGAGTGGGCTTCATGCCCAGCGTGGGGCTCAAACTCATGACCTTGAGATCAAGAGTTGCACACTCTACCGACCTGAGCCAGCCAGGCGCCCCAAAGATAGAAGGTGGGTTTTTTTTTTAGGTTTTAGTTGTTTTTTGGTTTGAGGTGGTTGTTGTTCTGTTCTATTTTGTTTTGTTTTGTTTGTAGGCTCTAGGCCCAAAGTGGGGCTTGAACTCAATACACGTGGACCCCAAGATAAAGAGTCCACCAACTGAGCCTGCTAGGCACCCCATGAGTTCTCTTCAGCATTTCAAAACTGTGGCAAACTCCGCCTAATCCTCTCTCAGCATTCCGCTGGAAATCATAAGCCTGAAGGCAATTACTCAATTACCCGTTTTAAATTGGAATTGCAAGGCTAATCTGTTAGGTACTCTAATATACCTAATTCTCTTAAACATTACAGATGTGTGAAACGCCAGATGCGTGTATTCCTAAATTTATCTGAGCTTGATTTGCTTCAGTATCTCAGGGCTTCATTCAACCCTTTCTGGGTTGCCACGGAAACGGTTTTACTGTTCAGGGCGCAGGAGCCCGGGGTCTGGTTGCGTGAACCTCGCACCTGCACCTAGGCGGTGGTGGTCTGAGCCCCATTGTTCCCTCTCTCTCCAGCACCCTCCCCCTCCCCCTCCCCACCCCCAAACCCCACCTCCTCCTCTCTCTGGGATCCTATTGTTTCCGCACTTCCTACCTCCGTAGGGTCAAAGGATCGTTTCACGGATTTCTTCTTAGTGCTCCAGCCTTTCAGAGGTCCTCCCCCCCCCCCCCCCCCCCCCCCGCATTCTTCCTGTCCTCAGGGCAGCTATCTAGAACTCCTCCTGTGGGGCACACACTCTCACACCATCGGCTCCTTGGCTCCCAGATCTTCCCTCCAGGAGGGGTCAACGCCAACGACAAGAATCACAGGGAATCAGAAGGAAGATTCCTTAGCAGTTACCTTCCCTCATAGTACAGAAACCCGCCACAGCAGCGCTGAGTGATTATCCTTCTGCTGCTTGCATACTTCCAATGACTGTGAGCTCATCACCTGTTTTTTTTTTTTTTAATTGCGGTAAAGTAGACATAACATAAAATTCACCATTTTAGGGGCGTCTGGCTGGCTCAGTCAGGGGAGCATGTGATTCTTCATCTCGGGGTTGTGGGTTCGAGCCCCACACTGGGTAGAGAGATTACGTAAAAATAAAATCTTCTAGGGGCTCCTGGGTGGCTCAGTCGGTTAAGCATCCGACTCTTGACTCGGGCTCAGGTCCTGATGTCACAGTTCATGAGTTCCAGCCCTGCCTCGGGCTCTGTGCTGACTGCAAGGAGCCTGCCTGGGGCTCTGTCTCCCTCTCTCTGCCCCTCCCCTGCTCTCTCTCTCTCTCTCTCAAAATAAATAAAGATGAATTTAAATAAATAAATAAAATCTTTTTGAAAAATTCACAGTTTTAACCACATTTAGATGTACAGTTCAGTGGCATTAAGTATATTCACTTCATCGTGCAACTATCCCCTTCATCCGTCTCCAGAATGTTTTCATCTTTCCCAACTGAAATTCAGTTCCCACTAAACAACACTGCCCCATCCCCCTCCTCCCAGCTCCTGACAGCCACCCTTCTTCTACTTTGTGTGTCCATGAACTTGACTCCTCTAGGGACCTCATATGGGTGGAATCGTAGTCTTAGTCCTTGTGGGTCTGTCTTATCCCACCCAGCAGAGTGGGCATAGGGTTCCCCACGGTGCGGGGGCCGTCAGAATCTCCTTCGCCTCTTGTTTTGAAACGTTCTTTCTCATAGTGAGCTGGGAATCATCTCAGGGCAGGCGGTCCTCTGGGAAGCATTTCTCACCAGCCAGTCCCACCTCCTTGGGGGGGCAGATAGCAAAGGGAAGGGTGCGGTGGGGGGGGGGGGGGATACAGGCACCCAGAGAGGACCCAGGCTGGTAGAAACAAACGTAGGTTTCTTTCTTTTTTTTTTTTTTTTTTTTTGATGTTTATTTATTTTTGAGACAGAGACAGACGGAGCATGAGCAGGGGAGGGGCAGAGAGAGAGGGAGACACAGAATCTGAAGCAGGTTCCAGGCTCCAAGCTGTCAGCACAGAGCCCGACGCGAGGCTCGAACTCACGAACCGTGAGATCGTGACCTGAGCCCAAGTCGGACGCTTAGCCAACTGAGCCACCCAGGTGCCCCTAGCTAGACAAAGTAGATTTCTGATGGCAGTGGCCCTTGGTCGCCCACGGCTGGAGGAGAGGAGGGGTCCCAGTCCACTTGCCCTCCTTGGCGCATCCCCTGGGGAAAATGCCACCTCTGTTTTGGTTGGGTGTATTAATTTCCCAGAGCTGCCATAACAAGGGATCAGCAGCCTGGGGGCTTAGAATGGCAGAAGTGTATTCTCTTAACAGTTCTGGAGGCCAGACGTCCAAATTAAGTTGTTGGCAGGGCCGAGTGCCCCGACTGCCTATGCCTTGGTGTCACCTCCTTATAAGGACACCTGTCATTGGATTTAGAGCCCACCTAGATGATCCAGGATGATCCGTTACTTAACCACATCGGCAAAGACCCTTTTATCAAGGGAGATAGCGCTCCCGGAGTTCCGGGGACTAGGCACCACAGTTTGGGTGTCCAGTATCCTGCCCCTCTTTCTGTGGTGTGGACATCCCCCCCCCCAGCGGCCCCCTCCATTCCCTGGGGGGCTTTTAAGACTCCTTCCTGCTTCCTCGGAGACTTGTCGGCCTCCGGTGAGCAGCTGCCTGGAGTCCTCACCAGACCCCCCTCTCTGGCTCCTCTCCCTGGGGCTGCTTTTCCCTCCTGGCACCTGCCAGTTCTCTTCCCTCCCCCCCTCCTCCTGGGAATCCCCAGGAAGGCCAGCCTGAATGTCACAGGGGAGGGGACAGAAGTTGAGTCAGCCAGTATTCCCCAGTCGGTGCCCACCCCCTCAGGAAGAGCTGCCTCTGATGTTCCAGGGCTGGGAGGGGAGAGAGAAGCCCGGGCTGCTTCCTGCCCGCCCTCCGGACTCTAATTAATCCCCCTCTGGTGGACTGTGTTTGATTACAACCTCATTAAGTAGCTTTGCACATTCAGGCTCTGGCGGCTTCCAGATTGAAGCTGTCTGCCTTGGCTGGTTTCTACGCAGAGCCTGCGGCCTGCCGCCTTCCTCCTTCCCCTGCTCTGTTGTCGCAGAAACCGTGGAGTCATGCCTGGAGGGGAGAGACCGCGCTCATTTCCCGTGGGGCCTTCCTTCTGGGGATGAGTTTCAAACCTCAATCTGAAAGGGAAGGGGGTGGCTGCGGGTTTAAAATAGCGTGTGCCTGGCGGCCTCCTGTGCGGCTTCCCCCAGCCTTCCCCTAAAATCCCTAAGAAGACATGCCAAAAAAAGATGAAAAACACTGAAAACAGAGACAGGTGGACAGTCTGGGAGGAACCTCCCGTCTTCCTGCAGCAGCGCTGGCTCCCAGCTTCCCCTCAGGAATCTGAGGCCTCAGTGTGAGAACTCCATTAATCAGGAAGTCAGGCAGCTGCCTCTTTCCCCTCCAGCAAGCGGCAGGCGGGTGATTTGGGGATAGAAAGAGTGCTGCTTACCCCCTCCCCTCCGAGCCCTCCTCCCCTGTGCTTCTTCTGCATTCGGAGAAAGCAACGCAAGGCCCAGGAGGCCACCACCTCCAGACCGGAAGTGCAGTATGGCCGCCGGGGCCGGGAAAGTCCTGGGATTCGGACACCACGGTGGATGTTCACAGAGGCCGTCAAGGGCCCAGGCTGTGGGGGTGGGTGAGGATGTCCCTTCCCAAGGTCAGAGTCGCCTTGGCTCGGTGTCCCAGGCCTGGCCCCGAGCTGGCTTCTTCAGCAAGCCAGAGCCGGACGAGGTGGACTCCGTTCTTACCCAGGAAGCAGCCATGGGACAAGGTCATGACTCTGGTCCCCGATTGCAACGTGTGGGCGCAGTTTTCCACCGACATGCAATTCTCAGACACCAGCTGGGTGCCCTGGAACTCAACTCCATTCTGGCCCCGTTTACCTGGAGGGAGCATCAGAGCCCACGGGTGAAGGGCGCTCAGCCCTACAAGACTGCGCCCGACCCCCACTTCAGAGGCCAAGTCAAAGTCCAGGTTGTCACTCGTGCTGTGACCCATGGGCTACAGGCTGGAGGTTCCCACTGATGAAGTTTTGGGGTGATGGTGGGGGGCGGGATCTGGAGCCGACAGCCAAGAAGGAATTCTTGAAGACGTCTTTGGTGCAAAAAGGTGATTTTATTGGGGCGCCTGGGTGGCTCAGTCGGTTAGGCGGCCGACTTCGGCTCAGGTCATGATCTCGCAGTCCGTGAGTTCGAGCCCCACGTCGGGCTCTGTGCTGACAGCTCAGAGCCTGGAGCCTGTTTCAGATTCTGTGTCTCCCTCTCTCTGACCCTTCCCTGTTCACGCTGTCTCTCCCTGTCTCAAAAATAAATAAAACGTTAAAAAAAAATTTTTTAAAAAAGGTGATTTTATTAAAGCACGGGGACAGGCCCCGTGGGCAGGAAGAGCTGCATGGGGTCGTGACGGATAACTCGTTATATACCCTCCAGTTGGGAGGGGTCAGGGACGGAGTAAGTCTCGAAGGAACTTTGGGAGCAAGGTTTCCAGGACCTTGAGTGGCCAGCTGCTGTTAGGAAAACACCATTTATTACTGTTTAATAAAGCCTCAAGTCGTGAGACCCTTCGGGTGTATATTGGGGGGCCATAAGCTTGGAGTACGATTGCCAGCATGTATCTTGGGGCAGTTGAGAGAAGGAAGGTTTCCAAAGGAATTTTTGTATGTTAAAGTAGACTTGCAGGTTCCTGGGGGGTCAGGAAAATGTTAAGCCAAGATTCCGTTTTGGCCCTAGCAAAGGGTCATCATCAAGGCAGCTGAGCTCCTAGAGGAGGTCGCTGCCTGTTTCAAGGACTCGTCAGTGGGCTGAAGGCAGTAAGGGAGTTTAAGTTTTCATGTGTCTTAGTTTCCCACATCGCCATGGCAAGCACTTGAACCCCTTTGTTCTTGGGCAGCCAGGAGTGTCTGAGGAATATCCCATAGATGCCACCTGCAGGGGTTGTGGGGGGGGGGGTTGCCGTTAGCCTGTAGTCTGCCCTAGCTTGCCCTACGCTCCCTCATCACCACAATCCTCTCCTGGGGTTCAGTGAACTTGCCAGAGCAGCTCATAGGACTCGGGAAAGCAGTTTACTTGCTAGTTATTAAAGGATGTAACTCAGGAACCGCCACATGGAAGAGAGGGCAAGGTGTGGGGGAAGGAATCAGAGCTTCCCTGCAGATGATCTCACTCTCTCCCCTGTGTCCTCGCGTCCCGAACCCGTCTCTCCAAACCCCATCTGAGGATTTTGTGGAGGATTCACTACACAGTCATGACTGATGAAATCATTGGCCACTGGCGACTAACCCAACCTCCAGCCCCTACCCCTCTCCAGAGGGCAGGGAGGTGGGACCAAAAGTTCCAACCCACTAATCACCGACTGCTGGACTGCGCTCGGGACAACCAGCCCCCTTCATTAGGTGACCCTGGGGGGCTGTCCCAAAGTCACCTCATTAACACGACACGAGACACTTCTGTCACTCTCATCATGTAGGAAATTCCAAGGGTTTTAGGAGCTCTGTGCCAGAAATGGGGACAAAGACCAAATATATATTTCCTATATATTTTTTTTTAATTAATTAATTAATTTTTGAGAGAGGGAGAGGGAATCCCAAGCAGGATCTGCACTGTCAGCATAGAGCCCGACGTGGGGCTCAAACTCACAAACCTTGAACCGAAATCAAGAGTCAGATGCTCAACCTACTGAGCCACCCAGGTGCGCCCCCAAATATATATTATAAGTTACTACAAATCACAGTATCACCACTAGACAGATGATAGACGTGGGTCTCAGTAGATCGTGCCTCTTTCCAGGGTGAACAAGTGGGGGAAAGAAAAAACACAGGTGTAGGATAAATCAATGCCGCGGAAGCTGAACCCTGACCTCCAAAAATGATCTACAGCAGGATCCGGAAGAAGTGAACTTTGTGGGAAAAGAACAAAATGCCGCACAAAGAGGCCAAGCTGAAACGGGGGCAAAAAACCAGAGGGTGAGAGGAAAAGGAGATTAATGAGAAAAATAAGAATTGGAGGAAAATGCTAGCCCACTTGCTGTCCTTCCTGGGGAGACTGAGAGTAGACTGAGAACATGAGATCAAGGATGAGGACAAGGAAGGCAAACTTGAGACACTCTGAGACAGTGTTATGGAAAGGACATGAAAAAGATAAGATCAGGGGCCCCCTGCTGGCTCAGTTGGTAGAGCCTGCGACTCTTGATCTCGAGGTTGTGAGTTCGAGCCCCACGTTGGGGGTAGAGATGACTTAAAATCCTTGGGGCTCCTGGGTGGCTCAGTTGGTTAGGCATCTGACTTCGGCTCGGGTCGTGATCTCACGGTTCGTGGGTGTGAGCCCCGCATCAGGCTCTGTGCCAACAGCTCAGAGCCTGGAGCCTGCTTTGGATTCTGGGTCTCCCTCTCTCTCTGCCCCTCCCCGACTCGTTCTCTCTCTCTCTCTCTCTCTCTCTCTCAAAAATATTTAAATTTTTTTAAATAAATAAAAGTTAAAAAAATAAAAATAAAATCCTTTAAAAAAATAAAAGCTACAATCACAAGAGACTGAGAGCCACCGTCGGTTTTCCTGATGAAAAGAACAGGTTGAGAAAAGGTTGGTGTTTGTAGATGGAAAGATGGACACAGTGGCAAAAAATTTTAGTAACCAAATGTGACAGAAAAAAAAAAATGGCCAGATGCGCATGCCCCCTCCTCCTCCTGAGCCCTCCTCCCACCTCCAGAAGGTGTCTGTGTTTGCCTTCCTAGGTCTTTCCTTACGTTGTTGGGAACTACGCGGAACATAAAATGTACCGTCTTAACCATTTTCAAAGGTTGGTATTGGTGCGTTCACATTGTTGTGCAATCCCATCTCCAGAACTCTCTCGTCTTGCAAAGCTGAGACTCTGTACCCGTTAAACACTAACTCCTCAATCCTTGTCCCCCCAGCCCACAGCGGCCACCTACTTTCTGTCTTTGTGAATTTGATGGCTCTCAAAACCTCATGTAAGTGGGACTATCCTTTTGTGACTGGCCTATTTCGTTTCGCATAATATCCTCAAGGTTCATCCGTGGTGTAGCACATGTGGGGTTTCATTCCTTTTCATGACTGAATAATATTCCATCATTGTATATACACCACACTTGGGTTCTCCACCCATCTGTTGGTGGACACTTGGAGGTTGTTTCCACCTTTTGGTTATTGCAAATAATGCTGCAGGTGTGCAAATGTTGGCTTGAGTCCCCACTTTCGGTTCTTCAGGGGCATATATGGTAATTCTATTTTTAATTAAAAAAAAAATGTTTTTAATGTTTATTTGTTTTTGAGAGAGAGAGAGAGACCGTGAGCTGGGGAGGGGCAGAGAGAGAGGGAGACACAGAATCTGAAACAGGCTCCAGGCTCCGAGCTGTCAGCACAGAGCCCAACATGGAGCTCGAACTCACGGACTACGAGGTCATGACCTGAGCTGAAGTCAGACGCCTAACTGACTGAGCCACCCAGGCGCCTGTCTACTTTTAATTTTTGAGGAAATGCCATTCTCTTTTCCACAGTGACTGTGCCGTTTCACATTCTCATCAGCAAGCACAAGGTTTCCCGTTTCTTCCCATGTTTGCTAAGACTTGTTACTTTCTGGTTGGGGAGCGGGTTGGTCAGCCAGAGAAGTTAAGTCGATTTGTGTCAGGAAGGGAAGCCTGAGAGGGTTGGCAGGATGGAGATGAGATACTGAGGAACAGTTGGGGTCACAGGAGAGGTACCACGAAGGGATTTTTGGAGTCTTAAAGGGGATCACAGAGGGATGCCCCTTTGGTGACTTGGAGACATGGTTATAAAGATACCAGCTGTTGGGGCTCCTGGGTGGCCCGGTCAGTTAAGCGCCCTACTTTGGCTCAGGTCATGATCTCACGGTTCGTGAGTTCAAGCCCCGCACAGAGCCCGTTTCAGATCCTCTGCCCCCGCTCCCGCCTCCCCCCTCTCTGCTCAAAAATAAACATTAAAAAGATTATCTCTCTCTCGTCCTCTGCCCCTCTGCCCTTCTCACACTCTCTCTCTAAAATAAAAAACTTAAAAAAAAAAAAAAAAAGACCTAGTCTCTTAGCGAGGTTAATGTTTGTAATAGTGGTGTTGTCTATAATCACCGTACTGTGTATTAAATCTCCCAGACTTACTTATCGACTGGTTGCTAGTATATACCCTTAAACCACATGTCTCACCCCCAGCCCCTGGTAACCACCATTATACTCTGTGTTTTTGAGTTTGGTCCTTTCTAGATTCCACATAGAAGTGAGATTATGCAGTATTTGTTTTCCTGTCTGACTTATCTCCCTTAGCATAATGCCCTCAAGGTCCTTCCGTGTGGTCGCAGATGGCAGGATTTCCTTTTTCTTAATGGCTGAATAGTATTCCAGTGTGTGTGTGTGTGTGTGTGTGTGTGTGTACCACATCTTTATCCATTCAGCCAACACTTAGGTTGTTCCCACCTCTTGCCTATTGTGAATAATGCAATGAACATGAGAATGCGTGTAACTCATCAATGGTCTGTTTTCGTCTCCTTTGTATATATCCCCAGAAGTGGGATTCCTGGATTGCACGGTAGTTCTATTTTGAATGCTTTGGGGAAAATTTCTGCCCTTTAAAATTATTGAGGACCTCAAAAAGAGACTTTCTTTATGTGGGTCATACCTAGCAGATGCTAGTCACCATATTAGAAGTCAGACAAGGGGCGCCTGGGTGGCTCAGTTGGTTTAAGCATCTGACTTCGGCTCAGGTCGAAGTCTGTCTCCAGCTCTGCTGACAGCTCAGAGCCTGGAGCCGGCTTCGAATTCTGTGTCTCCCTCTCTCTCTGCCCCTCCCCCACTCATGCTCTGTCTCTGTCTCTCTCTCTCTCTCAAATAAATGTTAAACAAAAAAAAAAGAAATCAAACAAAAGTGTTTTAAAGATTTATATATTCATTTCGGGGCACGTGGCAGACTCAGTTGGTAGAACGTGTGACTCTTGATCCAGGGTCGTGAGTTCAAGCCCCGCGCTGGGTGTAGAGTTCACTTAAAAAAAAAGAGAGAGAGAGATGGGGGCACCTGGGTGGCTCAGCCAGTTAATCACTCCACTCTTGGTTTTTGGCTCAGGTCATGATCTCATGGTTCGTGGGTTTGAGCCCCACGTCGGGCTCCGTGCTTGGGATTCTCTCTCCCTCTCTCTGCCCCTTCCCTGCTCACTCACTCGCTCTCTCAGCATACATAATTTTAAAACATTTTAATAAAAATTAAAAAGATTTATTTATTCATTCTTTTAAAATTAATAATCTCACATGTGCAAGAAATAAGTTTTTACAAAAATGACTACATTTTTCAAACGAAAAACACTTCAGTGAGGGACGTGGCATTGTTTTACAGTTTTTCAAATCTCTTTGACGTGTGGCTTGACAGAAGATAGCTGTATTCTCATACCTGCTGCTTCTGCATTCGGTCTCTTGCAGCGGCTTGTCAGGGTTGAAGTCTGCAAAGAAAATCTAGGTCACGCTGACATGTCATTAGAAAAGAAGACCTCGCAGAGCCCCTGAACGGGACTATAGACCGCACTTGGAGAAATGTCGTCTACGCGGATCTCTGCTCACTTTTTGGAAAGCCATACCCCTACCCCTAACCTCAGGTCCATCACCTGTCTTCCTACAGGAACGAGTCCCCAAACCTGGTTCTTCAAGCTCAAGTACCATGGGGCCCCCACTTACACGAGATGGAGTGTGCCAGCCACTGGCCACCTTGGTCCCCTGCTGGTGACACTCTCCAAGCAAAGCTGCCTACGGCAGTGACCCAGGGACACCCGCTGATGTCCCCAAGCTTTCCGATAAGGAACCCTGCTTGCCCAGTTCCTAGAGATGCCGCTGTTTAGACCATAGCGAGGAAGCTGTTTTCCTTACTGCCTGGTACTTTGCAAGGCAGACCAGCCCCTCCAAGTCCAAGGCTGTGCCCGGGGTGGCCTGGAGGAGCCCGGTGTGGATTTGGGTCTTTTCCCCGTGCACGCAGCAGGCACCGCTTACCTCCCGCCTCATCCCTTCCCGAGAGCCTCCTAACGTCGGAAGCCCCTGTTGGGCAGCATCAGTGGGGCCATCAGAGCAAAGCTGTGACACAGTCGTCCCCCATGAATTAGCCTCGGAGAGCGGGGTGGGGAGGACAGCTAGGAGCCCAGAAATATCCTCAAGCAGCTCAAGCATTCGTGGGCCTGGATGGGGTCGAAACAAAGAAACAACAGCAATAAAATGTGCAGCAGCCCTTGTCCAGCCCCCATCTGGTTTTCCGGGTTGCAGCTTCTCATAACCCGCAGCCCTGGGACCTTCAGGAGCCCCACCCCGGCTGCAATTCATGGGGAGGGCTGTGGCATGACCCACAGTTACCCAAAGCACAGTAAGCGGGGCAGGGCCGAGCAGGACCACGTCTGCCTTCCTGGGGAGACCCTCCTCTCCTCCCCCTGGGCGCCCCCCTCCCAAGCAACAGCTAAACGAGGCCAGACAACAGCAGCCCCCACAGCTGGAGCCACCGTCAGCAGGCTGGGTGCCCAGAGTGACCACGAGGGGCTCTGGGAAGAACGTTTTGCGCCTCCCCAGACCTGCTCCAGCCTCCGGGGTTAACACCGAGGGTTTTCTTGGTCCTCCCCGGATGGCATGGCCTCTACTGGCCTGGAAAGGAGGGAAATGGGAAGAGGGGGCAGGGCCGGTACGAGTGCAAGAGCCCGGGCAGTCAACCAGTCCAGGGTTTTCAGACTTGGCTTTGGCAACAGAACTACTTTGGGCGGTTGTTTGTGTTCTTGTAGTTTTTAACTGAAGGGTGGCCTGCTCTGTCGAGAGCTTGCTGACCCCTCTGGCCTGTTGTTTGCTTTCAGCCCCAAGATCTTGGAAATACAGTTTGGTAACTACTAGTGTGGTTCATCTGCCCATTTCACAGATGGGGAAACAGATCCCAAGAGGGAAGAAGTCTGTTGCCCGCAGACTGACAGTGTGTGGGGGCTGGGTAGAACCTAGAATCTGGTGCTTTCTGCAGGGACATCCAGACAGGGACAAAACAGGGGAGGCAGAGGCTGGCGTGAAGTCGACATCTCACCAAAGGACAGGCAGGAAAAGAAAGATAAATCTATCTTCTGTCCTCCTGTGGCCACAAATCCAGCCTCTGGCCATGGCAATAACCACCCCTCCATTTCCACCCATGGGACCGTCCACTTCCCTCACCCACGGCCCCAGGAAAGGGGAGCCTCGGCACTTTGACACATGGGCCTTCTAAGACCCTAGAACACAGGCCCTGTGACTCCCCCTTCCTACATTCCCAGCCTCTTCCTGCCACAAGGATGCATTTTTGCACATTACTGAGTAGCAGTGTGTGTTCTGAGATCACACGTGCCCTGACCCTGCTGACCGTGAGGCCTAAGTCTCGAGTTTTCTAAAGAGAGAGGTCATGGCTTTTGTCACATTCTCAAATGGGTCCGTGGTCCAAGAAGTGGTTAAGAGCAATCGTGTAAGGAGAGGAGGGGCCTTGCAGAGGGGAGGGGGGTGGAGGCCAGGAGGGTAGGGTGGGGAGGGCTGTGTTGGTGGTATTCTTCCCTGCCAGAGGCTTCTTTTTTATGAGAGAGAGAGAGAGAGAGAGGGTGCAAGTGAGCGAGAGGCAGAGAGAGAGAGAAGTAGGAGTCAAGGTCACCCGATGTGGGATTCAAACCCGCTAACCTTGAGATCATGACCTGAGTCAGATGCTTAACCAACTGAGCCACCCAGGTGCCCCCTGCCAGAGGCTTTACATATGTTACTTGGTTTTATTGCCCTCACCTACTCGTGATGGAGGGTCCCTGGCTCCATTTTACAGATAAGGAAACTGAGACCCAGTGATATGAGGTAGCTTGTCCAGGACACGGCGCTGGCCGAGGGATAGAACAAGTCGGGCCAGAGACCGAGGTCCACAACAGTGTTGTATCTGGGTCTGCAAAGGCCTTCAGCTCTGGAACTTGGCAGCTGGCACGTCAGAAGCCTCCCTGTGCCAGTATGCACACCAGACCTTGAGCCCTGCATCTAGGTCCCTGGTAAATTATTTCAGCAGCCAGAGGCCCTGACAGAGGGCTCCTTGCCTCTGAGGTCCATTCCTGCTGGGTAGGCAGCAAAGCCCCCCTCACTGGCCCTTGGAATCGATTCTTTCCTTCCTTCCTTCCTTCCTTCCTTCCTTCCTTCCTTCCTTCCTTTTTCTTTCTTTCTTCTTTCTTTCTTTTCTTTCTTTCTTTCTTCCTTTCTTCCTTTCTTTCTCTCTTTTTTTCAATGCTAATTTATTTTTGAGAAAGAGAGAAAGCAGGGGAGGAGCAGAGAGAGAGGGGGACAGAGAATCCAAAGTGGGCCCCGTGCTGACAGCAGAGATCATGACCTGAGCCAAAGTCAGACACTTAACCGACTCAGGTGCCCCCGGCCGGATCCACGAAGCAAAGATCCTTCCTTTCTTTGCTCTTAAAAATGTCACTACCAAACCTCAGGACTTCAGGATGGCATTCCCTGCACGTTCATCCGGCCTCCAGCCCAACTCACTTTGGATAAACCAGAGCAATCCCCAAAGAGCTCCCCGCCCCCCACTGACACATAGCCACCCCCCCCCCACCCATTCCTGAAATTTTTTTCTTTTTTTTTTTTTAACCAATTTTTTTAATATTTGTTTTGGAGAGAGAGAGACAGCACGAGCAGGGGAGGGGCACAGAGAGAAAGGGAGACACAGAATTGGAACAGGCTCCAGGCTCCGAGCCGTCAGCGGAGCCTGATGCGGGGCTCGAACCCACGAACCGTGAGATCACGACCCGAGCCGAAGTCGGACACTTAACCGACTGAGCCACCCAGGCGCCCCGAAATTTTTCTTTAAAAAACATCTTTATTATAGGTGATTGTTTCTCTTCCACTGTGACTGGGATATAATTTAAAAAAATTTGTTTATGTTTTTATTTATTTTGGAGAGAGAGACTGAGTACTAGTGGGGGAGGGGCAGAGAGAGAGGGAGACACAGAATCCGAACAGGCTCCAGGCCCTGAGCTGACAGCAGAGAGCCCGATGCGGGTCTCGAACTCATGAGCCAGAAAGAAGATCGTGACGTGAGCCAAAGTCGGACGCTCAACCAACTGAGCCACCCAGGCGCCCTGTGACTGGGAGATAATTGAGTTATGGCATTGTGTAAGGTTAAGGTGTACCGCCTCACGGCTTGACTTCCAGCCACTGTGAGATGTTACCATAGTAAGCTGAGTTAATCGCTTCACCTCATGTAGTTACGGGAGAAAAAAAAGAAAAACCACGTTTTCTTCTTTGCGATGAGAGCTCTTAGGATGTGCGCTCACTCAGCAGCGATGACCACAGTCGTCATGTCGTACGTTCCATTCCTGAAGTCCTGGGCCTTGGTTTCTTCATCTGTAAATTGGGAATAATGATGCACAGCCTACTTGCCTTATGGGATTTCTTTTTTTTTTTTTTTTTAATTTTTTTTTTTAACATTTATTTATTTTTGAGACAGAGACAGAGCATGAACGGGGGAGGGGCAGAGAGAGAGGGAGACACAGAATCGGAAGCAGGCTCCAGGCTCTGAGCCATCAGCCCAGAGCCCGATGCGGGGCTCGAACTCACGGACCGCGAGATCGTGACCTGAGCTGAAGTCGGACGCTTAACCGACTGAGCCACCTAGGCACCCCAACCTTATGGGATTTCTAAGCATCACATGGGAAGGTGTTTGGAAAAGTTCAGGACACCCCCCCCCCACCAAAATGGCAGGGAGCAAACCCCTCCTGGGACTCACCCACTAAGCACACATTTCCTATGCCCCAGGGCGCTGGCCCCTGGGAACTCAGGTTGGGATCCTCCCTTCTCTGGCCTGTGCTGGGGCAGCTTCAAGTGCAGCTCGGGGGACCAGGGGCCGTAGGGTGAGGGCGGCAGAAGTGGGTGGTGCTTGCTTTCCCTGCCCACCTTCAGTGGCCCCCGTGGTCCTCAAAGTGGGCTGGGGGCAGTCCCCCCCCCCGCCCCCCCAGAGTGGGAATGTTACCATTGCCTGGTCCAGGCAAGACACCAAGCTGAGAACAGAAACCGTAGCTCCCACCAGAGGACGACAGAGACTGGGGCGAGGCGCTCGAGGAAAGACACAGGGTTTACCCCTGCTTTTTCACACAGAGAGGGCATAAAGTTTATTCTAACTCTCTAGGATAGAAACCCATGTTTCTATACTTCTCTAAAGTGATTAACGCTGTTTCAAGCTTCCGCAGGCTTGACTGGTGGGGAATTCACACTTAGTCCTGTTTGGGGAGCCTGCCCTTTCCTGGGGCTGTGTAAGAATCTCTGGGTCTTACACAGTCCAGAACATTTGGAGTCGGGCCCCTGGGTCCTAATGCACACTGGTCACTGTTCTGGGCCAAGCCCATGGGGTCCGTTGCTGGGAAGGCCAGGGGTGTTTGCAGAGGCCCCCAACTGGGGCTCTCTGTGTGTGGTGACTCCCAAACCCTTGTCCCTCCTCAAGCTTGGGGAAGCTCTGCCCCCACTTGGTGCCCTTTCTGTGGGAGCCCCGGTGGGGTTTTCTTCTGGGCACCTGACAGCCTCTCATTCAACTCCACGATTCAGAAGCCCCTCAAGACAAAGGACCACCAAGAAGGAGGAGTAAAAATGACCTCAGGAAGCATGAAAACCTTTGTCCAGAGGTTGGAGGGCTTGAGATAGATACATCCCTGCACTGGGAAGGCCATCTCTGCAGGGGCTTCCCTGGCCCCCTGGGGAAGTTCTGCAGCTGGGAAACCTTGAAGGGAGTGTATGTGTGTGTGTGTGTGTGTGTGTGTGGCCGGGGGGGGAGGGGGGGGTCTCCGCCTTTGCCCGGGTGCTGGAGCGGGGCACTGAGCCACCTCCAGAGCAGAGGGCTGTTCTGGGCTTGTTGGGTGGGACTCGAGGGGTAGGGCTGAGCCGCCCCTGACCTCTGGGCGTCCTTTACTCTTGCAGGACCTGGGCATGGAGTCAACCTCTCTGGACGACGTTCTGTACCGCTACGCCAGCTTCCGGAATCTGGTGGACCCCATCACACACGACCTCATCATCAGCCTGGCCCGTTACATCCACTGCCCCAAGCCGGTAGGGCAGCTGTGGTCTGAGCCCGCCAGATCTGGGGGTGTGAGGCGGGCGCCCTTCTGCCAGAGAACCCAGTGCCCAGGAGGGTTGGTCGATACTGCCCGGGGCCGAGGGGCACAAGCCCCTTGTGCAGACATCAAGCCAGCGGGCCTGATGCCTGCCCTGTCCTAAGGCCCAGCATCCATAGCAGAGATCAGCATGATCAGTAGGGGATTTGTTTGGCTCCTGAGTGTATTAAATCCGAATTCACTGCCAACATGTAAAACTCAGAATATTTCACACGTTCTCCATATTTAGCTACCCTTGAAAAACGGGAAGTTCTGGTAACACGAAGCCCTCATTTCTATAGGACTGGAGCTGAGTAGCCTCCCCTATTACGTGGGGCCAGGGCCACCGCGTAGAGTCACGTAGGTTGTACCTCGCACAACAACACGTAAGAGCAGAGGTGGCAGGGGTGAGGGCAGACAGGAGACCACTCAGATCCAGCCCGGTCTCTGCCGCCAGGCCTTAGGCACCGGTGCAAGACTGTGTCCATCTAGAGGCGGACGTTTCCTTATGTGCACAAAGGTGCCACGTAAATCTCGCAGGGACCCTGCTTGCCTCCGGCATGCCTCAGTCCCCACCACTCCCAGCGGTCTCCCTGCCTAAGGCTGAATGTCATTTTCCACCCACCCACTTTGCTCACGTCCACTGGCTTCCGAAGCTGAGAGGAAAAAGCTCCGGGGTCCCCAGCTCCGCAGGCAGGTACTGCTTGGACATTTCCGGATGGGAGGCTCTGCCCCTCTCCCTCACGGGGTGCGAGGCCGGCTCACCCAGAGCTGCCCTGGCAGGGCCCGGGAGGGCCGGGGTGGGACAGCCCCACCCTGGAGCTTTTCTCTCCCATCCCTCAATTTCTAGCAGTTTCCAAAAGAAGCGCGGAACAGGGGCAGGGAAGCCGGAGCAGGACCCAGGAGTGCCTGAGGGAAGCTCGTGCTTTCAAAGTAGGATCTAGGATAAGAGGGAGGAGGTGATTTTCAGACCCACAGTCGTCCAGGGGGCTGGGACCTTGCTCTGGAGCTGAGCCTCCATCTGGGCCTTTGTCTAGGGCCTTGACTTTGGCTTCTGGGGCTGTTTGGAGCCAGGACTCCAAGGTGAGGAGTGAGTTCTGAAGGGCTGGGGCGGCAGGCGTGGGGGAGGGTTGGTGGTGAGACGCAGCAGAAGGCAGGGATGCTGGGCTCAAATATGTGCCGGTTAGAAAAAGCTGGCAGTGATGGTTGGCAGGCTGGGAGCCTCGGGCCCGGGGAAGAGGGGCGGGTGCCAGGAGCCGCGGGGGGGGGACCGGCTGGGCCTGGAGTCACCTTCACTTCTCATTCAGATTATACCTGGCTCAGCCTGGAGCAGCTGAGACCAGAGTCCGTAGGCCTCGCAGGTGCCAGACCTCTGCCTTTTCTAGAACTTAGATGCCTGCAGGTGAAGGGGTGACACTCAAAGCAGCTCATTGGGAGAGATGTTATTTTCATGCCCATTTTAACGTTGAGGAAGACCAGATTCAGGCAATGAAGTCATCGGATAAAGGTTACACTCCAGATGTGATCTGGACCCCAGTTCCGGGCAGAGTGGGGACCGGCTGTTCAGGATCTCTGCACTGTCCCTCAATGGCCAGCAGCTTCTCTCAGGGTTTGAGTGGGGGCTCGCAGGGTTGCATGGGGGCTGGAGGTGGGGGGCCTGTGCGGGAACAGCCTGAGCACCCCTCCCCCCTCCTCCCTCCCTGCCCACCCATGCCGGACCTCAGGAGACTGGACGGGGCGGGAAGGAGAGGTGGCCCAAGGGATTCTGTGCTGAGTTCCATCCCTTCCGTCTGGGCGGCGACCACAGGGCCCTGTTGTTGTCTTAGCTCAGGCCGCTACAACACGTTACCACTGACCGCGTGGCTTATAAACAACAGAAATGTGTTGCTCACAGTTCTGGAAACCGGAAGCCCAAGATCAGGGTGCCCAGCATGGTCGGGTTCCGATGAGAGCCCTGCTCTGGGTTTGCAGACAGCCACCTTCTTGCTGTGGCCTCACGTGGCAGAAAGAAAAAGAACTAGCCAGCTCTCTGGCCTCTTCTTCTTCTTCTTCTTCTTTTTTAAGGTTATTTATTTATTTATTTTGAGAGAGAGAGTGGGGGAGAGACAGAGAGAGGGAGAGAGAGAATCCCAAGCAGGCTCTGGGCTGACAGCGCAGAGTCCGACGTGGAGCTCGAACTCACGAACTGTGAGGTCATGACCTGAGCGGAAACCAAGAGTTGGCGCTTAACCAACTGAGCCGCCCAGGCACCCCTGAACTTCATCTTCCTCCGCTCCAAAGGGGGATAACAACACCGTCTCCTGTGGACCCGTCGGAGAAATGATTCTTGAGAAGGACGCTGTGTGTCTGGCATGGAGGAGCCCCTGTACGCAGAAGCTAAGGTATAATTCAGTCATCGAGCACCAATCATGTGCCAAGCAGGGTGCTCGGGCCCAGCACATCAGTTGTGGGGCACGGAGGCCGGCAGTGGCCTCAGAGTCTTGGAGAACAAGGGTCTGGCTTCTGATTTCCGGATTTCCGAGAGCCAGCCGGTGGCGTCAGCCCTGTCGGAGGCCCGGGAGCCTGGCAGGTTGCCCTGCCCATATCTAAGGCCACGTGGCAGGAGAAGCCCTTCCGAAGGACTCTTCCGGTTGGGGTGGAGGCCGAGATGGGCGGTCCCAACTCCAGGGCCCCGAGGCTGGTGGTAAGGGCAGCCCCCAGGCCCACCCCCAATACATGACTGCCTTGGGGCTGGCCAGGACCTCCCATTCTTAGCTCTTTCACTCAAGTGTGAGCCTTAAGGTTATAGACAGAGATGTCAAGACCATCAACTATGAGGGGGCGTCTCCCTCAATTGTGAGATGGGACAAAGGAAGCAACCCTTCCTGGTCCCGTCTTGGTGGAGCATCCACCAGACAAATAACCCTTCCCACCACTAAGATGACCCCCTTGAATTAGTCCCATCCATTTTCTTGACCTGTGTCCCAGCTGGAGGTGGGCCTGGGCCCTGGCAAAGGGGTGGGTCTGTGCCTGTCCCGAGGCGGAAGGGGACGGGCAGAACCCCATCCCGCCCGACTGTGTGCTGATTAATCCACAGCCCAGTTTCAGACTCAAAAGTCACCCACCTCTTGGACATTTGTGCCCTGGAGCCCGTGAGTCACCACCCCTCCCCCACTGTGAGCACAGATCACTTAGTGGGAAATTTGAGGCTCTTTCCTTCCCTGGGCCCCAGCTCCAGCCCCGCACATCTATCCCATCGTGTCTACAGTGGGGTTCCCCACACGCAGACACTAAAATGAGGGTGTGTGGACAGCGATCTGTTAAGGAGGTGTCCCAGGGAAGCCAGGCCAACCCAGGCTCCGTCCTGAGGAGGGCAGGTGGCTTTGGCCTGGTCCCTTCAGGACCCCGGGGCTCGAACCATAGATGGGCTCCCCTGGGACGTAAGCTCCCAGGCACATCTGTCTCACTGGCTCGCCTGGGCCGTCCAGACAGAAGCACAAAATTGGGAAACGTGGATCCAAGGGCGTTTGGGATGGAACAGCCATGTTGCCCGCCACAGCCAGCAAGTTCCAACAGCCCTGATTCCCTAATGGTTGGGGTCTCTCCAAGGCCCTCCTGGTCCCCGCGTCCCCTGTCTCAGGGCTGCTGTCAGAGTCTCCACCTGGACTCTGGGCCTCTGCTCCTGCCTCCTGCCCTCTATGCTCTGGGAACAGCCAGAGACTCATCCGCAAGGGGCCCTGGATCACACGTGCGCCTCCCTGAGATACCTTCCATTGTGGCGTCGCGTTGTAGGCTGAAACCAAACTCTTTATTTGCCCCTGCCTGCATCTCCTGTATCATTTCTTATTTCCCTGTCCGCCCTGCTCATTCTGCTCCAGCCACGTGGCCCTCCTGCCTGTGCCCAGAGCATCCAGATCCTTCCTGACCTTAGGGACCCTGCTCCTGCCTATGGCCACACCTGCCCTCTCTGGCTGGTCTGCCCTCTCCTCCGTTCAGACTCAGCCCGACTGTGTCCTCTCCAGGGCCACCTTTGACCACCAGCTTAGCTCGCAGAGTCGTCCCGGCCAGCCTTTGCGCTGTGTATTGCGTTACTTCACTCGCGGGTCTCCGAAGTTCTCCGGCTTGCTTACTGGTGAGCTGACCTACTGCCCGCCTTCCCCACCAGAATGTCAATTCCGAACGGGCAAGAGGTGGCATCCGTCTCGTTCGCCGTTACTTCTTGCGCCAGGCAGGGCCCCGGGGAGAAGCAGGCCACACGGAAGCCAACAGGGGATGTTGAGACACCCGAAGATGAGCAGCAGTGGGAAGCTGTTACCAGAAAGGGCCGTGGGTGCAAGCCATGACATGGGAGCCAGAACCCTGCTTCTAGAACCATGCAGTATTTTTATTTATTTATTTATTTTGAGACAGGGACAGAGAGTATCAGTGGTTCTAGATTGGCAGACCCCCTTCCCGGATGGCACATCCCTTGGCTGTTGGCGGGAGCCCCCAGCTCCTTGCCACACGGGCCTCTCCATAGGACCTCTTGAACTTCCTCACATCACAGCCGCTGGCTTATCCCTGAGCAGGTGATCCAATAAAGAGCAAGGCAGACACCACAATATCTCTTATGACCCAGCCACATTCTATGGACCGCTCAGGTCAGCCCTGATGCCGTGTGGAAGGAGACTACGAAAGGGGGCTATTACAGGAGGCCAGGATGGGTGGTGGGGGCCATCTTGGAGGCTGACTACCACACAGGCTGAAACAAGAAGGGAATGAGAAGAGAAGGGCCTTTCCTCCTGTCCTCTGATCTCGCTCCAATCGCTCTCATTAGCTGAACCTGACTGGAAGCCGGGGCAAGAGGGTCAGTGATGCTGTCTCTAGGCTCAGCCTTCCAGGCACCGAGAAGAGCAGACAATGGACTCCAGGAAGGGAGTAAAGAGAAAACCCAGGAGAACTCGGTATCTGGAGCAGCATCCAGCGCGCGGTAGGAAGGACAGTCGATATCTGATGAATGAATTTGTGAATGAGTGAGGGAAGCCTTGGGGCTGTAGTAGTGGGGGGCTGTGCTGGTTTGGGGCCTGCGGGAGCACACAAAGGTGCCTGGGGCAGCCGGGATGGCAGGTGGGAGCCACCATCTGACAGTAGGGAGGTGGGGCAGTGTCCGGATGCTGGGACCCCCTCCTGGAGGGGACTGCGGTCGGCCGTAAGCATCTTTCCTGACAAGCCAGTGAGAGGCCGTCAGGTTCTTCCCCAGGGCCCGGGTCAGAGGCAATGGTCAGGCCGGAAGAGGCACTGCGGGACCCGCACCCCACCCTGCAGTGCCCGGTCCCCTCTGGCTTGCACCATGTCCCTCTCCTTTCTTCTTCCTTTTCCATGGGTGGGAGGAAGGACTGCAGAATTGATTCCACAAACCGCCTTTGAGCCTCGGGCGTGGGTTAGGACTGTCGCAAGTAACAGAAGCCCACTCACGCTGCCTCAGGCTAAGAAGAGAATTTATCCAGCTGTCTTGTGGGGCCCAAAGACAGCCACGCTTGGAAGGCGGGGCTAGAACTATAGTGCAGGGCAGACATCTCTCCGTCCCGCCTCTCTGCTCACCCCGTCCTCCCTCTCCATTCCCGGGGCTCCGGGTTTACTCCTGGAGGTGGGGGGGGGGGGAGGGGGGAGCGTCCAGCCCGGGGAGGAGACGGGGGTGTGTCTCGTCCCCAGGACACGGCTGGTTGGCTGCGGTCTGCTAGTGCCCGCTTCTGGGCCAATCAGCTGCGGCCCGGGATGGGGTCTGGTTGCACAAAGGGGCTGCTGGGCCTCACCACTTTGGCGAGCAGAGCGCGCTCTGCAGAGCGCGCATTGCTGGGTGCAGGGTGCGCGGACCCCGTTCCTTTGCGGCGCCGGTGTTCAAACTCCTCGGTCGAGGTTGCACAAGGGGCGCGTGGCTGCTCTGTACCGAGAGGCGGCTGTTTCTGGAAACCACGCAGAAACGGCACTTCCTCCTCCTCCTTTGCCGCCTCCCTCTCCTTGCGTCCTCTCCCTTCCCCACCCTCTCCTGACTCCTCCAACTCGGGGCCAGCCCTTGCTTTGTCCTGTTCTCCGCAGGAGGGAGGCCGGGAGGGGCCTTCGAAAATGGACAGAGCTGGGGGAAAACTAGATGGGCTTGCTTAAGGCGGCTTTTGTGGGTGCAAATGAGAGAAACACCTTGAACCCACCGAAAGCTAAAGGCGTATCCCCGGGAGGGCAGCGCAGAGCGCAGCGCGGGATGGCAGGTCGGAAAGGATGCCAGCCTCAGAGGCGAACTTGGAGTCCCCATTCCATCTTACAAGCTGTGGGGCTTGCCAGTCTATTCCACTTCCGTAAGCTTCAGTTCTCGTCTGTAAAGTGGGGATAATAGCGCCCGTTTCAGGGGATGGTTGCGAGTTAACTGCATTGTGACGAGGTCGTGCATGCAATGCAGGGGCGACGCCGACCAGTAGATGCGCAGCAAATGTTGGCTGTTGTGTATGTAGTCCAGACAAACTACATAGTGGAGGGGAGCTCTCACTTCTGGAAGGACACTAGCTCGCGCTGAGTCTCCGATCAGCGGTGAGGTGACCGTATCCATTGTCCTTGTTGGTGAGGAATCAGGCTTGCTCAGTCTCCCAGGTGGGGGAGCGGCCGCGCACAGTCCACGCGTTGCCGCGCCTTGCACGCGGCTGCCCCCTTGTGGCCCTGTCCGCGCACTGCGGCGGCTGCTTTGCCGCCTTTTCCTCTCTTTGTTTCTTCCTTCCAAGGCCCAGCCGCTCAGATCCAGAGGATGACCCCGGATTTTGGCAACCCTGGGAAGTGGTTGGAGGAGGAGCCCAAGCTGAGGAGCTCGGTTCTCAGCTTTGGTGCAGGTGCCGTGGGAGGGTGGCGATGTTCTTTCCCCGGAGTGGTCCCAGGAGTGAAGCCGGGCGGACCACCCAGTCTCACGCACTTGGTCCGTCTTGTCTTTGAAGCGTTTGAACTGGTGCTTCTCCACCTTGGCGACACAGGGGAATCACCTGCGGAGCTTTGAAACAAGCCCCGCACGCAAGCTGCAGACCCATGCTGGGGTTGGCCACAGGCAGCAGGGATTTTTATTTTTTATTTTTATTATTTTTATTTATATTTGAGAGAGAGAGAGACAGCACGAGTGAGGGAGAGGCAGAGAGAGAGGGAGACACAGAATCTGAAGCAGGCCCCGGGCTCTGAACTGTCAGCACAGAGCCCGATGTGGGGCTCGAACTCATGAACCACGAGATCATGACCTGAGCCGAAGTTGGACACTTAACCGACTGAGCCACCCAGGTGCCCCTCCCTGAGCCTCTTCTGGCCGAGGCCTCCTCACTGGAGTCCTGCAGACTCTTCCCTTTTCCTTGGCGCTCAGGGCTACACTGTGCCTTCTCCATCCCTTTGTGTCCAGTGTGTCCTCCCCCTTAGCTCATTCCATGGCCGGGGGGCCGAGGGGGAGGGTGTCATCAGAGGCTGATGAATGTGATGAATGTGCCTTGAGCCCCAGCCTCGTAATTCCAGTAGCATCTTCCAGGAGATCCTTCACGTGGCTCCAAATGAGCTGGACACCAACCCCGCCCTGCCTTTCTGTCCCTTCTCCCCTGGAGCCCCTTGCCTTCCACCCAGCTCCCCAGCCCAAAGCCCGGACCCGTCCTCATCGCCTCCCAGCCCACACCCTCTCCGCCCCGTGCCAGGTCAGGCAAGCGTGGCGGCCCCCGTCACTTTCAGCCCTTCCCAACACACCCATATGACGAGGTTCAGCAAGAGACTAAGTCTAGGAATCAGAACGTGCAGTCCAGGGGTTTGCACGTGTAATCGCCTGAAGTGACAGGTGACATTTGTTTATCAGAAGGCGTGGGCAGTAGGAAGTGAGGTTCTTGGAGAACCAGAGACCAGAGGTGCTGTCTAAACTGACTGCATTCACCCTCGAGCCTGTGTCTCCCGGATCCCCATTCGGATGCCTCGCCTCTTTGGACACTCAACACCCCCTTTTCCTGCCTCTTCGCTCTCTCGTCTCCTGCCCTCAAGGTCTTCTCTTGCCTTCCCATCAGCCCCAGCCCTGCTCTGTAGGCCTCAGTTTCTTCCTCTTTAATTAATTATATATTTTTTTGAGAGAGAGAGAGACAGGGTGTGAATGGGGGAGAGGCAAAGAGAGAGGAAGACACAGAATCCAAAGCAGGCTCCAGACTCCAGGCTCCCAGCTGCCAGCACAGAGCCCAACACGGGGCTCGAATCCGTGAACTGCGAGGTCACGACCCGAGCCGAAGTCAGACGCTCAACCGACTGAGCCACCCAGGCGCCTCAGTTTCTTCCTCTTCAAAATGGGGATAATGAAAGTGTTTCTGCTCTGGGGTGTTGTGGGGATTCCGTAAAGTCCTAGCATGATGTCTGTGTGCAGTAATCCATGTGACAGCCGTGGAGGTGGCGAGAAGTGACAGGACCCCAGGTTGTCACCTACTCCTGCCCCCGTAATACACCCAACACCTAAACCTTTGCACCCATTTCCTCCCCACTCAGGGATGCCTCGTTTCCTCTCTCCATGCAAAAATCACAAACCCATATCAGCCCTTAAAAGCCAAACTCAAATCTGAGCCTTGGATGGAAGTCCTCCTTCTTTACCCGCTCAGGACAGCGCGGTATTTACCCAGTGGGCTTTCCTGGAGAGTTGCGCGCTGAGCTACAGTCAGAGCACTCTACAAGTTGTAACTGTTTTCATCCTCACAAAATGCCCCGCGACTCTGGTTTGTTATCCCTTCACAGTCAAGTGACTTCCTGAGGTCACAGAGGGGGTACCAAAACGAGGGGGAAGATCCACCGGGTTTGGCTCTGAGTCTGTGCTCTTAACGACTCAATACGCTGCTTCTCCGTTAGCAGAGTGACAATGGTCACAGGCTATCAAGTTGGCCTTTACTGAGCGCCGGGCACTCTGCTGAGCGCTGGTCACAGGTTCATGGTTGAACCTCACCACATACATGTTGCTCTCCGCACGTGGGTTTGCATCTGAGCCCCAGCACTTGCTGGCTCTCAGCTTTTAGCACTGGGCCACCTGGCAAGAGCCCGCCCTCGTGGCCCTCCCTCCCCCAGGGCTTGGTGACCGTCTGTGGGGTTGACGTCCCTTGGGACAGAGCTGGCGTCTCTCTAGCATCTCTCTGATGCCCCCTGGAGCCCAGTGTAAGTTCACTAGGCCCTCCATAACAAAATACCACTTAAACGGCAGAGATTTATTTTCGCATAGCTCTGATAGCTGGAAGTCCAAGGTCAAGATGTTGGCAAGGTTGATCTCTTGAGTCCTCCCCTTGGCCTAGAGATGGCCATCTTCTCCCTGTGTCCTCACATGGTCTTTTCCTCTGTGCATGTCTGTGTCCCAGGCTCTTTTCATTTGGACACCGGTCATACTGGCTTAGGGCCCACCCCCAATGACCGCATTTGACCTTAATTACTCTGCACATACAGCCACATTCCGAGGTACCTGCGATTAGGACCCAAATTTAAGAACTTTCGTCGGGACACAATTCAGGACAGTTATTTCAAACTCCAAACTGCTGACGGGACGGGCCTGCAGTGCCTGGCTCAGTCCGTAGAACATGCGACGTTTGTTCTCGAGGTCGTGAGTTCAAGCCCCACGTTGGGTGTAGAGCTTACTTACCAAAAAAAAAAAAAAAAAAAAAAAAAAATGCTGATTGTCCACATAGATGAGAGTAGATGAATGAAGTGGGCTGGGAAAGGACTTGGCCTCCCCATACTTTTATTTTCCCACTTTTGACATTTTTCCCCCTGAGGCACCACAAAAGCATTTCCCTTTCGTCTTTACTATGTGAAAGACCAGTACGGGACCATCTGTTCACGGTTGCATCCCCGGCTCCTAGAACAAGTCCCTGTCACCTAGAGGGGGTGCCCAGTCAATATTCGTTGAGCAAATGAGTGAGCAGAAAGGCCCTGGACATTGGGGGGAGGCAGAGACCAGGGTGAATACTGGCTAAGGGGTCAGCCAGCACTCAGCTCTGGTCAACGGTCAGGTTGTCTGGAATTCAGAGGTCTCTGTAAATCTCGATTTTGCCACGACAGCAACGAATTCACAGAAAAGAGAACATGAGGCAGATCCGTTGGCAGCCATTGCCCTCTACTAAGGGGGTCCCACCGTGAGCCGGCAGGACAGGCCTCTGTGAGCAGCCCGGGGGCGTCGTGCTCCTCCAGTGGAGACGGGAAGCTGGAGGTGAGGGCCTGGGCCCCTCTGCCTGTTCCTGCCCCTCAGGGACCCCCTGCCTGTGGTCGTCTCTGCAGGAAGGCGACGCGTTGGGCGCCACGGAGAAGCTGTGCAGGCAGCTGACTTACCACCTCAGCCCCCACTCGCAGTGGAGGCGGCACCGGGGGCTGGTGAAGAGGAAGCCACAGGCCTGGTGAGTCTCCGTCACCTGAGGTGGAGCTGCCCTGCCCCCTGCCCAGCCTCCCCTCCCCCTCCAGAGTAGCCCAAAGTGAACCCATGCCAGGCCGGGTGTTATACCACACTCCCTCCCCCGGGGGGGTGAAGGGAGGAGCTGAGACCAGAGGGGTGGTCTTGGAAGGTGCCCGAAGGAGGGGAGACTGAAGGAGGGCATTCCACAAGGGCAAGAGCCATGAGGGGAGCTGCAGGCGGGACCCCTGTCTGTGGATGGGGAACTGGGGAGTGTGGGCCCATTCAGAAGGGGTGGGTGGGGAGGCCGACGGGAGGAGTTTCTCATTCCTGGTGTGGGGAATATGGGTGATGAGGTTTTGGGGTGATGGTGGGGTGGTCCAGAGCAGACGGCCAAGAAAGAATTCTTGAAGACGTCTTTGGTGCAAAAAAAGGTGATTTTATTAAAGCACGGGGACAGGACCCACGGGCAGGAAAAGCTGCATTGGGGTCGTGAGGGGTAACTCATTATATACCTCAGGTTGGGAGGGGGTCGGGGATAGAGTAAGTCTCTAAGGAATTTTGGAAGCAAGGTTTCCAGCACCTTGAGGGGCTAGCTGTTGCTAGGGAAAGGCCATTTATTACCATTTAATAAAACCTCAGCCACGAGACCCTTTAGATGTGTATCAGGAGCCATAAGCTTGGAGTATGATGGCCAGCATGTATCTTGGGGGAGTTGAGATAAAGGAAGTAGACTTACAGGGTCCTCGAGGTTGGGACAAGTTAAGCTAAGGTTCTCTTTTGCCCCTAGCAAAGTGTCATCATCGAGGCAGCTGAGCTCCCAGAGGACGGTCACTCTGCCTGTGCCAAGGACTTGTCAATGGGCTGTAGGCAGTAAGGGAGTAATTTTTCATTTGCCTTAGTTTCCCACATCACCATGGCGAGCACTTCAACCCCCTTTCCTTTGTTCTTGGGTAGCCAGGAGTGTCCGAGGAATATCACGTAGATGCCACCTGCAGGGGCGTGGGGGTGTGCCAGACTGTATTTTGCCCTCAACTTGCCCCAAGCTCCCTCATCATGGGCACTCCCACTGGATCCCCCCCGGTTCTCCTGGATGGCTCCTAGGGAGATCCAGACCCCAGCAGTGCCCCTGGCCCACACAGCAATGGGAACCCTCAAGGGGTTTTGGACCTTCTAAAGATTGGGGGGTTCGGGGAAGCTGGGACACAGAACCTGTGGACCGAGACAGGTAGCACCATAGGAAGCCAAGTAAAGGGGAGCCTGGAAGGCTTTCTGGAGAGAGCGCCCCTGCCTTCCTTGTAAATGACCCCGGGGCAGAGTGGCTTGTGTCCTTCCCCTAGACTGGGTAGGGGCAGGACTGCCCTCCCTCACCCACAAGAACTCTGGTTCCTCTTTCCCTTCTGGACTCCCCCGCTCCAAAGCCAGGAGAGGAGCCAGATCCTGAAGGAACAGTGTGAGGCTCTCACGAAGCAAGCCCTCAACTGGGCTGAGGTCAGGGGGACAGAGCAGGACGGGAAGACCCGTGGAATCTGCAATGCCATGCGGAGTCTGTGAGCTAGGTCTTTGGGATTGAAAAGCTAGAAATGCGAGCTCTGCTGGAATCCAGGCGCCTCCTCTCCTGTCTCCCCAACACACACGTGTGCTCAGCCCATTCTTCATTTCAACAGCTTCGCTCCCCTCAGGCAGCTTCCCATCACACTTGAGTCTAAACAGGGCCCTCCATGATGGGCCCTCCGCTCCTCCGTGGCCTCTCACTTCCCCTCACCGCAAACAAGGCGGCCTTCCTGCTGGCTCACAGACACCAACTCTTCCCAGCCTCAGGGCCTTTGCATGTACCCACTCTGCTGGAACTTTTACCAGACTCTTCTGATGGCCCACTTCTTTAAATGTCAGCTCAAATTAAGTCCTCAGAGGCTTCCCTGAGCAGCCGGGTCCAGGCTCCTCTCACTTCAATCTCCTTTGTTGTCTGTCCCACCCTCCCCCCCCCCCCCCCGCAGTAGAGTGAAAACAGGGATCTTGTCCATCTTGTCCACTACTGTGACCCCAGTGCCTAGGACAGTGCCTGGCATGTAGTGGGAATTAAACAAACACTTGCTGAAGGATTGAACGAGGTAGGGGATGTTACTGTCGCCATTTGACTGGCCACGATCACCCAGCTGCTAGGAGCCTTCCGGCTTCAGATCCCAAGAATAGAGACTTCTGTCCAAGCTGCCATCTTTGGGCTGCTGCTATTAACATATGCTCTTCAAACAGGCCGAGCCCCCTCCACCTTCCTCTCCTTCCCACGGCTGGAGCCCTGGGGCTCATGTGGTGCCTGGAAATGGGGAGCCCTGGGGCTCATGTGGTGCCTGGAAATGGGGAGCTCTGGCCACAGAACGAGGAGCAGGAAGAGCGAGGAGTAGCAGATGGGAGAGTGGGTGGGGGTGCAGAGCACTGAGCCTCCAGGAGTTGGCAGCTACCTGCCCCCCAAGCCCAGAGCCCCTGCACCCCACCCCTGCCTGTGGTCCTACAGGGCTCTCCCTAAGGATTCCCCCATCTGGTGGGCAAGATTATCCTGCAAGAGAGGCCTCAGGAGACTTTGTGGCACTCTTGGGGACGCAGGAAGCTCAGTCCAAGTAATGACAGCAGCAAATACTTCTTCATAACTCACATGGACAAGGCATTGTCCTAAATGCTTTGTGCCTAGGACCTTATTTCATGAACAACTCTGTGGTATGCGATTAGCTCCATCTGTTCAGGTGAAACTGAGGCACAGGGTCAGAGGTCATGTGACTAAAGATCACACGCATAGGAAGAAAGAAAGAGTGAAGATGCAAACGCAGGCACTATGGGTACCCAGAACGTACCCTTAGTCACTGCAGAAACATCTGGGCCTTTCTTTCCCTTGTGGCCCCTCAAGCTCTGGACAGCCGGGCCCAGCCAGGCTGAGATGTGAGGTAGTACCACGGGGACCAGAGGGCCTGGTCTCTCCCATCCCTGGCATTGCAGAGCAGAAGGTGGCCCCGTGGTGGCGGCCACTGCTGCCCCCGGGGAAAAGGCCCCCTGCTTGAACGTCGCTTGTGCCTTCTCCCCTTCAGCCTCAAGGCTGTCCTGGCTGGGAGCCCTCCGGACAACACGGTGGACCTGTCGGGCATCCCGCTGACCTCGCGGGACCTGGAGCGGGTGACCAGCTACCTGCAGCGCTGCGGGGAACAGGTGGACAGCGTGGAGCTGGGCTTCACCGGCCTCACGGACGACATGGTCCGGCAGCTGCTGCCGGCGCTCAGCGCCCTGCCCCGCCTCGCCACGCTGGCACTCAACGGCAACCGGCTGACGCGGGCCCTGCTGCGTGACCTCACGGACACCCTCAAGGACCCCAGCAAGTTCCCCAACGTCACGTGGATCGACCTGGGCAACAACGTGGACATCTTCTCGTTGCCCCAGCCCTTCCTGCTCAGCTTGCGCAAGCGATCCCCGAAGCAGGGCCACCTACCCACCATCCTGGAGCTGGGCGAGGGCCCGGGCAGTGGGGAGGAGGCCCGGGATGGGCCGGTGGGCCAGGAGGACCCTGGAGGCGGCCCTCAGGATCCTGCTGAAGACCATGAGGGCAGGGAGAACATAGGCAGAGTTCAGACATGACACAAGACGTAGGGGGGCCTCCCCAGGGAGTCCTGGTGGAGTAAGATGACTGAGGCAGGCTAGGGGGCCCCACTAGGGGCCTCAGGCTGTCCCCCAAAATTGGCCAGGGCAGCCCCAGCCACGGGAGCCAAACTGTAGCATCTGAAAGGGGGTTGTGTAACACTTCTCTTCGGTCTCCACTGCCCCCTTGCTAATCTCCTCTGCTCCTGAGAAATCATCCTTGGCTCGAGAGGCAGATTTGTGGGAGCAGTCTGTTTGGAGATGCGGAAAGCTTGACCTAATGTAAGAACTCCCCCCCAGGAACGGAGTGCAGTTCTGGCCCTACATCTAACTTCCTATTTCCTGATAGAGAATTTTTTTCCTATTCTGGGAAGCAAACTCCAGCCAGATGCTACCCTGATAGCCCAGATGTGTGCCCCCGCTCAAGGCAGGTTGGAATCTTTACCCTCATACCTGAAGGTGGGGGGTTGGGGCACTGGCTGCCCAGAGACTCCAAGAGCCTAGTCTCCATCCTGACTCCAGTAGGTTCTACCTCCTCCCTGTAAAGCCCTGGGGGCTCTGAGGAACCACTCCCAGTCTCCGCCCCCATTTCTGAAGCCCGCACCTCCACCTGGGATTCCAGGGCCCCACCCCAGGCCCAGCTACCCCATACCCTTCAAGAGCATCCCAGAATGCCTACAAATACCGGCATGCATAAAAAGGCCCACCCAGAAACCCTACACCATAACCGCTGCCCCAAGCCAAAGTCTACCAGCCCTTCGCTAGGGTTCAGTGTTGCTAGTGTGCAAGCCAGAGTACTGTCCCTTTAAAAGGATCTTAAGGGTCTTTCTCAGAATTTCTCAAAGTCCCCAAAGTAATTCGTGATATGGAGCACACTCCCAAAACCTCCTATGGAGGGCTCCTTAAAAAAACCCAAGACCATGAGATTAAACTTCAAACTCTTGGCAGAGTAGAGGTTCCCAAGGAGAGGAAGAAAGGTTTTTTTCACCCTCTCTTCTTACTCAAGGCCTACAAGCCTTCTAGGCACAATAAGCCTAGACCCAAGGCATAGACTTCAAGTCCAGGGAGATTGGAAAACAGCCCTTTTAAGCTGAAAAAAGCCCATAGATGGTGACCAGACTGCTCAGGCAAATGGCAGACAGCTGGGAAGCACGGCCTGACAGGCCTCCAGCCTCGTTGACAGGCAAGATTCCAATTCAGGAAGGCAGCAAGACGGGCGCTAGGTCAAGAACCAGACTATGGCACCTTGCCTGCCACTGCTCAAGGGTTGGACTAAGCATAATTTCAGGAGGTGGAGGCTATGCAAAAGGACGTGGCCCAAGGGCAACAGACTGGAATCAAAGGTGTGGATGCCTTAAATGCTTTGGAACTTTCACCCTTAAAGTCTGAAGTTGTTACAGGAGAACAGCTTAGGCCGGACCATACAGATGTTGACAAATGCCAATACCTGGACTGCTCGTATCTAACAGCAGTAATCAAACTTTTCTCCAAATACATTTTTAAGAATCAATACTAAAAACCATCCTTTATTGTAGTACTGGTTTATTGTAATTGCATGGAAATGCTAATTTCAGGAAGAAATAAGCTTTAAGCTTAAGAACTCAGACCCTCACCCAACAGAATTTATACAAAATTAAAAAGCGCAGAAAGCTCTTTGGGCAAGGGAGAACTAGAAATGTATTTGTAACACTAGAAAACCAACAGTGACCTATCTTAGAAAAACACATTTGTTGGTTCTACTGCTGGTAACGGAATGGGCTCTGAATCTCAGCCTCAGGTAAGTACTGTTTCCACACCAACTACTGAAGTCTAGGTTTTCAGTCCAAGCTGATGGTGGTCACTGGTCCTCACATGGCTGACCATTCTCTGGGAAGATAGCCTGCAAAGACACTAAGTATCAGTCTCACTCTCTACTCCGACCAACGGTTACTCATAGCATACACAGGTATCTTCAGAAAACCACAAGTTCAACACTACACAATCTGCCGGTAATTCCAGCTATTTTTAGGTGATTTCATCATTTGATACCCTTTTTCTGAGTATCAGTTTACACAAAATTAGCTTATTCATTCTACCAAGGAGGGGGAGGGGGCCCTTGTCCAGACAAAAGCTTACCTCTACTTGGGCTGAGCTGTGGCACCACCGGCTTCAACTCCACACTGCTGATCACTGATTTTCGACAACCCAGCACTCAAAACCTGGGGCAATTCAGGCACCCCTAGACAGGCAGCAGACACCAAAGACAAAACAGGTAGGTCTTATCAGGATAGCCTCAACTACAGCTCCCAAGTTCATCGTAATAGAAGTCTTGGAAACATTCTGGAGATGCTTTTTTGTAAATTAAACCACAGAAGTCTAGAAGTTTTAAGTGGCTTCTTTGGATATCGTAACCTCCACTTAAGTCACATCAGTTTTTAAAAATACTTAGTTTTAAAGATAGAGAGCAAGCTGGGGCAGGGGGGGGGCAGAAAGAGGGAGACAGAATCTGAAGCAGGCTCTAGGTTCTGACCTGTCAGCACAGAGCCCAATGCAGGGCTGGAACTCATGAACTGCGAGATCATGACCTGAGGCCAAGTCAGGTGTTTAAATGACTGAGCCACCCAGGTGCCCCTAGTCACATCATTTTAAAGATCCCAAACCTAAAGGTGCCATTTTAAAGGACGAGGAAAACAATCAATCTCAGCAAATAGGCGATTTGCTCAGGATTATACAGCAGTGAGATAAAAAGGAAACTCCTGGGTTTCCTCTGCACTCAGCTCCACGACCACTATGAACCATAATCAGGATCTCAGAGATGTTGCCAATAAGGGTCAAGGGCTACACGGATACAAGGGACTAGGTTAACCAGATAAAATTCCCACTAACAGGAACTTCACCTAATGTAACAGGGAGGCTCACTCAACCACTAAACTTCTCCAGAGATCAAAACTCACCTCAAGGCAGGCCACTCATCGCTCGAATCCTCAGCTGCTACGATCGCACGCTAACTGGCAACCTGGGTGAATACAGAAAATAAAGGTCACTGCTCAAACCAAGATCCGCCAGGACACCGGCAGCTGGGGAGGACTTGTTGACTGCAGTCAGCCAGGAACTATTATCGTCAGTTATCGCTTCTGACGGCACTTCCTATAAGTGATTTCATCAGAGCAGTCAAGCACCTCCCCACTCCCCAGTACCACCCCAGAAACCTGGACACCACCCGGAAACAAGCCGTAATTGCTCCACAAACAACCAGGCCGTTGGCTGTTCTCAGCAACACACTGTGATGGTGCGGTGTCCAATGCACAAACTTTACAACTGTAAACTATCAGCCAATTCCACTGCATTTGAGCAACCAAAACGTTCCAAATTATAGCTCCAACCCCGCCCGGACTAGGTCCTACCTTAGGGAGGGATCCTGCTCCCGGCTGGCACATGGAGGGCGACGCGTGTTAAGGGCCAAGTTCTGGCGGTGATGTTCAATCACCCTGTCGAGGTTTCAGCGACTGCGGTCAGACAGGCATAAAAACCGTCAGTTGTCGATTCTGGCCGCACTTCCTAATCTCATTATCATCGGGACAGTCGGCCAAGTTCTCCTCGTGGCCCCCATTACCAACCTCACCCGCGAAGCGCGCTCACGTGCAGGCCGACCCACACTTACCCACTTCTCCGGGGTTGGCGCGCTCCCCACGGCGGGTCCGGGGAGCGGGGGCCCGGCCTTCGGGGACCTCAGGTTCCTGGGACTGCAGCAGCCCTACGGGATAAACAGGCACGCGGCCCTTGAGCCTCGGTCCCCCGCGGCCCTGCGCGACTCTCCCCCCACTGACGCGCCCGCCACGAAGCCCGAGCCGCCCTCCACTCCCCACATAAGCCTCCCGAAACCTTCTTTGCAGAAACTAGGAAGCTTCTAGCTCATTTGCCCTTGCCACCAGCTACTAAGCTAAATTACAAAACCCGCTTACCTCCATAGCGACTCTAAGGGAAAGGTCGCTTTAGCTGCGTGCCTTGCCTTTAAGGAGTCGGAATATTCCATTCTTCACAAGAGGGAGGGTAATGCTGGCAAAGACTCACGGGAACTTCCAGCCCATTTAACGATGCAGACTCCGCCCCACCACCCCAGGCCACCCTCCCTCCTTTAGAGGCCATGGTCTCTTCCATGGCCCCGGATAATGTGACCCGCGGTGCCAGGAGTGCTCCAGGGCGCATGCGTGGAGGCTGAAACGCGGTAGCAACGAGGCGTTGGGGCCCCAGTCGCTTGTTACCTGCGTGGGTTTGTACAGATCACTCAGCCACCGTGAGCTTCTGTTGCTCCTCTGGTCGTGAAGATACCGGCACCGCAGAGGTTACTCTGAGGATCACATGAGATATCACACCTGAAACAGCAAGCATTCACAAATAGTAGTGCTTCTGATTCTAAGAAGCGCTGCCAGTTTGCTCTCTTCCCGCAGCTGTTTCAAAACATCCACGGAGCCTCTCAAAATCCCTTCTTGCTGACAGCTCTCATCACTCTTGAGAATGACCCCTAAGGAGCAAGCAGACGTCTTCTCTGGATCCGCTTCCATCCTCTTTTCTCCTGTGCCTGTTTCCCGATCTCACCAGCAATGTAAACCTCTCCCTCTCTGCAAATGCTTTCCTTTCCGCATTTGAACACCCTTAGGTCTTCCCCACTTAAAAAATTCTCAATTCATACGCGTTTTATAAACACTTAGGACACCAAGGAAGAGAATTCATTTGGACTGGAGAAAATTGGGAAAGCTATGGCGAGACAACTTGTGAGCTGGTCTTAAGGATTTGGGTGGGGTGGGGGGCTTCCAGCAAGAGCCAAGTGGGGGGTGGGGGGGGGGTCAAATACACAGGCCCATCAGTCTACCTGAAGAATACAGTAAAAGTGCTAAGGACAACATGGAGGACAGCAGGGGTATAGGGGAAGGGGTGTCTGGAAATACTTGGGCAAAACCCTGGAGGACTGAGGATGCCAGCTAGGGTGTCCTGTGGGCACTGGGGGAGCCTTTTAAGCCTTCAGAGCACATGGGTAACATGTTTCTCTTCCCTCTTAGGAAGTCCCCTCTGGCGGCCTTGCAGAACAGCTTGGAGGGGTAGGAACTGAGCGGGTAGCCCAGCAGGGAGGGAAACCAATAATCCAGAGCCTGAAGGAAACCAAGGAGCTCAAAGGCTTTGAGAGAGATCTTGGATGTGGCTGGAAGCTGTGGGAAAGGACAAAAGGTGGCTGTGTTGCCGGCGTCCCCCACCACACATCTGTCACGACAGCAGGTACGGCACTCAGGAAAAGACAGCCCCGAGACTGGGGGCCAGCAGGTGAGGGTCTCCTGTGCCTGGGTTGAGGGCAACGGTAACCCAGTCCTAGACAGAGAAACGCTCACAGAGACATGCAGATGTCAGTCAGCCCAAGGGCCCATTAACTCTGCTTAAATAATGCTTCCAGGAGAGTTAGTCATGAGAAAGTATTTATTTATATTTGCCAGCGAAGTTCCCTGGAGCCCCAGAGCCAGCAGGTAGGGCTGGAGAGATTCCCTGGCTCTGTCCCGCATCTGGGCAGGACATCAGCAGGACTCCAGGAGCTTGAGGGGCAGGTGGTCATCCTCTGAGGCGGTGTCCTCCTCCAGTTGGACGGCCAGGACAGGCTTCTTCACGGTGCCTGTAAAAGGATGAAGAGCCCTGTGGCTTGGGCCTGGGGCTGTGTCCCCAGGAGGCAGGCGCCAGGGAAGCAGGAGGAGGCCACAGCCATGAAACCACATCCACACGCTCTGTGTGCAGCAGGTGATCCCAAAGTCGCCAGCAACCCTTCTCCCTATGTACCCCCTCCTGCGGGCATTTCCTGAACCCCTGCTTTGTGCCTGTCAGGGACTTCCTCCCAGGAGCTTAAAGTCCCTGGAGGTGACAGCCTTTTGTGTTAGAATCTGGAACACCTGGCGGGAAGAAGAACCGGAGGGAAGTGAGAAGTAGGTGTCCAGGGAGCTCAGGGGAGAGAAGAGAGACGCAACCTGTAAGTAAGGCAGATTTGGACACCCATAAGGGGCAGGAATGACACTTGGACAGAGAGAACAGGGGGCAGTGTGGGGGACTGGCTGTCACATGGAGGGACAGAGGTGTGGGAAACGGGCTGGACTTCAGCGATGTGTCTTCCCCCTGGGGGGTGAGGCCTTCCAGACGGTGGGAGGCGTACCGGGCGGGCCTTGTGTAGTTCTTGACTGCACTGGGGGCTAAGCCTGGAGCAGGAAGACTTGCCTAAAGGAGAGGGTGCAGACGGAGCCTTGCAGTGGTGCAGAAGCTGAAGACACGAGGGCTGGGGGCAGAGGAGTGAGTGGCTGCCTGAGAGGTCCTGATAATACTCAGCACCAGGCTGAGAGGGACACTGAGCAGGTGTCCAGGCCTCCTGCCCAGGTGAGGAGAGGGAGGGCTGGCACACGCATTACCCGGAAGGGCCAACCCAAGGCCGTCCCTGTTGGGGATGTCCAGTTGGAAGTCCCAGCAGGCAGTGGGTATGGGATGCTTGGGGCAAGATGAAGGGCAAGGTGACTTTCAGAGTCTCGGCCTCGAGGTGATAGGGTGGCAAGGACTCAGAGGAAGGGAGGCACGCAAAGAGGGCAAGTAGGAAATCTATCGGTTTGTGAGGGCCACGGTCAGGGCCGCAGGAGCCTGGGAAACCAGAGGCTGGAGGAGTGTCCCTACCCAGGGGTCAGAGGTGACGCAGGCGCTGTTGTGGGGAGGGGTCGCGCGCCACAGTCACAGACAAGTGGAGTCTGCTGGAAAGAGAACGAGAAAGAGGAGAGCCAACCGCAGACCCAAGTGGGAGCTACTGAAGATTCCAGAAAGGGCATGCTGTGGAGACAGCTAATCCTCGAAACGGGTCTCCAGATGAGAGGAAGGAGCCAAGGCCAGTCTTGGTGGCAGGCAGCAGGGTGGAGACAGGAGGGGCCTCCACACACTTGAACGGACAGGACGCAGGCCGTGACTGGGGGGAAAGGCCTAGGAAGTGGCTTCTCCTCAGAGGGGTGGGGGCCGGGGGCTTGGGTAGGGGGGCAAAGCCGGGGATCAGCAAGGCTGGCCCTGTAGACGGGGCAGAGCCAGTGGGGGCTCAGAGAGATGCCCCCTGAGCTGTGGGATAGGTGGGGGGGGGGGGCTCTCTAACTTGTTCCCCCAGGCGCAGCCCAGGCCTGGAAGGGTGCAGCTGAGTGGACCCGGCCAAGAGGAGGGCACGGGGAGGTGAGGGCAAGCAGACGTCCTCAGAGTGTCTCCCGGTTGACCCCCTGAAAACAGGCCGGTGAGGAGGTGGGGCTGGAGAGAAAAGGAGGGAAGGGTTTTAAGGGGGACTGGGAAGTGGCCATGGAGGTGGTCCTGCCCCAGACTGTCCGTGGCTGTGTGGCCGAGCAGACAAGAGACGCGCGCGCGCACACACACACACACACACACACACGGACATCTCTCTCTCCAGAGCAGGGGCTCTGGTCCATGGCTACTCACCAGGGACGCCAGGCCCTGCTGGCTCCTCACACACCGTTGGCAGCGTCTGTTCCCACGCAGCCCAGTTCACTTCCTCCACCCTGAGGACAACAGAGCAGCCCTGAGGCTCTGGGAGGCCACCTGTCCAGCTTGCTTTGCCCCGGGAGCGGGGCCCAGGTAGACACGGGGACGGTCAGGAGAATGGGGTTTCTCCTCCCTTCTCGCTGGACAGTGGGCCACCCGTCATCCCACCCGGGCCCCGTCCGGGTGGCCACCACCCCGCTGCCCCCTGGGCCACGTGTCTGCGTTGGCGGAAACGGGCATCTGTCCCTTCAGGCCGTTCACAGTCACCTGGGTTGCCCTGAATACCCAGAGAAGAGTTTAGATCCTGTGTGTCTTTGTGTTCCTGGGTTCTGGAGCCCTTTTGTGGCCGCTCCACATGCCCAAGACCCTCCCCTCTCCCACGGAAGACTGTTTTCTGTGGAAGGGTCGTAGCCTCTGTGGTCGGGCTGGGGGAGTTAGGAGGGCAGAGATCAGCCCGGGCAAGGCTAGTGTGCTGGAACCTGAGGGTCCCTCTGGCTTCTTGGCCTCCTGAGTGTTGCCCCATTTCAGGCCGGAAGGAGCAGGTCAGGGGAGGGAAGGGACAGGACCGGCTGGGATGGCAGACCGGCATCCCTGACCTCGCCTGTCCAGGGCGGAGTCCCCTGGTGCTCCTGGGCCCTGCCTTTCCCACCAGACCTGACTCCTGGTGGCTGTCCCCTGGCTTTTACGAGAGTCAGGCCGACCCGTGGTGTGCAGTCTCCAGGGATCACTGGGTCAGCAAGGCCCCCAGGCCACCCTCCCCTGCCTCCCTCACTCACCGGAAGCACCAGCGCTCATCAGGGCTGCCATCTGGCCTGGTGCCAACGGCCAGCTTCACGCCTGCCCGCCGCTTCTTCCTTCTGCACCACCAGTAGCCATTCTCCATCTCCAGGACAGAGATGGCTTTCTGGGGACAAAGGACACATCAGACGGTAGCCAGGAGGGTACTCCACAGCACTTTGTAGAACCCAAAGTCTGCTAAGCACGTGGGTTTGAATCCAGCTCCTGTGTCTGATTACCTGTGTGATGTGAGGCCCCCAACCCCTCTGAATCTCAGTTTCCCCGCTTGCAGGTGGACGGGTGTTGGGAAGTCAGCACTTGGTGAGTGCCCAACGGTTACTTGCGTCGTCACCGATTCCAGAATTCCACACCAGCAGGTGCAGAATTTTATTTGCTCTACCCACACGTGTGCCTGCCCGCCGGCACACAAGTGAATTAGGTGGGGCACAGAACTTTGCCCATGAGGGCACGGCTCGGAGAAGATAGGGGGCTTGCTCAAGGTCAGCAGTGAATCGGTGGGAGTCCAGCCTTCCGGGCAAGGCTTTCTTTTTTTTTTTCCAACGTTTATTTATTTTTGGGACAGAGAGAGACAGAGCATGAATGGGGGAGGGGCAGAGAGAGAGGGAGACACAGAATCAGAAACAGGCTCCAGGCTCTGAGCCATCAGCCAGAGCCCGATGCGGGGCTCGAACTCACGGACTGCGAGATCGTGACCTGGCTGAAGTCGGACGCTTAACCGACTGCGCCACCCAGGCGCCCCCGGGCAAGGCTTTCTGAGCACCAACTGCCCACCCTCAACCCTCCAGTCAAGAAGTAGCTATTGCTTCTTCCATGGAAGGCAGATGTCGTATCAGCCCCCAGCTACAGGGCCCTCTGCTCCCCAATCCCAGGATTGCACGTCCCGCCTGCCTCACCCACTAAAGCAACCCCATTGACTGTTTGATAAACACAGGACGGGAACTGCATGAGGGCAAGGACGCGATCTTGTTCTCTGCTGTGTGTTTCGCCCCGAAGAACTGAGAACTAAGCTTAGCTCGCGGTAGACACTCAAGAGATACTTGACAATGATAACTGTTAACCCTTTCAGCACCAACTACGTGCCAGGCACCGTCCCCAGGGCTTTAGACCTATGAGCCCATTCGGTCCCCACAACAGCCCTAGGAAGGAAGGAATGGATCAGGGGGCCCAGCTCAGCTGGGTCCTGCACACTCCTCACCGGGCCCAGAACTTGGGGAAAGGGAGGGGAGCCCCCCACCATCGCCCCGCAGTACCTGCAGCTTCCAGATGCTCCAGCTGTCAGTGGCGACACTGTTGACGGTCTCGCTCATGAGGGCGATGAGCATGTTGAGCAGCAGGATGTAGGTGAGCAGCACATATGCCAGCAGCAGCAACAGCACGACGCCGCGGAAACGCAGCTGGTCTTGGAAGGCCAGCTCCCCCATGCCGATGGTGAACTTGAAGAGCTCCAAGGAGGCGTCCAGGATGCCACCGTAGGGGGACGCGCTGCCCCCCTCGTCCTCCCGTCCCACCCCAGGCTGTGCTGCCTCCGTGACATTGGGGCCCGTAGGGACCCCGGAGTCCAGGGCTTCCCGGCTCAAGCTCACCAGGGCTGCAGGAGGGAGAAAGGGGGATCCTCAGCCTCGGGAGACCAGGGGGCAGCCTCGAGGGTGTACAGAGCGGGCAAGGGAGAGGCAGGGGCCAGAGGGGGGTGAGTCCTTACCTACAGCGAAGCCGAAAAGGAAGACTAAGTAGACCAGCAGGAAGCGGAGCAGGTCCCGCAGGATGACCTAGAACACACATACCAGGAGCCAGAGTGGGTGGCCGGCCCATCGGGCATGACCTACAACCCCTGCCTCCGCCCTGAGCATGGGTTCCCCTGTACACACCATGCACACACACACACACACTGTGCATCCCACACTGAACAGACCGGTCTTTTAACATCACTTTCTTGGGGCGCCTGGGTGGCGCAGTCGGTTGAGCGTCCGACTTCAGCCAGGTCACGATCTCGCGGTCCGTGAGTTCGAGCCCCGCATCGGGCTCTGGGCTGATGGCTCAGAGCCTGGAGCCTGTTTCCGATTCTGTGTCTCCCTCTCTCTCTGCCCCTCCCCCGTTCATGCTCTGTCTCTCTCTGTCCCAAAAATAAATAAACGTTGAAAAAAAAAAATTTAACATCACTTTCTTGCTTACAACCATCCAGGGTGAAAACATGAAGCACAGAATTACCCTATGATCCAGAAATTCCACGTCTGGGCAATAGACCCAAAAGAACTGAAAGCAGAGACCCAAACAGGTACTTGCACACCCCTGTTCACAGCAGTGTTACTCACAATAACCAACGCAAGCATCCATTGATGCGTAAAGGGATAAACAAAATGGGGTATATACACACGGTGAAATGTTACTCCGTCTTAAAAAGGAATGAGATTCTGAGACGCACTGCAACATGGATGAACCGGGAGGACACTGTGCTGACTGAGCCTAGCCAGTCCTAAGAGGACACAAACCGTAGGATCGCACTTCTATGAGCTACCTAGAGGAGTCAAATTCATAGGGACAGAAGGAAGAATGGTGTTGGGGCGCCTGGGTGGCTTGGTTGGTTAAGCATCCGACTTTGTCTCAGGTCGTGATCTCACAGTTCATGGGTTCGAGCCCCACGGCGGGCTCTGTGCTGACAGCTTGGAGCCTGGAGCCTGCTTTGGATTCTGTCTCCTTCTCTCTCTGCCCCTCCCCCAATCATGCTCTGACTCTCTCTCTCTCTCTCTGTCTGTCAAAAAATGAATAAGCATTAAAAAAAAGAAAAAAAGAATGATGTTGCTAGGGGCTCAGGGAGGGGAGTGGGGAGTTCATGTTGAATAGGGGGACAGAGTTTCAGCTGGGGAAGATGAAAAAGTTCTGTAGATGGATGATACTTAATACTGTCCCCTAAAGGTAGGATAATATTATGAGGGCATTTAATATCACTAAACAGTACACTTAAAAATGATTAAGATGGGGGAGGCTGGGTGGCTCAGTCGCTTAAGCCTCCGACTCTTGGTTTTGGCTCAGGTCATGATCTCGTGGTTGGTGAGATCGAGCCCAGCATCGGGGTCCGTGCTGAGTGTGGGAACTCCTTGAGATTCTCTCTCTCCCTCTTCTCTGCCCCTCCCCCACTTGTGCTCATGCATGTGCACTCTCAAAAATAAAAATAAATTATTAAGATAGTACATTTTGTATATTTTGCCACAATTAAAAACATTTTTTTAAACCTCTGGGGCTTCCAGACCCCTCCCCGTGGACAACGAATCCCCAACTTCCTCCCTCCACTCACTCTCCCCAGCCTCCTTGCTCTGTCCCAAGTGCTCCAAGCTTGTTCTGGCTCCTGGCCTTTGCCTCCGATGCTGCTTCTCTGAGTCTGCGCTGGCTAAGTCATTTTTCTGGTCTCCTCCATCACCTCTTCAGAGAGGTCTCCCAGACCATCCCATCTAAAGCACCCGCTGCCCCAGTCATTCCCCAAGGCATCGGCCTATGTATTTCCTCCATAGCATTCAGCAACCTGTAATGTTCTCATTTATTTCTTTTAGTGTTTCCATTTCCCTTACCAGAATGTCAGATGTAGGAGAGTTGAGGACTTGTCTGTTTTGTTAGCAAACAAAGGAGCATATTCCAACACTTAGAACAGGACCTGGCCCACACCCCAACTTTTGCTGAATAAATAAATGAACGCAGACACATCCATATGCCCAGGTGTCCCAGGACACAGGCACATAGATGAGCTTATGTGCATCGTCTCTGCTCCTTCGGTGTGCAAGGATGCACTAGCAAACACACAGATATCCTTGTGTTTGCTCAAACCCATGCAGAGCGCGGACCGCTGAGGGCAGGTGTGTGCACGCTGGTACTCGTGCTCGTGCTTGAACTTGGGTTTGTGATGCACAGGCAGACATGCTCGTGTTCTCCTCTGCCCAGGAGGAGGGCGCCTGCCTGCTGAGGCCAAGAGGGTCCTGTCAGCACGGTGTCCAGCTTTGCCTGGTCACCGTGCCCCGTCTCTCACCTTCTGGATCATGACACTGTAGATGCCCGTGTGTTGCAAGCCACGTGTATAGTAAAGCAGGTTCAGCCAGCCCAGCACCAGCGAGGACACCAGCAGGGGCAGGTACCACTCGACGGCCAGGAAACGCAGCACCTGGGACACCACCGTGAGCAGGGCCTGAATCAGGCTGCGTGGGAACAGAGTTCGGGTCAGCTTGCAGGCCACCTGGCGAGCTCCCTCCGCCCCCACTTGCCCCCACTGGCCGGCACCGACCACCCCTGCCTCTCCCACCATCCATCCATCTAGATGGATGAGAAGTCCTCCATCTGCCTGGGACTGGACCCAATCAGGGCTCATTTAATCCCTGTGGGCCTCAGGTCCCTCCCCTGTAAAACGGGGGTACTAGGAACAGCACCTGACTCATGGGGCATTTGTGCAGATTCAGTGAGCCACAACATGTAAAGAGTTCAGGCTCCGCTGGCACGTAGCGCTCAGGGCACGTAACTATGACGAGCACAGGGAGCCCCCAGGCCAGACAGCCTGCACTTTGGTCCAGGCCCCTGGCGCTCCCCGGCTCCTGTCCTCGCCTCTCCAGCCGGCCTGGCGCCTGCTGCCACACCAGCCGCTCCCCGCTCCCCGGGGCTGAGACAGGGGAAGGGAGCGAGGCCCCACGTACAAGAGGATTTCAAAGTAGCTGTCCAGGAACGAGATCCAGATGAACAGACGGCGTCTCCAGAAGTACCACAGCTGTGGGGGGAGGAGGTGGGGGTGGGGGGAGGAGGGGGGAAGGAGAGGAGCAGGGGGTGGGGCGGAAATTTGCTGTCCAGGCCACAGAGCAGCCCTGCTGGGCTCCCCACTGCGTCCCCTGCCTGCCGGCCTGGCTTTGTGGAAGTCCGGCCGGGACCACCTCACAGGCTCAAACAGCATCTTGGACTTTTGCGGGGTGGGGACGGGGGGGCTCATGCTAGCTGAGAAAGCTGTGAAGCCTGTTTCCAAAAAGTGCGGCCACCCACAGACACCCGGACAACGCCAGGCGCCTCCTCGCTCCCTGTGGACCCAGGCGAAGAACTCACTCACTACTCAGGCCTAGGGGAAGAGCTCCTTTGCCTCTCCCCACCCTGGCCCCACGGGGACCCTCCTGTACTCCAGCCAACCTGGATCTGGTACCAAGGTCCCACCCACTCGGAGACAGGCTCCATGGCCCAGTGTCCAGCCTGTCTCCTGCACTTTCACCTGAAAAGGAGCCGCCGGGGGAGTCGGGCTGAGCACACCTGCTGCAGCCTGTCTGTGCTCCCCCCCACCCCCAGGAGGAATGTCCCAGCCCGGCCGAGGGACCTGCGGGTGGGGGGCTTCCTGCTCCACTTTCCAGGGAGCAGAGCCGGCGTGGCAAGGAATCATGGGAGTCATTTGCTGCCTCTCAGAAACCCCAGAAAGCACAGCAGGGAGATACTGGCCCCAGAACCCAAGGCCCTCAGCTGCCCCGAGGCTGGTAGCGATGGGACAGTTCCCCGGAAATGAAGGGATTGTGGTTAACTCAGTCTAAGACTCCCCCTAGGGGGATTCTAGTTTGTTTCTGGGAGCCACACGGAGTGCTGGGGTCATGGGGTGCGGAGGGGGGATGGGAGGAGCCCTCACCTGGCCCACGAGGAGGTAGACCCCCCCAAGCAGGATCAGGATGTGGCCCAGCAGCAGCATGGAGCCTCCAGTCGTCACTTTCAGGGAGAGGAAGGCCTGCGAAAGAGACACTCTGGTAGGACCTGGGACCCGAGTCCCCTCCCAACAGTGACGCTCCTCGCCCAGGGCCCATTCTGAGCATGAGCTGTTGGAGAGGCCACGCAGAGCAGCACAGGGAACGTGGGCTCCCGGGCAGGCCCCGCCCCCCCCCCCCAGATTCTAGCCTGTTGTAGAGGCACGCTGTATAGTGGTTATGACGGTGGGTTCAGATCCCATCTCCCCCACTGACAGCCTGCGTGAGCCTGGATAAGTCACTTAACCTGTCTGTGCGTCCCTCCCGTCAACTGTAAACCGGGGATGCTAACAGTTCATCGTTCTCAGAGGGCTGCTCTAAGCATTAATTAAATAAGCTAACACATGTCACTCCCTGGAAATACTTTGTCACCTATGGTGAGCACCCAGCCCGTATTAGCAGCGTGGTTATCATCTCTGCGGTGCTGGCTTTGCTACCCACTAGCTGCGCGAGAGCTCGGGTGCGTCACAGTGTTATCAGGTGCGGGTGGGGGTTGGCAATCCCTGCCCTATCTTCTTCCGAGGCTGGTCCCAGGAGGCCTCCCTCCCCCAGCATGCGCCCCATCCCCTCCCCCCCCCCCCACCTGCTGCACCTTCTCCAGGGCGGGCTGGTGGTAGGCAACAGCAGTGAAGAGGAACATGTACATCAAGTAACACAGGAAGTTGAAGAAGAATCTGGGGATTAGCAGATCCCATTTCGCCTGTAGCAGTTTGTTCAGCGGCTCCAAAACCACCATCCGGTGTCGGTGCTGGGGTGGGAGTGTGAGAGCTGGTACATACAGGGGTCCGCTCATGTCCGGCTCAACACGAGGGCTGAGGGAAATGGGAGGGGGGGGAGCCCCAAATGACCCCGCCCCACCGGCCTCTACCCCACCCTCATGGCTATGGGCTGGCAGAGCGCCTCATCCTCCAGTCCAGAGCAGGTGGCCACCGGGACCCCCGCAGGCTCCCCATGGGCGTGGGACCGGTGTGTGGAATGAGCATGGGCCCAGAGGCTGGGGTCGGGGCATGCAGCCACATCCCCACCGGCACAGTCACAGGGCACGTCCAGGAGGCAGCCCTGAAGTATGGAGCTCTGCCAGGCCCCCTTTGCACCCCTCCCCGGGCCCCAGTGGGCTCACCGGGCTTCTGCAATGAAAGGCGATGATCTCCAGCACTGAGTTCTCCTCCCAGCTGTCCACAGAGGCCAGGTCATACAGCGACACCCGGACAGGCCCATAGCACCACTCGGTAAACTTCCGGGAAAGTGGCTGGCACGGCCCTGAGAACTCCCGCTGCAGGATGTGTCTGAAAATCTGCAGGGTGAGGCACGTGATCTTGGCCTGTGTGGCCACCTCCCAGCACTGACCAGGAGGCTGGGAGCTAGTCAGTACCCTGCAGACCTGCCCACCATCTGCAAAGCTACAAGCAGACACCCGCAGGGGTGCCTGAGTGGCTCAGTCGGGTAAACTTCCGGCTCTTGGTTTCTGCTCAGGTCATGTCATGATCTCATGGTTCGTGAGTTCGAGCCCTGCATTGGGCTCTGCATTGACAGTGTATAGCCTGCTTGGGATTCTCTCTCTCCCCTCTCTCTCTGTCCCTACTCCGCTTGTGCACTCTCTCTCTCAAAATAAATAAACTTAGGGGAGCCTGAGTGGCTCAGTCAGTTAAGTGGCTGACTACGGCTTAGGTCATAGTCTTGAAGTTTGTGGGTTCAAGCCTGGCATCAGGTTCTGTGCTGACAGTTTGGAGCCTGGAGCCTGCTTTGGATTTTATGTCTCCCTCTCTTTCTGCCCCTCCCCAGCTCATGCTCTGTCTCTCTCTCTCTTTCTCTCAAAAATAAATAAACACTAAGAAAAAATTTTTAGGAACACTTGGGTGACTCATTCAGTTAAGCATCTGACTTCAGCTCAGATCATGATCTCACGGTCTGTGGGTTCGAGCCCTGCATCGGGCTCTGTGCTGACAGCTCAGAGCCTGGAGCCTGCTTCAGATTCTGTGTCCCCCTCTCTCTCTGCCCCTCCCCAGGTTGTGCTCTATCTTGCTCTATCTCTCAAAAATAAATAAATGCTAAAAAAAATTAAAAAAAAATTTTTAATCAAAAAAAAACAAAAAACAAAAAACAAACAGATACACACACACAGCCCGTACACACAGATCCTTGTGTGTATAAACTCTTCTCACACATCCTCACATGCTCAGCCACAGTGTAAATATTCTCATCTGCTCACATATGTTCAGACCTGCCAGTGAACCTGGCTCTTCCTTCCCCACTTCTGCCCTGAGGTCTCTTCCTTGGAGTCCCTACATGGCAGAGGGACCCCAGCCCAGAGGTCCTTGAGGCCCCTCGAGACCAGAGGTTCCCGGCTACACAGATGTGTACCCTTCTGTGGTCAGAGCTCAGAGCTTCCACCAGACTAGAAAGCATCCCTAACTCGAACAGTTTAAGAAGCAGTTTGTTTTGGGGTGCCTGGCTGGCTCAGTCAGTGGAGCATGTGACTCGTGATCTCGGGATTGTGAGTTCAAGCCCCAACTTGGGTGTAAAGATTACTTTAAAAAAATGGGGGGGGGGGCGCCTGGGTGGCGCAGTCGGTTGAGCGTCCGACTTCAGCCAGGTCACGATCTCGCGGTCCGTGAGTTCGAGCCCCGCGTCGGGCTCTGGGCTGATGGCTCAGAGCCTGGAGCCTGTTTCCGATTCTGTGTCTCCCTCTCTCTCTGCCCCTCCCCTGTTCATGCTCTCTCTCTGTCCCAAAAATAAATAAACGTTGAAAAAAAAAAAAACGGGGGGGCGGTGCTTAAGTGGCTCAGTTGGTTGAGCAACCGACTCTTGAATTCAGCTCAGGTCATGATCCCAGGGTCATGGAATCAGCTCCAAGTTGGGCTCCATGCTGAGCATGGAGACTGCTTAAGATTCTCTCTCTCTCTCTCTCTCTCTCTCTCTCTCTCTCTCTCTTTCAAAATAAATAAACTTAAAAAAAAAAAAAAGCAGAGAGACCAATGATCTAGAATGTTGCCCCAGGTTCTTTCTGCAGAAAAATCAAAGGGGGTCCTGTTGCTTCCTGGAAAGGTGGGGGCCAGGCACTCACCTCGATTTTGCCCTCCTTGGCGGCCAGCTTCAGGGGCGTGAGGCCCTGCAGGTTGGGGATGTCTTCGAGCTGCACTGTGGGGCAGAGGCGGGCGCCGGCTCGGAGAAGCCCATCGTACATGCGGATCACCAGCGCACTGTTCTCGGCCGAGTTATCTGCGATCATCACCAAGGCGTGCAGGGCAGTGTTGCCCAGTGAGTCGGCCGCCTGCAGGCTGGCAGGCTGATGCCGGTTCTCCAGGAGGTAGGTCACCACATCCCACTGCTTGGTGCACGCGGCCAGAGAGAGGGGCAGCTCGCCTGGGGGTCAAGAGGGACAGCTTGAGCCTCAGGCCTCCCAGCTTCCACCTGACTATGCCTCACATTCCCAGGACAGAACACCGGGCCCCCTTTAAGAGAGTCAGGCCTCGGGACCCCAGGTCCGCCCGGGCCTGTGCTGAGAGGGAAGACGGTCACAAGCCCCATTTAGGGCGGCTGTGCCTTTTCCTATGAGCCCTGGTAAAGTCATTTCTGTCCAGCTCTTGACCCCAGGGAGAGGTGACCGAAGCTTTTTACCATCTAAAGGCTCAGAACAGAGGTCAGCCAACCAAGGTTCCCATCTCCTTGCCTCCTTCTCTTTTCTTCACCAGAGCCCAGCCCCACTGCCACCTGGCATTGACACCCCTTTAGACTTTCCCCCACACCGGTTCCGCCAGCCCATTCCCCTGTCCTGGTCTGGAAGCGGATGTGTGACGAGCTTCCTTGGCCAGACAAGGCCTAAAACATCTCCTAAGACAAACTGCTTTCGCAGGCAGCCCAGTGACTAGAAGCACGAGACCTTGGGGGTCAGACAGATCTGAGTTTAAGGGTCAGCTCTGCCACACATTTACCGTGCGACCTCGTCCCCTCTGCACCTCAGTTTACCCAAGAAAGGCTCCTCACCGAAGTAGAAGCAAGTCCCTTGGCTCTTCTTCTGGAAGAAGTGGCCACAGGCCCGGGCATGCACATTGGCCCCATTCTCCACCAAGAGCTTCACACACTGCAGGCTCCTCTTCTCGATGGCAATATGCAGGGCACTGTGGCCTCGGTAGTACTCATCCGTGCACTGGGCATTGACCAGGGGCTGGGGATTGCCAGAGTCCTGGTCGATCTGCAGCAACGGCAGGATGCAGGCGTTGGCCCCATCCCGAAGGTTCAACACGGCCTTCATCAGGCACGTCTTACCCGTGGAGCCCTCTGTGGGAGAAGGGGAGGGGAAGGGGCACCAGGGTGCTCAGACCTGGAGTGGCCGGGCTGCCCACCAGCTCCAAAGCACCCCTTGGGAGGATAAAAAAAGATTGTCACACACGACCGGTGGAAACACAGCCATGCGATAGGGTATTAAGGCTCCAACCAACAACTATTAAACTACCAACAGGTATGGCTACAATTTCCGCCCTAGAAAATAGGTTTCTAGGACGTAATTTGTCCTATGCGCAACGTTGTCTACAGAACACCCGGGGCAATATTCGTTAAACGGCTCCGTCATTTGATAGCTCTCTCCTTCGGCAAGTCACTTGGCCTCTCTTGACCTCGGTTTTCCTGACTGTAAAATGGGAATGTTCCAGGGCTGTTATAAGGGTCAAATGGAATCACATACAAAATTCTTGGCACACAGAGGGCCTGGCACCCAGTACGTTGAGGTCAAATACGACAACCAACCTAAATGGCCACCATTGAGGAATAGTTAACTAAATCCTGGTAAGTGTACACAACAGAAAAGCCTTGCAGCTGTTAAAGTGACCGAGTTAGATGTCTATGCACTCAAGTGTAAGTTGTCACAAATGGGTATATATGGCCCAACCCCTTATGTAAATATATACCTAATAGATTTAAATGGTTTGAAAAGATATATCCCAAATCATGAACAGGGATCCAGGATGTCGTAACGTTTTTAACCTCACCTTATACATTTCATTATGGTCAGAATCTTCTAGAATGCACAAATGTTACTTTTCTGACATTGGGGCTGATTTTCGAATCAGGCCAAACCATAAAGATGCTTAGATTTGGGGCAAAAATAATGACACTGTTATTTTAAGATGAAAGGAAAAGAAAAGAAGAAAGAAGAAAAGAAAAGAAAAAAGGAAAGAAAAGAAAAAAGACAACAGATGCACTATGAACCGGTGAGTATCCATTTGGCCACTGAAGTGGGCAGAAGTTGGCCAGGAGCCAGGGGGAGGGGAGGGAGCGGGGGGCACGGCCGTGACCTCAATGAGCTGCCCTCAGCTCTGTCGGCAGGGCCTCCCTGCAGCCATTTAGGCAGGAGGGCTGCTAAGAACAGTCACCCCTTGGCTCCTGACCACGGTCAAGGCCACCCAGTCAGCAGAGTCTCAGCACAGGGCAGGCCTACCTGTGTACTCTGAGTCGGTGAGGTACTTGCTGGTCCGGGACAGGTACTCTGCTAACCCAGCCAGATCCTCGGGGACACCCCGGGCCACCACGCTGAAGAGCCGGTCACGGTCAAAGCGGTTTGCGTCTGGCTGGCTGTGGGGACGTGACTTGTGTCTGATGCTGTGGAAGAACCATGCTTCCCCCCACCCCGAATGCCCCCCATCCCAAGGAGTCCTTCCAGGGCATCCTGTGAGCACTGGGCACCCTGCAGGCCCGAGAGCCCTCTGGGAGCCTTTCTGAGGGCCTCTGCCCAGCGCAGACCAAGGAGACCCCAAGTGCCCAGAGTCCTAGCAGGTGGAAGAGGGCCTGTCCAGGGCACTAGTCCCCAGCATCCCCACGACTCCAGATTTTTTTCTGCATCAGGCGCTTATCATTTGCCAGGTGGCTCGATGGTCTTACAACAGGCTCGTTATCCCAGAGAGGATTTCAGCACAGGAACCTATCATGCTCTTGAGCGGGAGTCCAGGTGGGGATGGGACCACAGGAGGTACCCACAGACTGTTAGGGGCTGTATGCCCTGCTGGCCTAGACAAAGGAATCAAGAAAATGCCTCATCCTCTCAGAAACCAGCTCTAGAGGCGCCTGGGAGGCTCAGTCGGTTAAGTGTCAACACCTGATTTCACGGTTCAGGTCATGATTTCACAGGTTGGTGAGTTCGAGTCAGGCTCTGCGGCAGAGCTTGCTTGGATTCTCTCTCTCTCCCTCTCTCTCTGCCCCTCCCCTGCTCACACACTTTCTCTCTCTCAAAATAAATAAATAAACCCCAAAAAAGTTAAATAAATAAATAAGAGAACCCCCCGATCCTCTCAGAAACCATCTCAAGACTGATAACGGTGTGGTTGCACCTTTAACCCTCACTTCAGCCCTTGGGATCAGCAATCTCTATTTTCTCCATTACCTCCAAAGAGGTAAAGTAACTCGCCCAAAGCCACATGCGCAGGACTGGGGCTCACCTGGGGGAAGTCGTCTAACTCCAGACCCTGACTCCTAACCCCCAGAAAAATTCTAGGCTGGGCAGACAGAAGTTTCTCAGAGACATAGGGGCCTAGTGCTGAAACCTATCAGATGTTCACCAGAGTTTTACTGAGAAACCACACTTCTGGGAAAGGCCCCAGAAGAGGTCTGGTAGCCCCTCAGCATCTAGCAGTTTCTGGTGACAGGGGAGGGAG